>NC_090444.1:1477401270-1477704300 GCF_031143425.1 Pleurodeles waltl
CGGACCTGTTTTTTTGCAAAGCACCCAGCTGTGGATTTTTGCCTCTAGCTCAGCCGGATTCAAGGGAAACCTAGCAAACCTATACATTTTTGAAAACTAGACACCTAGGGGAATTCAGAATGGAGTGCCTTGTGGGGCTCTCACCAGGTTCATTTACCCAGAATCCTTTGCAAACCTCAAAATGTGGCACAAAAAATACTTTTCCCTCACATTTCGGTGACAGAAAGTTCTGGAATCTGAGAGGAGCCACAAATTTCCTTCCATCCATCATTCCCCAAAGTCTCCTGATAAAAATAGTACCCCTTATTTGAAATTGTTGCAACAAAAAAATCCCTGGTGTCTACTGGGCCTAATAGAAATAGGCCTATTTGCCCCCAAGGGGGGCAGAAATGACCTAAAAACAATCCCTCCACCCCCAGGGGAGTGACCCTTGCCTAAGGGGTCGCTCCCCTATACAATGGAAACGCAAAACAATTCCTTGGTACCTACTGGCTTCTATAGGGCGATCTGCCCCCCAGGGAGGGCAGAAAATTCCTAATAACAAAATTGCCCCTTATTAACATAAACAAACAAAAAAAATCCCTGATGTCTAATGGCTTCTGACCCCCCTCCCCGAGGGGCAGATCAGCCTAATTAATACAGGCCGATCTGCTCCTGGGGGTGCAGAAATGGCCTTAGATAAAATGCCTCCCCTTGGGGAGCAACCCTTGCCAAAGGGGTCGCTCCCCTTATGACAGTTTAAAAAAAATCAAAACAAATCCCTGGTGTCTAGTGGCATTCCTGCAGCGATTGAGCTGCTGGAGTGCTCAGAGAGACATGAAAAGGGAAGGAAAAGCCTTTCCTTCCCTTTTCATGCCTCTCTGACCTCCCTTGCCTCATAACGAGGAGAAACTAATCTAATGGGAGGTGACCTCATCAGATGTCACTAGGGGGTCACGGGGACAGAGGTGGAAGGGAAAGCGATTCCCCTTCCAGCCTGCCTTGGGAGGGGGTTGGGAGGCTCTTTGGGGGAGTGCTCCCCCCATGAGTAGGCCGCAGGACGTAACGGTTACGTCCTTGGCACCTTAGCGCCGCAGCCAAGGATGTAACCATTAAGTCCGTAACGACCAAGGGGTTAAACTGCGTGATTTTAGACAAATATTTTACTTCACCAAAAGTCCTTTTTCTTCTTTCATGCATATGAAATCACTTTCAAATAAGTGAGGTCTGAAAACCAGTTGTACAAAAACCTATTGCATTTGATTTAAAAGACAATATTGTGACATATTAGTGTCAGTGCTTTATGTTAAATAAATATACCTCTTTTGAATCTGAAGCAACTTTGTCATATTTTATGTCATGTTTGTTATATGAGTTACATAGCAAACATATCAGGTCTCAGCTCATGCATGAGCTCTAAGATCCAAGCTAGACCCATGATTCGGCGCTGGCTCTGCTCTCCTTGTTAATTTGTTGGCTTGCCCAACTCTAAGCTATTCAGTGCAGCGGTTGAAGTGCAGTAAAAAAAGTGTGGGCACTGAAATGGGGATGGGGTCACTGAAAGCAGAGGCAGAATAAAAGGTCTGGCTACAAAAAGCAAAATATTCTGTAACTATTTTGTTGATTGCTAGAAATGGGGTCTTTGGTTGGCAGTCAGGTTACCCCCTGTTCAAGCAAGGACCCTCACTCTAGTCAGGTTAAGTCACACACAATCCAAATTAACCTATGCCCACCCTCTGGTAGCTTGGCACTGAGCAGTCAGGCTTAATTTAGAACGCACTGTGTAAAGTATTTGTGCAATAAACCATGCAATAACGAAGTAGAACACCACAAAAATAGACCACACAGTGTTTAGAAAAATACATATATTTATCTGTTAAAATGAAGGTCAAAAACAATTAAAATGCAATAAGTATATGTTGAGATATCACTGTAAGAATTATATAAAGTTTCTTTAGTCACTTAAAAGCAACAAATATCTCTTGCAAACACAAAGTAACTGGTTTACATTAAAAAATCTCCGGGAGGAACCACAGAGGAGGAGATGCGTGGAAAATAGAGAGGTGTGCAGTGATTTCTTGGGCCGCACACGGCGATATGCCGTTTATTTTTCACGCACAACGATGTGTCGAATTCTGGTGCTGGCAGGACGAAGTCACAGGGGCTACGTTGATCCAGTGGCCGGTGCGTGGAAATTTCTACTGCACGGCAGGCACTGCGTCGATTCCTCTCAGGAAGTCAGGCTGCATCGTTCTGGCTCGGCTTTGCGTTGATTCAGTGGGCCATGTGTCGAATTTCCGGTTGCTACGCTGGCTCTGCGTCAATTTTCTCCTTGTGAAGTCTGGCTGCATCATTCCGGTTCAGCGTGCAGTGATTTTCTCACCATGATGCAGGCTGTGCATTGTTTCTGGCAGGCTGTGCGTCGATTTTTGCCGCACAGGGAGTTTTTCTTGCAGGAATGAAGTCTTTTTGATCCTAAGACTTCAGTTCAGTTCTGTCTGCCAGAGTCCCCGTAGAGGGTGTGACAGTCCTTTGTTTGAGAGCAGGCTACTGTCCTTTGACATGTAAGTGGCAGAGCCACCACCCTCCCAGCCCAGGAAGACCCATTCAATATGAAAATGTATGCAAGTGTGGCTGAGCATCCTGTGTTTGGGATATGTCTGAGTGAATGCACATGGGAGCAGCAGCTACCACTCCAACAGTATGTGAGGGTAACCCTAATGTTAGCCTATGCAAGGAGCAGGCCTCAAAGCAGTGCAAAATGAACTTAGGGGTTTTACACTACCAGGACATGTAAACTACACAGGTACATGTCCTGCCTTTTGTCTACACAGCACCCTGCCCTATGGATTACCTAGGGCTTACCTTAGGGGTGACCTATATGTAGAAAAAGGGGAGTTTTAGGCTTGGCAAGTACTTTTAAATGCCAAGTCAAACTGGCAGTGAAACTGCACACACAGGCCTTGCAATGACAGGCCTGACACATGGTTAAGGGGCTACGTAAGTGGGTGGCACAAGCAGTGCTGTAGGCCCCCAAGTAGTAGTAATCTACAGGCCCTAGGTACATATAGTGCACTTTACTAGGGGCTTATAAGTAAATTAAATAAGCCAGTTGGGTATGATCCAAAGTCATCATGTTTAAGGGAGAGAGCATATGCACTTTAGCACTGGTTAGCAGTAGTATAAAGCGCAGAGTCATACAACCAGCAAAAACAGTGTCCAAAAAGTGAAGGGAGGCATGCAAAACGTTAGGTATGACCACCCTAAGGCTGTCAGGTTTAACATTGATCTTTCGCTGAATCCTGTTTGGTGCAGCAGGGAATATGGCATATACGTTTTGTGCTAAGTGATCCATGAAAGCACTGTGAGTGCTTACATCAGTATTTTAAACATGCGTTATACATAGTATATTCCAGGCTGCCATGAAATGTCATATAAATTTAGGTTAAAGATAAAAAGTACTTCAAAAGTATAGATTTCAGGAATATGCAGATTGTACCTAATGCAAACATTTGCAGTAACAGTCCATTAAACCACACACTTCAGAGCTCGGCTTGAACACCCACACAATAGCTACCAAAAATAAAATATCTTTATCTTCAGGAATCTTCAAGTGACTCCTTCAATCAACTCGTAGATCAACTTCAGATCACCCTTTACAATCACTGATTAACCAATTGTACACAATTTGGGGAAGCGGACACCCTTGCAAGAAGTCATGTTCCATGTTCAGCTGGCTGCCACCCCCTCGGGAACACACTACAGGAAACTCCCTCTCTTTCAATTCAGCTGAGGAATTTCAATTGTGTAACTTTTGTCCTTTAGCTGAAAGGCTGAATTATGGACAAATGGCATCCTTTAAGACATCAGTCATGGACAATGGACAGTAGGCTACCTTACTGACAGTGTATGGAATTTATCGACCGGTGGTTACCCTACTCCATTGGGCAGAACTATTCAGCAGGGTAGGATCTTCTTTCTGTACTCCAACTAGCCCGTGCTTCTTTATCTACAAGCAACTGCCTACAACAAGGTGTTCTCCCAGCCCCTCCTTTAGCAGTGACAGACAGCTCTGACCTTTCTGAATAGCATCCTGGACCATGGCATGTCTTGGCACTGCACTACAGCGACTGGCTGGTGGTTACTGATATGGCATCTTGCGTTAGAGAAATTTTACAGCTTTGACAGCAACCATTACTAGATTTTTTCTAAAGCACAAGGTAAAATCACATGCTTCCTAAGAGGGGCAAATGTGTACCTGTCACACCCACTTTTTCTTGCTGGTGTTATAGATCAGGAATTAAGCAGACACACAAACCAAGGCTGACAGGCACCTGGAGGCGGGTTGCAAATTTCAGATGTTGCATTTTGCTACACTCTAACTTAATCTAAACAAGCAACACTATATCCAATTAAGCGCTCTTAATTTTTAGCACAATACAGACTTTTCAGTTCCTCATCATTTTTACATTGTCAACAGCAAAGAAATCAACCACTGCCATGAAAGAATTAATAAAAACACTATAGGGCATATTTACCCCATCGCTCCACCAGAGGATCAGTTTTTGTGACGCATCAGTGGCACAGGGCATTACGCATATTTACAAGGCAGCGCTCATTTTGTGGCTTAATGTTGCCTTGTAAATATGCCACCGACACAGTTTTCTGCAGCAGAGGGGCGTGCACTGAGTGTTGCTGTGGGCGTTCCAGTGCAACACCCATTGCTTTTGACGCTGCCCCAGATTTACAATGAATCATAAACCTGAGGCAGTGACAGAACCTTACACCACCCTAGGGGTGGAATTAGCATGGTGCAACAAGGAGAAATAATTTCACTTCTCGTTTTTGTTTTATGTATGTGAGCTGCATTCTGCAGCACACATACAAAGAGCAAAACCGCCATGAATTATTGTTTCTGTGCAGGAAGGTGTCTCTTCGTGCACATAAACAATCATTAAATAATAATGTTTTGATACCAGATCGCCACCATAGATAGTTTATATGCAGGAAGGGACACTTTTGTGCACATAAACAATCCTTCCCTTCAATGCAGACACCTTTACACAATGGTGCAAGAATGCCTGCGTTGGCAGCTATATTCAGTGCCAGTGCTAGGGTAAACACAGGGGTGGTCAGTACTTTTGTAAATACGGTAAATCCCTGCTTTTCAGAACTAAAGCAGCACTGTGCTGCCAATTTTGTTGCATCAGTGCACTGGGCCAATTCATTGTAAATATGCACCTAAGGCCCTCAGTGCCAGTGGCCTGTTAAATTTCAGTATTACATGACACATATCAGAACTATAATTTTAATGGCTAACACCGCACCTCCATAATTTTTCCCCAGGTAAATTTATACAGATCCAACCTGCATATACTAGGGAAAAAAGCAGATTTTAAGTAAGCACTAGAATCTATACATAAGTCTTCAAGATCTTGAGATAATTAGTATTTATCACACCTAATCCAACCCCTGTGAAGTTGGAGTATAGAGGCAGAGGTAAATTTCACATGAAATACTGGACCACTCATAATGCTGCCCCAAGCAGTCATTTGTTTCTATGTTTTTCATTTAGGGCCTCATTATGAACACAGTGGTCCAGACCGCCATGCCGGCAGTGACGGAAATTACCACCACCGGTACGGCGATCTGGACCCCCATATTATAAACAAAGGGGGGACCGCCACAGGCGGCCCCCTGCCACTGCCAGGCTCCTGCCGCCAGGCAGCCTGATGATGGCGGAGTTCTCTATCCGACAGGGCAGTGCTGCAAGCAGCGCTGCCCTCCAGATACAGAACCCGTGTTCCGCCAGCCAGAAAGGCTGGCGGAAGGGGTGCTCTGGGGCCCCCGTGTAAAGGCCATTCGCGCAGGTCACTGCCCGATTTACGGGCAGTGATATACGCAACGGGTGCTGCTACACCTGCCGCACTGCGGCATTGACGACGGCTCCATGTGGAGCTGTCGGCAATGTCCAGGCCCAGCATTCCGCCTGCCGGCCCTGCGGATGTTCTTTATTGGGCAGGCGAGGTCCTCAACAGGATGGCGGTCTGTGCTCAGACCGCCAGCATGAAAACGGCGGGGATTCCCGCTATGTTCATAATGAGGCCCTTAGTGTTTCTGGTCTGGCCTCTCACTGATTGCGAAACTGCGGTGGTCTGGTACCTCAATTGCAGCAGACAACGGGGCAAAGCGTAAAGCCTCACTGATGCATGACAACATGTAATATGTGCACTTTACTTTTTACTAGGAACGTTTTCGTCACCAGTGTTTATTTCATTGGTTGTAGGATAATTGCTTGCGCCAGGACAATGGAAATGAAATGCCTCAACAATTACATTTAACTCTAGCACATGTTCTAAATTTATCAATTACCTACTATTAAGGTGCATTGGATATTGTTAATCTCCTAACCTGAACTATGACAGAAAATAACATTCCTCCTGTGTACCACCTCTTTTGAGATCAGAAGAAAGAATTCAATTGTTTTAAGCTCACCGCTTGCAGGAGACATGATTTTAAATAATGTTCTTTTAATGACCCCCATTCAGTTGCTATAAATGCCCAAGAACAATTCTTTTATGCATAGCAAGCCTTGAAACACCTTTTATGTGTGCTCTGCTCGGAACAAACTTTCATGATTTAAGTATTCACAAGAGGCTCTCACTGGCATTTATTTCACCTGTGTTCTCATAAGTTCTTAAAACGTGCATATGCACCTCGTGCTTACTGTGACACAGGTGATCTTTCTCGCTCCCACACAACAGCACAAAAACACTTCCCACATAGCCCACTAAGAACACAAACACACACGCTGTCTCCATCCCTAGACCTGCTCTGATGCTTAACCCCCATCCCTCATTCCACTTTGATTCAATCTCACACTTAGATAAAACACAAATGTATAATAAAAGCACAACTCTGGCCCTCAGGCATCCAAACACTGCCCATACTGGTTGCATGGCAGACACACACACTTCGAACCACAGCGTTCTCGTAAAGTAGCATGCTAGGCATTTGAAAATGAAATTGGGCACCTGCTCTGTGGTATGAAACAATATATAAATGCAACTACAATAAAATAAAAGATGAATGCACCATATGCAGTGACACTAGGTAGTGATGGCAACAGAGGTGGGAAGCCTCAGTGCCGGGCTGGGCAATCAAAGCAGCACTGGCTAAAACGCTCAACCAGCTCCATTCCTTTTGTCTCCTCATTCAATCTCTCTTTCTAAAAATCGATTCTCTCCCTTTTCTTATCTCCTGCCTCTCTTCTCCCTCTCCAATTGGTTTCGCGCAGCCTTGATACAAGATTTTATTTCAATGAATTATAAATATCAACATGTGTCATTCATATTATTATAAAAAATCAAAATGAATGTCACCAGGAGTATTTTGGATGTAGTCATCAGTGATGTCATCAATAATATCACTTGAGATGTCATCTGTGTTGTCATGAATGTCAGTTCACATGGTGTGTTGTGTCATGTGAGGCCATATGCAGTGCATACTTGGGGTGCATTTATAGTTATTTTGCCTAACCATAATTGGTGAGATTCATGGGGTTATAAGCAGTGTGTGACAGGGGATTTACTAAACCACACCATAAACTGGGATATTTTAGATTTTGTGTTATAAGTTTAACTTTCATTTACTTTTTCTGTGAATCTCTAAGGTTTTTCTAAGTTTTTTCGAACCTATGTTAAAGTGTTATCTAATAATCAAAGCTCACTGTACCTTGACATTTCTCATGGGTTTTGTCAATCATATGTATCTTGTCACAGAAAACACATTCAGACGCCAGACTGCCTGACATGGTTGCCACCACTCCTGCCATGCACATTGGGGGTTGGCCACAGGGTCTGGCCCTTTGCTCAAACCACAGTGGGTGGTCAACCGTAGCAGCATGTAGCCTTAGGCCATGCATAGCAGTAACTGGATGCAGGGCCTGCCCTAAGGCCAATTTGTGCACTTAAATTGCTGCGGGCAGCCAGCCCCCTGTTTTGCATGACTTCTTGCCATTGTCAGTGGGACTTAGCCACAGCACTGTGCTGAGCGGGGGTTGTTTTCAGAGCTTCACTGAAGCCTACTATTTCATTCAGTCCACCCCTAGTGACCAACCCCCGCTGAGCATGGCTGAAAGGCTTAAATGGCACAGGGCTTGACCATCATCCACTCCCTGTGCTCATCTGCACTAAACGCGCTGTGTGGGCTGCCAACCCCTTCTGTTTATAGCCTTCAGTCATGCACAACAGTGGTTGGATGCCTGTGCATGGCCTTTGGTTATGTGAGAGGATTTTCTCAAAACTTGTACGAGTTGGGAAGGATTAGTATTCTGTACCTTTATCATGTTTTGTGCCAATCCAGAAATGGGTGAAATAGTTAAAGGGGGAGGGGGCAATGCTACTTTCATTTGCTTATTACTTTGATGCTGTTTGATCAATCTGTTTCAAGTGTGGCAAGTATTTAGCAAGTGATATTATGTGAACGTATTGTGAAACTCCAGTGGGGGCAAAGTTGAAGGAGAGGTTTCAAAAATATTATTTTACTAATACCTTTGACAGTTTGATGTCCTGCATGACATTTGGTAGAGACTTTAAGTTTAACCTTCCTTTATTATTTTTAAGTTAGCAGAGATCCACCAAAGGGGGACCAAGTTAAAATATATATCTTGTGGGAAAACATCCTCTGAATGACAACAATAATATATATGTATGTACCTTTTGCAAAAACATATGTTTTCCTATTTTCATTAGGCTTACGACGACGGCTATGGTGGTGAATATGATGATCAAACCTATGAAGAATATGAGGACATTTATGTCACCCAAATTCAAAGGTAGGATTTTAGAAAATGTTTCAAAATACATAGATTTTCTTTTTATACCAGCCATATATACTGTGGGTTTTTGAAATATTAATTCTAATTATCCTTCAACCAGCTAAAATGATTTTTGTTAACATAGTCATAGCTATACAATGGAAGCGGTCATAGTTATTCAGAAGTAATTATTAGCATTTTAACTCTATAATTCTAAACTTCTTTCTTTCTAGCAAGTGAGCCTCTTTGAATGTTGAAGTATGCCATATTCGTACATTATTGATCACTAGACCCATTGTCAGTAGTAATGAGTTGTCATGTCTGCAAAGATTCAAAGCTGAATGTTTTTTGCTGTTAAAATCTTACAAGTAAGCACATTTCTATAAATCAATGACAAATTGTGTGTTGCAGTGTGACAGTTTCACAAATTTTACATTTAAATACATTACCTAGAAGAGCAACTTGTAAGAAGATTAGGTGTTGAAAACCTGGCCTGGGCAGAATTTGAATTACTCCTGCATCATTCACATAATTTTGGGAATTTAGCACTATGCTTGTTACGCAAAATTCTCAACATTACTCCATTATGCCATATTTTGTAATTACGCAAAATTCACTTACCAAATTTACAGTAAAGATGCTATTCAAATGTTACCACGAGCACACAAGATCAGCAGAACGTGAGCAGCTGTTTTTCGCTGTGCTTTTGTATAAATGCGTCCAAAAATGTATGTGAACTTCACACGCCCCTCCAGGGCAAAATTTGAAGGGATTGGTGTTGTAGGCTAGGTACTCAGATTATCAACAAATGTGCCTGCCCTAGATGCAGAAATATTTCCTGCACAGTCATAATGCGAGAACTAACAATTAATAGATGTGATTTTTGTCTGAAATTTGTAAAACGTTTCTGTTAAGGATGGAAAGCCCCACCTTTATGTTTGTTAGGAAATCACCACCAGTAGTTTTGATGTGCATTAGAAAATAAACGATGGTAACTCTTGACTTTGAAGCTGTCTTGCTATGAGCAATTACTGTGTAACATATTCTGTGTATAATTTCAAACAAAAAAAGAGCATTTCTCGGGGCATTTGCTATTTCAATTGATGCCTGTGGTTATTGCTGGTGTTCGAGAGTTACAGTGGTGTCCACTCGATGTATTACAATGTAGGTACGGGATGGTGAGCTCTTGTACAGACTTTATCCCTGATAGAACAAAAGTCGGATGTTTGGACCTATTGTTTTTTAATGAAAAACACCACATACTTTGATTAACAAAGGTGTCATATTATTTATTTTCTGTCCATTGGGATTGCATGTATCCCAATAATTGGGCAAAGCTTGCCTCCTAGGCCATAATTGCTCATAGGAGTATGTTGGATTACACTTGATAACCTTTTTCTGATGTCCAATGGTATCTACTTGGATAAACCAACCCCTGAAATGAACTGGGCAAGTGTTAGGATAAGAGAGGTATTGCGGAATGTGAGAGTTTATTCTTGTCACGATAATGCATATCCTTTCAAAGATGAGGGTAATATGCACCCTTTCCTATCTCACAGATTCAGTTGTGTGACAGATATCATAGTAAAGTTATCCAGTCATAGTCTAGGACATCATGAATGTTCTTTCTTTGGCAATACTGGAGATTGTGTTATTTGGTTGGCCTTCAGAGCCTTTGCATATTCGGAAAAGGTTCTGGGGCAAATGTGCTAAGTGTTGGCATAGCACAACAACGAAAGGTGCTGTACTGCATTGCATCAAAGCAAGAGACAACAGATCCATATCTACTAAGACAAGGCTCTGTTTCTCTCTTCCTCAGTGCTTCAGGCTGCCATACATCAATCCATCAACGCACATACCCCTTGCACCAGAGTGCAAGGATGTAGATTGTGCCAAGCATAGGTTTTGTACCCAAAGAGCCCCTTTCAATATGGAACTATTCTTTAATTATTTTCCCACTGTGTATGTGTGCTGAACAGAGCGGTACACATGCAGATTTTGAAAACTAAGCTAAAGCCCTAAAAACTTGCTTGACTCTGGCACCTGCTTTGAAGAGCAATACTTTTTTACACAAATCCCTTTCAACAAATGTTATTAGGGATTGGCATCAAAACCAATTGATGGTTGCATAGAAAAGACCATGGATCATTTGTAGGACGTCTTGTTGATACAAAGTAACACAAAGTAGCATAAAATAGTGCTATGTGGTACTTTGCCCTACTTTAGGCAACCTTTTCAAAGTAATCATGATTTATGTTGGAAAGTACACATGTCCAGGCCTGCCTTTGCAGCCTGAAAGCAGTGTCCCACTGCCATGTCCACTTGTCATTTAGAACCCCTTTGCCAAACCTTAAACTCCCCTGTTACTACATAAATGTCACCCATTAGGTAGGCCCTAGGTAGCCAATTGGGCAGGGTGCTGTGTACTGAAAGGTAGGACATGTACTTTTTAGTTGTACATGTCATAGAAGTGAAAAACTCCCCCATTCATTTTTTTTCACAACTGTGAGGACTACCCTTCACATATTATAACTTTGGGGATTCCTTATTAGATTTAATACAATATACTTCCTAAATCAGAGGTGGTAGGGATGGCATGTTAGGCATCTATGAACTTGTAATGATAAACCCTCTTTAATGGTAGCATTGGATTTATCATTACAAGTTTGAAACTGCCACTTTTAGAAAGCTGCCATTTTCCTGCCCTTAGTGCTTGCAGCCTGCTTTCGGTCACATGACTAGGTGTAACCAACAGCTACATTTTGTGAATTCACCAGACAGTCAAAAAACAGTGGGCTTAGTAGAGCCTGAATGGGCCACTAACTGACTTGATGGGGGCAGAGCTACGCTCAGCGCTTTTACACCTGAATAGGCTGGGCTCTGTTCACACAATAGGCTTAACAACCCTGTAGTATCAGGGCAGTCAGCTAGGAGCCAGGGCAAGGAAGGCAGGCAACTCTTGGAACTTCAAAGAACCCTTCTGGATCCTTCTCCCAACTTCCAGGGGCAGGGTACCAGGGAACAAAACAAATAGGGCTCTCAAACTTACTCCTCAGTTCACTATTGGACATCAGGAAGGACTTTTGGTGGACTTCCTGCTGCTGTAACCTGCGTTGCACTCTACCAGACAGCTGTCATACCTGGAAGGACTGCTTTATTGCCTGTGGTCTGCCTTGAGCCTTCAGATGCCAGCCCAGGTGGGTATTTTTCAAAATGGGGGACTTGCTTTTTTGAACCTTGGTGTTCATTTTCAAGGATCAGGACTTGTGTTTTTGCAGTGTCATACCGTGATTTATATTATGCTCAAATCCCAGATAAATAATTTGACATCAGAGTGCTCTTTTATTTTACTCTCCTCAGTCTCCATTGGCTGTTTTTATTTTTTTTCTAAATTTAAGTAATCTTAGCATAATCTACTACTGTGGAGGTGGATGTCCTCAAATCTGACACCATCAGCAAGGCTGAGCTACTGAAACTCTGCAAACAGAAGAGACTGAAAGTAGAAAGGGGGCTACCAAACTGAAACTCCAGGTGGCCCTCAGGTCTTTGGAGAGGATTAAAGGAGACAGGCCACCTCACAGGAGAATGAGGTAGATAACCCTTAGGAGGAGGGAGAGGACCCAGCCCATGACTTGGAGATACCCCACTCGACCCCAGCAGATGACCAGGAGGCCCCAGATGACTGGGATGGAGCAGGGAGCAGTGTGTCTTCAGTAGGCCTGTCACAAGTGGAATTGGAGGACAGGAAGGAAGAAAGGAAGCTCAAGTGGAGCTAGAGCTGGCCAAAATAAAGTTGGAGAAGGACAACACTGAGGCTGAGAGGGTCTTGGGTAAAAGGAAACTACTGTTGGAGCATGATAAAAACATAAGGGAGATGGACGTTAAAGCCAAGAAGATACAATCCAGCAGTAATGGTGACAGTGAATCATCAGTGTCAACTGTAGCAGTGAGAGACCACATACCCAAAGACCTGATGCCCAGTTATGGGGTAAGGGATGATATAGATAAATGGTTTTCAGCCTATAAGGTAGCCCTAAGGGTACATGGGCTTCCAGAGGAGTACTGGGGGGTTGGCTTGTGGAGGTGTATGCCCATGGTGGGGGGGGCGACACTCTTCTGAAACTAGAGGTAGACAACCAGACCAAGTATGCCCCCATGAAAGCCATTCTTCTTGCCAAGCTTGGATTGACCACTGAGAAATATAGGAAGAGATTCAGGGACAGCCACAGACTCTCAAACCAGTCTTGGGTGGACTCCTGTAAGATTAAAAGGTAGGGCATGTACTATTTAGTTTTATATGTCTTAGTAGTGAAAAACTCCCATTTTTCTGTTCAGTACTGTGAGGCCTACCCCCTCTCATATGATAACATTGGGGATTTCTTATTAGATGTATTATGTTGTATTTCCTAAACCAGAGTTGGTGGGTATGAATGTTTGGTATCTATGAACTTGTAATGATAATTCCTCTTTAATGGCAAAGCTGGATTTATCATTAAAAGTTTGAAAATGACACTTAGAGAAAGTTAGCATTTACCTGCCCTTTGCCTTTTCTGCCTGCAGCCTGCTAAGGCCACATAAGTGGGTGCAACTGACAGTTAAAACTTGGTGAATTCACCCTAGGCAGTCACACAATAGTGGGATTAGCAGAGTCTGAATGGGCCATTCACTGACTTGATGGGGGTCGGAGCTAAGCACAGTACCACTTACAGCAGAATAGGCTGGGCTCTGCCACCACACACTAGGCCTAATGACCCTGTTATCTCAGTGCAGCCAGCTAAGAGCCAGGGCAGCAAGCCAAGAAACTCCTGAACTTCAAAGAACCATTCTGGAAACATCTCCCATGTTCTAGGAGCAGGGCACCAGGATATACAAGTAGAGCTCTCAGACCCACTCTTCAGTTCACTACTGGACCTGCAGAAGGACTCTCAGTGGACTGCCTGCTTCTGTGCCTGGAAGGACTGCTTTGTTGCCTGGAGCCTGCCTTGAACTTTCAGATGCCAGCCCTGCTGTGGAGCCGTGCATCTTCACCTGCACCCAGGACTTCAGTAGTGACTCCAAGGGCTAGTTTAATTTAGCTGGTCTCCTTCTCAGCTCATCTCGAACTCACACCATGACCCAGCTTGAACCTATAAGAGGTATCCATCTACCCCTGGGTCTTTGGTTGTGGTGCCAAAGGTGCACAGGTGGACATTTTCCAAAACTTAGGACTTGCTGTTTTGAACCATACATTTTTAAAAATTCATACTAATTGGATTTTGATAGTTTTGGTGTCATATAATTTATTACAATGGTTTTCTATTTTTCTGAAGTGTTTTGGGATTTTTATTGTATTGTGTTTTCACTTTGTTACTGTTTCACTTTGTCCCTGTGTACTGCATACATACTTTACACATTGCCTCTAAGTTTAGTCTAACTGTTGTTTGTGCCAAGCTACCCAGGGATAAGCACAGGTTAAATTAGTGACTTTTTGTTGCTCACCCTGCAAGAGATTGTGGCTGTTGCCTGACCAGGGCTCTCACCCCAGTGAACCATTTGCCCAATTTCTCACAATCCCATAGTAATACTTTGCACTGGGCTTGCGTCACAAATCAGAAACACGGGGGGCATTATAAGTTTGGTGGATGGAAACTCCATCCGCCAAACTCCTGACAGTGTGGCCCCAGCCTACGCATCAACCTCCCCACCTGAGTCATTATGAGTTTCCTGCTAGGTCGGCGGGCAGAAGGTTTCCACTCGCCAGCCTAGCAGGAAACAGACTACAGCATTTTCACTGGCTCATAACTCAGCCAGCGGCAATGCTGTAGTGAGCAGGGTGCACTAGCACCCTTGCAGTCTTTACTGTCTGCAAAGCAGACAGGGGACATCACAATAGTGCTTGTCAGGGCGGCCCTTGCAACGCCCATGCCAAGTGCATTGGCAGTGCAGGGGCCCCCCTGTGGCTCCCTGCACCTGTTCTCTGCCAGCCTTTTCATGGCAGTGTTGCAACCAGGAAAAGGCTGGTGAAGAACATGGTTGTAATCCCCTGGGCAGCCCTGCCCTGGTGGATTAGGATCTCTGCCACCTGCTGACCGCCAGGATCCAGGATCCTGGTGGTGTTGGCGGTTCTCTGGTGATCCAACCGCCAGGGATGTAATGTGGAGTCAGACCGCCATATTGGCGGGTGTCCAGAATACCACACTCATAATGAGCCCATCAGTGATGGTAAATTTGGCACTCTGTTTTAGATAAAGTGTCTGGTGCCTGAAACAGAAGGCTTTCTTACAGCAAATCACTGGTTCTGGTACTGGGAAGCACTGCTAAAGATGAAATTCATATATATCATAAGGGCTCTGCTGTATAGAACCTCAAATTAGAACGGTAATGTTACACAAAGTTTATAATTTATGAATATGATTGAATTTTATTCCATAATGTCAAAGGCAGTGTGTAGGCCTTATTTTCTTTTGGATAAATTATTTAAATGTACTGCAAACTATTTAAATATACTGCTCTGCGTTCTTGGTCGAGAATCTCAATTTATTCTGTTCTTGTGGAGAAAGAAACATGGGTATTTTACAGTTTCTGTCAAATAAATAACTTGTTTACTTACTGCAAACTTAAATAGCAGTACATACAAGTGGGGTAAATGTGTCCTTATACCGTAAAATGCATAAATAGTTCAATTACTTGTAATAATTGAACTTAATTATTGATTATGTCATGCTGTACTCTAGTTTATCATCTAGTCAATGCTGTACGTTTTTAACCAATAGTTAAATTATTTGAATTTATTATTGGGTGTCCATTGTCTGCAAACTGAAGGGTAAAATACTTTCAGACATTGCAAAAAAAGTCAGATTTAGTGTAAAAATATAGATCAGATTTAAAAAATCGCTCCTTAAGGATAATACCTCCCACATTAGTAGTCGCAGGTTGCATGACGATTTGGATGTGTCCGTAAGGAAAGTGTTAGCTTTATCACACTTGTATCCTGAGATAAATATTTTATTAAAGAGCGTAGCGTAATTCTGTATTAGAGACAAGGGTATAAGTTGACAACCCACTCTTCAGAAAATGTCATCAATACATAACTGTATTCCACCCACATGTATTAAATAGCTTATGGGCACATTTTCAGAGGGGTATTGTCTGCTTTAAGGTCACTGTGACAGGAAGGTCATCATTTTTTACTACCTATCCGAGAGTCGCAGGAATAAATATAAATTAAAGCTTAAGGAGAGAACACGTACATGTATCCATGATGTAGATGTTACAAAAACCTTAAAACTGAATTTTAAAACACCTTCACAAAAGACAATTTAGGAGTTGAGGTATATCTCTTATGGATTAACTCATAATGCCCTCTGCTGTGAGTCACAGACATGTAATCATGTTCAAATATACCAAAAGAATAATCATTCTCTGTTGTGTATTGAGTGCATCAGTTGTGTAAATTGTTTAAATGTTATTAATATTATGTTCTATTAAATACAATTCTGTGATTTCCCTTATATATTTTGTTGTATTACACGTATGTTCATTATGTCTAATTGAGCATTTGTGGTCACTGTTAAAATATCTTTGTTCTCCTGAGTATATACTAGTACTACTGTTCTGATCAATTTTTACGCCTTACAGTGGTCTCACAAATGTGTATTTTGTACCATACGACTTATCATACGTGGTGGTTGCTAAGTAGGGACTTTTGTGCTCTAAAGTAATATTTCTAACAGCTCATTAATGTTCAGAAACAGTACAGTCTTTCACTCAAGCAACCCATGTGCCACTACATAGTTTACTGGGCATTCTTCATGTCAAGGTCACTACTGCATGTCACCAGCATTGACCCATGCCATGTGCAGAGTAGACCATTACACATGCATGATGATAAAGCAGGGCATTACTTTGTGCACACTTCCAATCCACAGTGAAGTACTGGAAAGCAAAGGCTAACAATGTAAATGCCATTGTGTGGGGGCTGTGCAACAGGTGAGGCCATGGCCCCTAATATTCCTTTGACTCCACACTTCTCTGCCTTGTTAGATGCTGTGGTAGGAGCAGCACCCTTAAAGTCCTTACCCCATCCTATGGCAAGGGGGCAAAGTGTAGAGTCAAAGTGGGAGTCTACAACATCACTGTGAGAAATTGGGTTGTTGGTTGACTAGGGTGGGATGTCTGGTCAAGCAGCAACAACAATTCGTGTCAGGGTACGCCAAAAGCAAACCTCAAACCTCAAATTAACCTGTGCTCACCCTCTGGTAGCTTGGCACAGAGCAGTCAGGCGTAACTTCAAGGCAATGTGCAACACTTCAAAAAGGTAAACAGTGAAAGCATCATAAAAAATAATCCCACACCAGGCCAGGAAAAAATGAAAATAATTTAATAAAAAAAACAAGACCAAAATGACAAAAATCCAATAAGTAGAAGTTGGGTTTTGATTTTTTAAAGAATAAACTACAAAGCAGCACTTAAAAGCCAAAAGTGCCATTTGAGGATATCTGGTCACGCCAGACCGGGACAAAGGGCCAGCTGTAAGTAAGTTGGGTTT
This sequence comes from Pleurodeles waltl, assembly GCF_031143425.1. NCBI lineage: Eukaryota > Metazoa > Chordata > Amphibia > Caudata > Salamandridae > Pleurodeles > Pleurodeles waltl. Next base: position 1,477,418,595 of record NC_090444.1, read on the forward strand.
TGCGAGTCGCAAATTGCGAGTCAGAGCGACTCTCAATTTGAGAGTCGCAAAACCTTATGCACAGCAGTGTCCCTGACACTGTTTGCGACTTGCAAGGGGGGTCACAAATGCCCACCTCATGAATATTCCCCCAAGGGCAGGGTGCAGTGTATGGTTAAGGTAGGACATATAGTAATATGTTTTATATGTCCTGACAGTGAAATATTGCTGAATTCTTTTTTTTTATGTTGCAAGGCCTGTCCCTCACATAGGTTAACATGGGGGCTACCTTTAAATCTGATTAAACTGTAGATTCCCTTTGGGAGTGGATGGACATGTGGAGTTTGGGGTCTCTGAGCTCACAATTTAAAAATACATCGTTTAGTAAAGTTGATTTTGAGATTCTGTGTTTGAAAATGCCACTTTTAGAAAGTGGCCATTTTCTTGCTTATACCATTTCTGTGACTCTGCCTGTTTGTGGATTCCCTGTCTGGGTCAGTTTGACAGTTGTGCTGGTTGCACCTCACACTAGACAGTGACACAAAGGGAGCTGGGGTGTAGCCTGCATATCCTGATGAGCCATCTGTGCTAGGAGGGAGTGGAGGAGTCGTCACTCACACCTGAAAGGACTGTGCCTGCCCTCACACAATGCACCCTGGTAATTGTCTGGGGCCTGGCCTAGGCAAGGCAGGATTTCACATTTCAAAGAGACTTTATTTTGAAGTAGGCCTACTTCAAAGGATAAATTGGGTATAAGAAGGGCACTCAAAACCACAGACTTTAGAAACCCTTCTGGAAACAAGAGGAACCTCTGCCTGGAGAAGAGCTGAAGAGCTGAGGAAAAAGAGCTGCCCTGCCTGTGAATGTGCTTTGTGGGGCTATCCTGCAGTTGCTGCTTCTGCCAGAGTAAGAGGGCAAAGACTGGACTTTGTGTGCCTTCCATCTTGAGAAGAAATCTCAAAGGGCTTGATTTAGAGCTTACCTCCCATTGTTTGAAGTCTCAGGGACAGCAAAGACTTTTCTCTGCCAGCACCTGGAGTCTCTGGAGAGCCCTGTGGTTCCCATCCAGTTTCTGGGACCCTGAAAGGAGAAGCTGGCAGCCTAAGGGCAAGGAAATCCACGCTCAGAGCGATGTGCGGGGAAAAGATCCACGCAACTCTGATCTCTGGCTGAAGAAACGACACGCTGCTGGCTCCGCAGCTGAGAAACGATGCTCGCAGGAAACACGACCGAAGAATCGACGCACGGAGCAGGAGAACTGACGCGCATCATCGCTGATGGAGGCCGGAAGATCACAACCCACGCTGCAGGGTTTTCGGATAATCGTTCAGCTGGATTTCCAACTTAAGTACCGCTGTACGTGGAAAAACAACACAAGGCCTGCCCGGACTCAAGAGTGCTGACTGGATCGACACATCTCTCTCCTGCAGACCCGGTGAAAGGAGAAACGATGCACGGTCCTGCTCTTAAGTGGAATCAACACCTCGCCAGCCCTTTGTGACGCACACTTGCCTGTGCGGGTTATTTTTGACGCACACCAGGTACGTTTTCACGCTGGCAGCGGTAGTGTGTGGTTAAAACTACTTAAAGGCTCTTTTTGTATTTTTATTGACTTGTGTATTGTGGACCTTTGTTGTTTTGTTCTTGTTTTGTTTAGATAAATATTTCCTATTTTTCTAAACTGGTGTTGTGTCATTTTGTAGTGTTTTCATTAAGTTACTCTTTGTGTTGGTACAAATACTTTACACCTAGCACTCTGAAGTTAAGCCTCCTGCTCTGCTAAGCTACCAAGGGGGTAAGCAGGTGTTAGATGAGGGTGATTCTCTTTTACCCTGACTAGAGTGAGGGTCCTTGCTTGAACAGGGGGTAACCTGACTGTCAACCAAAGACCCCATTTCTAACAGGGCCCCAGTCACTGCTCTGAGGAACTCTGTGGCTTGCCACACCATGATAGTGGAAAAGCTAGTTTCACCAGATCAGTGCACTGGACAGGAGTGTAGGGTGCCCCAGCCTATGGGCAGGATTTTTTCCACCCTTTTGCCATGGTGTTTCTTGAGAGGGGTGGGGAGGTGAACCAGAGGAAGGTCATAATTACATTCCATATATCCATAAACTGCATTCTGGAGAATGAGTTATCACTGTTAGCAAGAGAACTGGGAAAGGGCCCCCCCAGAGGGCATCCTGACAGTTCAGTTGTTTGAAAGTACCACTCCCTGGAGGAGAGTATGGGAGCCCAGATGAGGGGCAGGGCGAGGGAGGGCTCACTCCTGTCCCCTGTTCAGCCTAAGTGTACAGACCCTGAGTTGGAGGATCTGTTGCAGGCTACCACCCCTGAACTGGTGGAGGTAGAGTGGAGAAAGGGTGCAAGTCACCTGGGGCTACTGCCCTCCACTGTGGGAAACCATTGAGGACAGAGAGCCCTGGATGTCCTGGAACTTGGCTATTGACATTGACAGCTGTTTGTGGCCTCTGTTGGTTGCTCTCTTTATGGACAGAGATTTCCTTAGATTGGGGATAGAAGTCTGATCCAAGGGGTTATATGGACCACACCACTTTGTTAGCAATGGTGGCATTGTCTGCCTACTGAAATGCACCTGTGAGTAAGTCAGGGCTAGGTGTTGTACAGATGGGATCAATAGGTGAGGAGAAGGGTCCCCCTGGGTCAGCTTAGTGGCCCCAGACAGAGTGATCCAATTGTGTTCAGAGAGGCTCAGAACTGGAAAGTGCCCCTGCAGTAGTGGGCCATTGTCCATGTTCTATGGGCCTGAGCAGAGAAGCTGATTAAGGTATTGTTTTGTCTTTAGGCTGGAGACGGTTGTATTGGAAAATGACCCTCTCTAATGGGTCACACCAAACTTTTTGCCTTCCTCTTCCACTTTTTCCGACTTTGTTTTTGTTGGGTTTAGGACTCTAGGCCCTTTACCACTGCTACTCAGTGCTAAAGTGCATGCACTCTCTGCTGAAAACATAATAACATTGGTGTCGACTGTTGGCATATTTAGGGGCATACCTACAAGAAAGTGGTTCATCAGTCCTGAGGCACCACTTTTCGTGCGTTGCCCTGTGCCCCCTAACGACACCATGTGTGCAGCATATTTACAATACGGAGTACCATGGTACACATTAGGACAATAGAGTCAAAAATGTTGATGCTAAGGTGGCACTTTGCAGGATTAGCGCCAAAAATGATGGTGCTAATCCTGCAAAGTCAAGGAAGGGCCACTGAACACAATGGCAGCGTCACTTTGATGCCTTCTTCGGGCAGGTGTTAAAAATGATGCTAAATATGACGCAGTGAAAGCTTGTAAATTTCACTGCACCACTTTTACTGGCCTCCTGCGTGATGTAGGCATAATGTAGCACAAGAGGTTACAAAGTGGTGCAATGTAATTATGATGCGGAGAAATGGCCTCCTTAACCACACATTAGCATAAATAATGTACCTAGTGTGGTGCAAGGAGGTGCAAAGGGCTTGTGAATATGCCCTTAGTTTTCTGTAATTCACTTGTAAAGTGATATACCTTGTACCCAGGGCCTGTAAATTAAGTGCTACTAGTGGGCCTGCTGCACTGCCTGTGCCACCCACACAATTAGCCCTTTAAACATGCCTCAGATCTGCCACTGCAGAGTCTGTCTGTGCAGGTTTACTGCCACTTTGACTGGGCATTTAAAATCACTTGCCAAGCCTTAAACTCTCCTTTAATTACGTATCAGTCACCCCTATGGTAGGCCATATTTAGCCCATAGGGCAGGGTGCTATGTAACTAAAAGATGGGACATGTACGTTTAACTTTTACATGTCCTGGTAGTACAAAACTCCCAAAGTTGTTTTTTACTACTGTGAGGCGTATCCCGCTCATAGGTTAACATTGAGAACTCCTTATTACACTTTTAAGCTGTAATTCTTAATTGGGAGGAGATAGCTAGGTCATGTTTCATATCATTGAAATGGCAATATTCAATCATCTTTACTGGTTAAGTGAGATCTAATATTACTATTTTTGAAATGCTACTACTAGAAGGTGGGATTGTCTCTGCTGTTACAGCTTTGTGTGCCTGCAGCCTGTCCCCAATACACGTCTGAGTGGGGTGACAGCTACACTTTGTGCATTCCCTCTAGACAGCAACAAATACAGGAAGATTAGTGTGTGATTGAGCACTAATATGCATTCTGAGGGATCTTCCTGTGCAGGAATGGAGGCAGAGGATGACACTTATACCTGAATAGGCAGTGCCTGTCCCCACTCACAGGGCTGATTACCCCCTTCTGAAGGTCTGGAGCCAGGGCTGTGGACAAAAGGATACTTGTGCACTTTAAAGACCCTTCTTTGAAGCCACCGCCACTTCAAAGGCACATTTTGGTATAAACACTGGGTTTCTGGCCGCACCAAATCAGACACTTCTAGAAATACAACTGCACTCTGCCAGAAGAACAGCTGTGCTGCATCAAGGATTGTCACTGTGCTGAACTGCTGATTTGAAAGGACTTTTTCTCCACTGTGCTGCCCTGCTGCCTGCTGCTATCTGACCTGCTAAGGTAGAGCTGGATTCTACCTTACACCCAAAGTGATCGCCAAAGGCTTGTTGACTTGCCTCCTGTTGCTAGAGACCCAGGGATATCAAAGTCCCTACTCCTGCTCCTCTGCTGGTTTAGTGGAAGTGGACCCAGATTCTTGCCCCAGTGAAATTGCTGCATCTCCAGCCTGCTGGAAGTGGCAACCAATGCATCGGCCCTGTTGCAGGATTAAAACCTGCGCATTGCACTAGGGGTCCAAGCAGCATCTTTGCAATCCTGGCATTAACCGACTCATCCCCTGTCTGCCTGAAGGGGCACTCGGCACATCGTCACTGATGCACTGAAACCATTACATTGCCACTATTGCTGAAGGAAGATGAATGCATCCCTTCAATAGCCTTGAGAAATCTGGTGGCCAGCTTTGAAATTAATGCCTTGTGGCCTTGACTCTTTTCTACAGAAAACAAGCCATTGCCATCGATGTGTGTCAAAAACTCCCTCGACTGCTGGAGTGACATCAACACATCCACCTTTTCACTGACCCTGCTTCTCCTGTTTTTGGCCAGTATCAAGGTACTCTTTTCCGCAGGCCAACATAGATCTTGTACCTGGCCCATGCTCCATCACTTTTAACTTGAACTGTTAAATTTACTTTGGTTCAGCGTGACCTCAAGTAACCCCTAAATCAATATTCTTCTAAAATTCATAACTCCTACCTATTAGATTTTTGTTTTTTTGGTCTTGGTTTATTTATACAATTATTATCTATTTTTCTAAACCTGAGTGGGGTCTTTTTACTGTGTTACTGTGCGTGTGTGTGTTTCACAAATACTTTACACATAAACTGTGCCTCTTTAGATAAGCCTAACTACTCTGTGTCAGGCTACCAGAGGGTGAGCACAGTTGACCCATCAGTGTGTATCTGATTTATCCTGACTAAAGTGGTGGTCCCTACTTGCACTGCACACATAACCCTGCCAACTAGAGAATCCATTTCTAACATGAGGCAGGGCAGGCAAACATTTGTGAGAAGATCACTCTAGGGCTGTCAGGTCTAACAGATACCCATGCAATGAAGCATAGAGCTAATGAAGATTTCTGGTTTACTAGATGTGAATAGGGCAATTGTGGGCATTTTGTAAGAGAATGTAGCATGTGCATAGTTAGTGTGTAAAATGGGGTGTCTGGGTGGCTAGGTTATACACCTAAGCCAGGAGAACCCACCACTCTAGCCAGGCTAAATCCATTACACCCTTAAGATAATCTGTGTCCACCTTTTGGTAACACAGTTGAAACACCACAAAATGACTCCACCGAAGTTTAGAACAATAGATAACCTTCCTTTGATTAAAAAAATACTAAAATGACAAAAATCCTATAATTACTTCTCAATTTATCCTTAATTAAAGCAGGTATGTGATTGTGCTTTTTAGAACAGATGCATTTCTTTTAGGGTTTCTACCATAATTCTAGTTCAGGAATAGGCATTCAAAAAGCTGTATGCAGCAAATGCACATGGGAGCACTAGTGCACTTCTATTTGACTACTTGTGGGAATGTAACAATCCCCATCGGGGTGCAACAGTTGATTTACTCTGTGCTGAAGTGAGGTGAACACAGCGCTCCATGAGTACGTGATGAGTGAGAAGTGGAACACCCCACTGGCCTGTGGGAGGTCTCATTCGGACCCTTGTGATCAAGAAGAACTCTGTCCTGGCTGGCTGGGGGAGTGCATGGTGATTGCAGGGTGAATATGGTACCTTCCTTTGATGGTGTGCAGCAGTGACGGCCCCACATCACCAGGTGGGCTCCACCAGCAGGCCTGACTGTGACGTTGGCCTCACGGTACCACAGGGTTCTTGACTCTGAGTCCTCCAGAGAGATTACAGACGGTAGTACCCTGTCATGCACAGCCCGTACTCAGCTGATGCATCGCCCGCAGGTGCCACTCTGGTTGCTTGAGACTTTGAAAACAGGGGAAAAGCCAACAAGCACTATGAGTTTCTTGGGTAAAGAGAAGATGTAGAGGGCAATTCCAATTTTGCACACTGCAGGGGCAGCAGACCAACACAGTAGAGCAAGCTGCAAAGTGGCAGTCTCTCCTGGCAGCACTGCAATCAGCAGGCAGAAGGCCAATGCAGAAAAACAAGTGACAAAGTGACAGTCCCTGCTAGCAGCACAGCTCCTCATAGTTGCAGAGTCTCCTCAGGACCCCAAAGTGTACTGAATTGGTGGGGTTTAGGGTCCATTACTTATACCCAAAAAGGCCTTTGATGTAGAGGAGACTTCAAAGGAGTCCTCTGAGGTACACAAGGGTCCCTTTTGTTGTTGCCTTGTCTGCCACGATATCTGTATCTACGGGTGGTAATCAGTCCTTTTGTGTGGACAGGTCACCACCTACTTGAAGTGCGTCCATTTCTCCCCTTCCATCCGCCCAGGAAAACCCATCAGAATGGAGATGAATGCAGATGCAGCTGAGTGTCCTGTGTATAGTGCCTCCTAGAGGGAATTTACAAAGTGTAGCTGTCATCCAGCTCAGCCAGGTGTGTTTTCAGAGATAGGCTAAGGTACAGAATGGTTAAAGTAAAAAAATGCCAACTTTCTAAGAGTGACATTTTCAGACGTACAATTTAAAATCTGATTTCACCATAAATTGTTGTTTTAAATTGTGAGTTCAGAGACACCAAACCCCATATTTCTATCTCTTCCTAATTGGAAATTACACTTCAAAGATGTTTTAAGGCAATCCTAATGGTAACCTATGGAAGAGACATCCTAGGTGCAGTAAAAAATGAATTTAAGAGTGTTTCCACTACCTGACATATTAAACTAAAAAAACATGTCCATGTTTTAAATACAATGCACCCTGTCCTTGGGGCTCACCAGGGCCTACCTTAGGGGTGTGTGGTATGTACCAAAAAGGAAGGCTTGGGCCTGGCAAGTGGGTGCACTTGCCAGGTCAAAATGGCAGTTTACAACTGCACACACAGGTTCTACAGTGGCAGGTCTGAGACATGTTTGAAGTCTACTGTGGTGGGTGACACAATCAGTGCTGTAGGCCCACTAGTAGCATTTAATTTACAGGCCCTGGGTACACCTACTGCACCTTACTAGGGGCCTACAAGTAATTTAAATATGCCAATTGTGGATGAGCCAATGTTGCCATGTTTTGAGTACAGAGCACCTGCACTTTAGCACTGGTCAGCAGTGGCAAAGTGCCCAGAACCCTAAAACCAACAAAAACAGGGTCAGAAAACTAGGAGGAGAAAGGCAAAAAGTCTGGATATGACCCTGCAGAAAGGGCCATTCCCAACAGATAGCAACACGACTCAGGTCACAACCCTATCACTGATCATTCGGGTAGAGTTGTTAGTGTCAGCATGGAACTAAGTGCCATTGCATATTTCAAGAGTCTTTGGTGTTTTAGGGGAGCCACTAACATTATTATGTTTATTTTTTGTATTTATAAAGCATGAAGGTCTACTTATAGGTATCTGAACACTAACCTTTTAATACGTGGCAGTGTAATTACCAGAAGGTAATTGCAATTCATGCACAATGACTTCAGTAAGGAAGGACAGCCCAAAGAGCTAGCTGCAACAAATGGTGCTCAATTGCTCTTGGTAAAGATGAGAGAACATCTAGGGGTTGTTAAATCAATGATGTCAAAATCTCAGTACATCACATGATTTTGTGCTGTGCTATGTTATATGTTATTTTGTTAAGTGTATTTGTAAATCACATCATCACCCAGGAGGCTACCCTGGATCTGAGCAGGTGTGTGTGTCTAGCCCTGCCTATGGTAAGTTATTAACTGAAAAAGCTTAAGGCATAGAGCATAGAGGTGTGGGTAGCTGGAGGATGTAAAAGCAACTGTTCAGATACATGAGGCCTGAGTAGTGTAGTGCCTTCAATGTGTTCATGAGGAGTATGAATTGAGCACCTTTGTGTATCCAGAGTCAGTGGAGTCCCCTGAGGTGTGGTGTGAGTTATGTGTGGGATGTTGAGGATGGGTCTGGCTGACCGGATGGGTCTCCTGCAGAAGGCATACTCCATATGCCGGCTCTCTTAGCAGAGGAAGCAAGGCTCCCCTTTTAACCAGATCATTGAGACCTCTGACATTGAGGCTCAAAATTGTAACCTCATCTATCCTTAGCTTCCCTGATATAGCTTTGGTAACGTCCTCTCATTTCCCATTCTCCTTTGCTTCTCATGTATGTTACGCCTACTTAAGGTATTAAGGCCCATAGTTATATTCTGTTTGCGTCATTTATGTTGGCGCAAATTCAGCACAAACCTAACTCCATATTTAAACTTTGGCGCTAGACCCACCCAGCGGTAAAGTTATGGAGTATGAGTCATTTTTTGTACGTGAAAATCTACCTTGTGCTAATGACATGCAAGGTAGGCGTTCCCGTGCAAAAATTACTTTAAGGCATGTGCGTCTTATTTATCCTCCGGTGTCAAAATGACGCTTAGGAGGAGGCGGTCCTTAAAACAAGGTGCCCAGCCGGATTTGCGCTGTTTTTAACGCCTGGGTCAGGCAGGCGGTAAGGAACCTCTGGGCTCATTTCCATGGTGGGAGACCATGGAAGCAATCCACAGGTGCCCTTCCCTGCACCCAGGGACACCCCCTGCCACCCTCGCCACCCCTGGAGGACACCCATGGATGGGGGACCCATCCATGGTGAGTGCAGGTAAGTATAATTTTTTTATTTTTTTAAGTGGCATAGGAGGGCCTAACTTGGGCCCCCCTACATGCCACTGTGCCCAATGGCCATGCCCAGGGGACAGATGTCCCCTGGGCATGGCCATTGGGCAGGGGGGCATGACTCCAGTCTTTGCTAAGACAGGAGCATTTCCATGGGGGTTGTGCACCAAAAAATGGCGCTAGTCAGGTCTGAGACAATATTTTTTACTCTAACCTGACTTGCATCATTCTTTGGCACACAACCCCCAGTCTTCCCTTCGCCTCCGCTGCCCAGTTACTGTCATTTATTTTGACGCTAACCAGGCTGCAGCGCCGGCTAATGTCATTCCATAAATAAGGCGTCCAGCTGGCGCATTGGAATGGCGTTAGCCGGCGGTAAACTCTTTGACGCAAATCTGCGCTAGCGCTTATTTGCGTCAAAACGTATAAATATGGGCCTAAGTGTAGGTGATGTATTTCTCACCATCGCACCCGCCCAAATTAATTAACCACATAAAAAAAAAAAAAAACATAACAAACAACTGTATCAATCCCACTTATCTGTACTCTCTGGCCTTTTGACGAATAAGTATTGAAAAAGTAGTTGGTAATGCACTCTTCCGAATTGAAACATTGTCCTCCTAAAGCAACGCCTCTGTTCCTACCAACTGAGCTTTATTAAAACTCTTAACCCCCTCTTGGTACCCAACCTTTCCTACTGTTGATATCATCGCCACTATGTTTGCCCTGACTAAGCTTCTTGGATCTTTTTGTTGCTTGATAATTGTGTCGGCAGGTCCTGTCTCTCTGCCTCCAGGGTTCGGTGGTTTTGAAGTTTGCACAGGGATCACAATTTAGCCAGTTAGTTTGGAAAAGTGGGTGTCTGATACGTTGTTATTTTCTTTTAACATAAATCACATTTCTAAATAACATATTTTATTTTTTTTCTGAATTGAAGCTGTATAGCTGGACAAGTAATTTTCATTGTCACCGTTTTCCTTTCTTTTCAGTGTATGTGCCGATGGCAATATTACTTTAGATTTCATTGTTATCATGTAACTGTAATGTTCATCATACATATTGGTGTTTTTATGAACACATAGGCATGATAACGAAAACAGTATAGGGTTCTTCATCAGAAGTGCCCATGGAATCTTGTAAAATGGCTGTGGTCTGTGCTATACTCAAATGTAGATCTTGTATGTGTAATATTTGATCCTTTTAAATTGCGCAGGGACTCTCCTTTCTAAAGGAACTATATATTTTCTCTTTTTGAGTGCCTTGGAGGTGGTTGACATGAAGGAATATGAAAGTACTATGTGTACAGGCTATGATTTGTCTTTCTTATATTAGCGCACAGGTATCCAAGGCAACACACATTCAAAAAGCCTCATCTATTGAAAGGCCCAAGGCTGAAGTTATGTCTAGCATACAACAGTGTCTGGGTGTGTTTGGCCATTCTTTATGACTGCCTTGCACTCAATGCATTATGTGCAGAAACATTTCTCATTTCGAGGACAAAAGCATACCGTTTTGAAAGCTAGAAACTATAAAACACAAAATGGTAATATCTCTCTCAAGAAAATATGGTGAAACACATGTTTAACATGTAATATTTTTAGAATATCCAATAACTTATTCATATTATTTATTAATATTGTTCATTTCGGTTTTTTTTTTTTGATCTCTTGAGGATATGCTTATGGCACAAACCTAGGGCTTTGGAGCAGTAGACCACTTCGTGTAGTGTAAAGCTTAAACGAATAAGAATGAGGAGAAAGGCAAGCTATAGGTAAAAGATGCAAACAGATTTCCATCTCGAACAACAAAATTCAAGAGAACAGAGGAAAAGAGGGATGGATATAGGGGAACGAGGTGATGAATCTTGAGAGCAAGAATGATTATAGGTCCTTCTGGAACACCATCAGAATTGGTATCAGTCTCTAGAACTTGCAGCCCTGAAAAATGTGCATGCATGCATCGTAACAGACAGACTCCGTTGTGTTGGCGTCATCTCTGTCTCCCTTACTGCATGTCTTGTAAGTTGTCTACAGACATATTGGAAGTCTGTGGCACTGCCTGGAGAATTGTAGTATGCTCTAAAAAATAAAAAGAGTAGAAGGAAATTAATGAAAGGGGGACTAAAAAGAAGAAAATGGAAAACTAAAGGCTTGGTATAACGACCTTTGCATTTTCAGGTGGAAGGCACACATGTGGACAGGTAAATGCCATTCATCACAGGTCAAAATGACTGAAGTGGGCTGACCACATAATATATGATGTCGTGAACTAAATGAGAGACTCCACAGTCAGAACGGAGATCTCCATCCATAAATAGATAAGTTTGTCCTATCTTTTTACGAGCTTTCCACCCTAACTGCAGAGTCTCTGCAGTCTAAACTTACTATTAACTTGTCAATAGTAAAAACAAATAAACTTACACAAACTTTTACGTTTACCTTGTAAATCAGGCCTAAAATGACACACATACAGACCAAGTAAGAGCTCATAGAGAGAGATAGATATCTATAGCTATATCTATCTTTATATATTTATATAGTCACTGCAAAAAAAAAAGGTTAGAGGGATGTTAATGTTAGGTGAAAATATCAGTTAGAAAATACCATTGCAAGCTAAAAAAACATTGAAATTCACCAATTATAGTTAACTGAATTAACTATAACTTGCACACTGGCCATGCACAGTGATGTTATTAATGATCTCATTTCAGATTACTTCAGTGATGGTTTAAATGATGTTATAGAACATGTCATGAGTGATATGTGAGATCATAACTAGAGCAAGTTATAGTTACCTCAGCTAATTATATCTGGTGAATTTCAGTGTTTTTTGAGTTTATAACGGTATTTTTAAGAGTCATTTTCACCTAACTATTATGTCACTGTAAGCATTGTATTTTCAATGATTGAGTAGGTTTTTATTTAATGTACAGGAAGATCTAGTAATAAGTCCACACTTGTCTCATTACAGGGAACCAAAAAACATGTATCACTTGGTTCTTACAAGTTAGTAAAACAGAGCATTTCAAGGCCTAGTCAGGGGAAGTGATGGGGCTAGTAATCTCCATTCGCTGACAAGTAACACCAACACCATATAAATTATTGTTTAGTCAGTGCTTTTTTCTCTGAAAAAGGAAAACAGCTGTCATTACACACACTACTAAACAGTAGGGACATCTGGTTGTTTTGTTTTTTAATACAAAGGCAGTGTGGGGTGCCCACTCCCATACTTCAGCAGAGGCTGCTTGTTCTCACCCTATCCACACCCAGCTCCTGTTGGCAGGGGAGAGCACTGCAGTCTTTTTGTTACGGGAGCCCTGGATCCATCCTTGGCACCCACTGGCCATATTTGTCTTTTTTTTACAATGACAGTGCAAGAACCCACTCCCAGAAATGGCTGGGCCCAGCCTGCAGTTATTTTTAATACAAAAAAGCACTCCCATGTTTTTTATTGTTATTTTTTCCCACTGTACTGCTCTGATTCTGTATAATAGAGAAACTGGAAACTTTTTTTTTCATTTTAGCTTGGGTTTCTACTTTGAACCTCTCCACCCCCCTCCCCCGACACACACACATGCACACATAGCCAAGCGGGTCAGGGGATCTCTACCCTATCTACCTACATGTTATTTTCATGTTTTTCAGGACACAGGGATTAAGACCCCAAGTCCTAAAATTATCACTCAACCTCTTTATTGACAGATCTTATCCTTTGATTCGCTGGCCCCCACAGGAGACTGCCGGCATTAGATATCCATAAATGTTTGGCTTTCATTTCACAAAAACTAGTGAGGATATTTACAGCTGATCATAAAATCACATTTTTTAAGTAAAGATCTAGCCTTGTGCCACATTTGGCGTAATTCTGCTCTGCTGTTTTAGCTGTAGTGTTGTCCACATTTCCTGTAGGAAAGGGCATGGAGAAAATGATTTTGGGAATGCCCCTTTTTCTCAGCCACAGCTTGAGGGATCACCCCAAAACTTTCCAGGAAGTAGCTGAGGTGAATATGAAGAATTGTCAAATAGTTCCAAAATGCTCTTCTTTTGAAAAATGTGACCTACATTTAACAATATCGTGGTAGTTGGCTCTCTGTAAAATATGTATATATTGATACATACACTAAAGAGGATGAGAACACTACTCTCTCAATAAGTAAAAATGAGTGAGAGGAAGGTCTAGTCTTCACAATCAAGACTTTGGCCCTGATTCCAACCCTGGCGGTCATGGACCGCCAGGGCCGGGGTTGGAGGATGCACCACCAACAGGCTGGCGGTGCATCAAGGGCAATTCTGACCGCGGCGGTAAAGCCGCGGTCAGAAAAGGGAAACCGGCGGTTTCCTGCCGGTTTTCCCCTGCCACTGTGAATCCTCCACGGCGGCGCTGCAAGCCAGGGATTCCGACCCCCTTCCCGCCAGCCTGGTTCTGGCGGTTTTCACCGCCAGAACCAGGCTGGCGGGAACGGGTGTCGTGGGGCCCCTGGGCCAATGGGCACTGCAGGGGCCCCCTAACAGGGCCCCACATTGATTTTCAGTGTCTGCCTAGCAGACACTGAAGATCTTGACGGGTGCAACTGCCGGAGCCGGCTTCCTCGTTGCTGGTGCTTTCCCGCTGGGTGGGCGGGCGGCCTTTTGGCGGTCGTCTGCCAGCCCAGCGGGAAAGTCAGAATGACCGCTGCGGTCTTTTGACCGCGGTACGGTCTTCTGGTGGTTCCGTCGCCGCCCGCCAAGCTTGGAATCAGGGCCTTTGACTGAAATGCTTTGGTTTACTATGCTACATTTCACTTGATGATGTAAATGCAAAAAGCAATGCTTCATCGAGTGCTGTATTTTCCTTTATGAAAATATTGGATTGGATCGTATTGGTCTGGAAAAGGTAACACAGCACCAGTGATAAAGGTGCACAGCAGTATCCGTCAGGTCCTCAAAAGAGATTCTAGCAAGAATTATTAGAGTGCAAATTTGCTACTCCCAAGGTCAAATGAGTTAATTAAAAGCAAGCCTGTGATTTCCTAGGTAACCTGTGGGATTCAATGTAACAAAATACATATACATAAGCTTTAACACTGTGTGATAGCAACCACCCCCTAATGTCCATTGATTTGAACATTTATGTTCCATAATAAATAAATAAGACCTATTGCCTTTTTCATACCGTTTCATAATAAAGAGATCAGACTATTGCACCTGACATAGGGGGTTATTCTAACTTTGGAGGAGTGTTAATCCGTCCCAAAAGTGACGGTAAAGTGACGGATATACCACCAGCCGTATTACGAGTTCCATAGGATATAATGGACTCGTAATACGGCTGGTGGTAAATCCGTCACTTTTCCGTCACTTTTGGGACGGATTAACACCTCCTCCAAAGTTAGAATAACCCCCATAGTTTTTTCCAACCAACCAATAAGGCCTCTAGACTTTAGCATTGACTGGTCACCACAGGGAACTCAGGTTTTTCTACAGGTTGAAACACAATCCACACTCAAATACCAACTGACTTTAACACATGCTTTGTAAATAGATTTGGCTACTGCCTTCATTGTTACTTTTCAAAATAAACTGATTTGGCCTATAGCCTTGATCATGGACATTAACACCAAAATTAGCACAGTCCAGATGTACTGAATTTAAGATTTGGCAAAACGCAAAAACGATAATACAAGCACTCTATTTCAGTGGAAACACACAATATATACCTACTTATATGTGCACTCAAGGTGATCAACGCATGGGCAGGGCCCATGGTCCTCTCTTAATAGTACACCTAAAGCTCTTGTTCTATTGAGCACATCAAATCCGGGGAATATTGCCCTATCAGGCCAGACTTCAAAAGGTTTTGTGAAGCATTTAACTTTTCCTTAAATATTGGTCTGCGCTATTTCAAACACCAACATTAAAAATGATTAGTGACTGAAAGAAGTGGATATGTGTGATATGCCTTTATTCCCTTAGTTTTCAACTCTCTAGTAAGGATCTACTGGCATCACACCTTGATATTAGTGCCATAGAAACACACTTTTTATTTACAATTATGACATAGGCCCTCATTACAACCCTGGTGGTTGCTGATAAAGTGGCGGTAATACCGCCAACAGGCCAGCGGCAATAACTGCGAAATTATGACCACAGCAAAAACAGCTCAGACAGACAGCCACTTTAACACACCGACCGCCATGGC
The DNA here is from genome assembly GCF_031143425.1 of Pleurodeles waltl. NCBI lineage: Eukaryota > Metazoa > Chordata > Amphibia > Caudata > Salamandridae > Pleurodeles > Pleurodeles waltl. Next base: position 1,477,433,977 of record NC_090444.1, read on the forward strand.
AGAATCAACAGATACCACAGCGGTAACAGCGTACATCCACACGGAAGACAATGTTCCACCCACTGTATTATGAGACAGGAAACAGCCACCTTTTCCGTGGCGGTATCAACGACATCAAAAGATTGGTGGAAACACTGCACAGAAGGGAAACGACTCACCTGTGGAGACTCAAGGAAGAACTATGCTCCCATGGAGCCCGAGGTGCATGTCTTCCCCATGCTCTTCTACGTGCTGCTCCATTACGAACACCCATGATGGTGAAGACAATGATGGGGAGTATTGCCGCACACAGGGGAGGTGGAGGAAAAAGAGAGTGACACACACACGCAACACAAAACACACCCACACTGAACACCATACACACAAAGAGATGCAGTAACATAACATATTGACCCTGTACCCCTCAGGAATAATACAAGGACAACTACAATAGAGTAAAAAGAGTGTAATAAGATAAATATAGTAGTAATACATGCATCCAAATAAAAAAGTATATACATATTCACAAATCAAGGGACACTGCCCAGTCCTCAATGTTTGTGGGCCACAGGGCCACATCACAAAGTCCAAGGCCCCACCTCACTCCTGCAACAACACAGAGAGAACACTGCAGTGGCATCAGGTCGAAAATAGCCAGGCACCTCAGGGAGAGGAGGAACGGGGGGCACCTCAGCCAGAAGATGGTACAACGCCACTGCTCCTGGAGGGGGCAACATGCCCTGTGCTCTGTCCTGGGGAGTGCAAGGCCTCAGTCTCTCAAGTGGGTGACTTTCCCACATGCTCTGGAGGTGGCAACATGCCCTGTGCTCTGTCCTGGGGAGTGCAAGGCCACAGTCTCTCAAGTGGGTGACTTGCCCACATTCTCTGGAGGGGGCAACATGCCCTGTGCTCTGTCCTGGGTAGTGCAAAGCCACAGTCTTTCAAGTGGGTGGCTTGCCCGCTGGTTTTGGAGGGGGCATCGTGCCCTGTGATCTTCATCCTGGGGAGGATGGGGTGAGTGGATGTCTTCTCCACTGGTTCTGGAGGGGGCATTGTGCCCAGTGAGCTTCATCCTGGGGAGGTTAGGGTGAGTAGATGGCTTCTCCACTGGTTCTGGAGGAGGCATCATGCCCTGTGAGCTTCATCCTGAGGAGGACGGGGTGAGTGGATGGCTTCTCCACAGGTTCTGGAGGGGGCATTGTGTCCTGTGATGAAGATCTTGGGGAGTGCAATGTCACAGTCTCTCAGCTGGGTGTCATACCCACAGTATTTGCAGGGGCCAGGCCGCAAAACAGCCTATGAACGCAGGACTGCACACTGTCCGCTGGCGGTGACGGCTGCTCAGTGATGGCAGTGGTGGTGCTGCTGCTGCTGGTAGTGGTAGGGGGAGGCTCCAGCCCATCCCTTGCAGCCTCGGACAGCTGCCCACTGAGGCAGGTGACGGTGGTGGTGGCGGTGCTGGTCGCAGTGCTGCTGGTGGAGCTGGTAGGAATAGGGGAGGATCCAGCCCAGCCCCTGCAGCCTCAAAATGCTGCCCACTGGGGCTGCTGCTGCTGGTGGCGGTGCTGCTGGTGGAGCTGGTAGTGGTGGGGGGAGGCTCCAGCCCATCCCCTGCAGCCTTAGACGGCTGCCCACTGGGGCTGCTGCTGGTGGCAGTGCTGGTGGCGGTGCTGCTGGTGGAGCTGGTAGTGTTGGGGGAGGCTCCAGCCCATCCCCTGCAGCCTCGGACTGCACAGGTGCCGGTGCTGTGGCGGTGCTGTAGTGGTGGGGGGAGGCTCCAGCCCATCACCTGCAGTCTCGTATGGCTACACCACCATGGTTGGTGGTGGTGGCTCTGACTGAGTCCCAGCACCAGTCCCCTTGTCTCTACTGCGTGCTGTTGCAGGCCCCTTCCCCGTCCGTCCTGTAGCTGGGGCTGGTTCCTTGCCCTTCCTTCCTGCAGCTGGGGCTGGCCCCTTGCCCTTCACTCCTGCAGCTGGGGCTGCCTCCTTGCTCTTCCTTCCTGCAGGTGAGGCTGGCCCCTTACCCTTCCTTCCAGCAGCTGGGGCTGACCCCTTGCCCTTCCCTCCTGCAGCTGGGGCTGGCTCCTTGCCCTTCATTCCTGCAGCTCGGATGGCTCCTTACACTTCCTTCCTGCAGCTGGGGCTGGCTCCTTGCCCTACATTGAAGCACTTGGGGAAGGCACCCTTTACGTCTGGCTGGCTGGTGGCCGGGATCCTTTCCCACCTGGAGTTACTGGGGACACTACTGTGCCTGTGGACTGGAGGGCTGAGGGGATTGCCTGGGTTTTGACCAGCCTGGCCTGACGTGTGGGACAGGGGAAGGGCTAGTGAAGAGGTCAATGGTGGTGAGGAAAAGATTTTTAGGGACACTGGGGCATGAAGAAGGAGATGGCTTGGGAGTGGAGGAAGAGGGAGTAGTGGTAGGAGGTGTCAGTCTGCTGTGTTTGGGTGCAGGTGTATGGGCTGGATGCTGTTGTGAGGTGGATGGCTGTTGGGTGTCTGAGTGCTTGCGTTTGTGTACTTTGGGAGGAGGGGGCACAGACACAGTGGGAGAGGACACAGGGGACTTGGATGTGGGGTTGGTGACTGCCAGGGAGGGGTGTGTACTGATAGGTGTGCGGGTGATGGTGATAGTGGATGAGGATGTAGTGCATGAAAGTGTGAGTGGAGACGCTACTGGGAGGGAGGTAGACAATGAGGAGGAGGGGGCCACAGTGGAGGCAGTGGATGTTAGTATGTCTGCTTAAGAATGGTGTTTGTGTGAGTGCCTGTGGGATGAAGTGTGGTGCTTGTGTTTACCATGTCCACTCTTGTGTGTTGCCCTGGGGGCCTGCTTGTCTGACTGTGTGCTTGGGATTGGTTGGGGTTGAGGGGAATGGGTTGGGAAGAGAGAGTTGGAGGGTGGAAACAGGGACAATGGCTGCCATCAGAGAGGAGGCCTGAGCCTGGATTGATCTCTGTTGGGCTGCCAAGCCAGAAATGCATTGGACTGTTGCATTTGGGCTGCCAGCCCCTAGATGGCACTCACTATGGTTGACTGCCCAACAGAGATGGATTGCAGGAGGTCAATAGCCTTCTCACTTAGGGCAGCAGAGCTAACTTGGGCAGGGCCTGAGGTGTCTGGGGCGAAGGAGATGCCCACCCTCCTGGGAGAGCGAAAACGGGAAATTCGCTGAGGGGCTGCTCAAAGGGCAGTGTTGGTACAGGGGGTAGAAGCTGTACCTGTAGCTGTAGCTGGGGTGGGCACAGAGCTGTCCGCCACCACAAGGGAGCTCCCATCCGAAGAGGTATCCATGTCCAAACTGTCCCCTCTAGTCTCGCCGTGTTGCTCCCCTCACCCTCCGTCCCACTGGTGCCTTCACTGTCAGTGGATTCGGCTTCCTGGGTCCTGTGGGATGCAGCTCCCTCCATCGCCGGTCCCTCTGCTCCTCTGCTAGATGATGCTAATACATATAACGACAGGGTGACAAAACAAAAAGTGGGGGGGAGAGACAAAGGATACACTTGGTAAATGGCGGCAGCTACACCACCGTTGGCACACACAACAAACTCACACACAGGGAACAGCACTACGCATTAGGTAATACACTACCAGTCACAATGCTTGTCACCAGCCCATGGATAGGGACTCCTAACCCAAATTGCAGCATACCTGAGTCCCATAGAACCCTGCCTACTAGTGGATGCCTACTGGCATGGTTGGAGGACTTTCACATCAGAACCCTGCCCAACATGGGTCCTACTCTGTAATGCCAGGCCTGGCCTAGGGGCACCCACAGGGACCACACCCCACACCCGGATACCACCCCACCAGGCGTAAGTTGTAATGGAGGGCACTGTACTCACCCCCTTGTTGCTGCTGTGATGCCCTCAAGTGCCCATCCAGCTCCGGATAGGCCACCACCAGTATGGGGACCATCAGGGGGGCCAGTGTTCGACTGGCACCCCTTCTTCGTTGGGACGCCATCCCCAGCTGGGCCTCCGCTGTCTTCCGTGCCCAGGTTCTCAGGTCCTCCCACCGTTTCCGACAGTGGGTGCTCTGCCTGCCGTGGACCCCCAGGGTCCCCACTTCCTTGGCGGTGGCACTCCATACACCCTTCTTTTGAAGGGTGCTGACCTGCATGGAAATAGACACAGGGAAAGGTATTAGTCAGACTGTGCTGCCTGTTACATGTATGGCCCACCATTACCCTTCCCATTCCCATTAGCACAGACATGGCCCAGCATACATGCTGCACGCTGCACATGGCCCATCCACCAACCCCCCCCACATGAGGCCTTCACACACAGCACTCCATGCATTCACCCCCCATGCATCGTACTCACGGTGTACTCACCTTTGGTATGGAGGCCCATACAGCAGTTAGTACTGGGGTAGGACCCCATCCACCAGTCACTCCAACTCCGCTGAGGTGAAGGCAGGGGCCCTTTCACCAGTAACACGAGCCATGGTCAGTTCCAGTCACAGGTCACAGCAGCATATGCAGTGTAGGTTCTCTCGTGTTGAAGGTCAGGTAGTAAGTGAGTGAACAGATAGAAAATGGCAGTCACGTCCGCGGCGGTGCTTACCGTCACGGCCAGCGTACCACACCATTACCCACTGTACCCCATAGGGCCCAATGATAACCAATGAGGACATGCACGGTGGTTCCCAACCGCCTCCCGCAACTGCACACAACATCAGCAGAATTACCTCATTTCCACCTGTCCCTCCATGCAGGACAGGCGGACGCCATTTCGGGGGGGGGTGCAGGCCATGGATCCTAACTGCGTCACAGTACACAAATTCACAATTTGGACATATCCCACCAAAGTAATGTTACAATCACAATATGCATTTAACTGTAGTGGTTAGAATGTACAGATAATGACCAGCTGCTCACTCTTTTGCCCCATAGATTGCAACCACTGTGGATGAATAGAAGATGGAGACATCCCCCATGTACAGACCCCTGGTGGACTTGGCAACAATGGAGGACAGGCACATTATCCTCACCTATAGACTTGACAGGGCCACAATCACTGAGCTGTGTACCCAATTGGAGCCTCACCTAATATCTGCTATCTGTCACCCCACCGGGACCCCCCCCTCTTGTGCAAGTCCTATCAATGCTCCATTTACTGGCAACTGGTTATTTCCAAGTGACAGTGGACTTGGCAGTAGGAGTGTCACAGCCAATGTTCTCAATAGTGCTGACCAGAGTGTTGTCTGCTCTGATTAAACACATGTGCAGCTACATCGTTTTCCCTCAGGTGGAGGATTTGGCCACAGTGAAAGCTGATTTCTATGCAATGGGACATATACCCAACATCATTGGGGCAATAGATGGAACACATATTGAATTTGCCCCCCCCCCCGGCGAAATGAACAGGTGTTCAGAAATCAAAAGAGTTTTCACTCCATGAATGTCCAGATGGTGTGCCTGGTGGACCAGTACATCTCCCACGTCAATGCAAAGTATCCCGGGTCTGTGCATGATGCCTTTATCCTGAGGAATAGCAGATTCCCAGAATGTGATGGCCCAACTCCAGAGGCACAGGGTGTGGCTAATAGGTGAGCCGTGGTTCCCACCTAGTGGATGTTGGTGTATGGGTATGGTGTGGGCCCTAAGGGTGAGTGTGTGGCTAACAGTTGTCCTTCGATATTTGCAGGTGACTGGTTACCCCAACCCATCATGGCTACTGACCCCTGTGAGGAATGCCAGGACAAGGGAAGAGGAGCGTTACAATGAGCCACATGGGCGAACAAGAAGGATTATTGAAAGGACCTTCGGGCTCCTGAAGGACAGGTTTTGGTGCCTCTATCTAACAGGTGGATCCCTGTGCTACTCACCCAAGAAGGTCTGCCAGATCATCATGGCATGCTGTATGTTGCAGAACCTTGCCTTGGAATGCCATGTGCCTTTTCTGCAGGAGGAGGAGGCTGGAGATGGCCGTGTGGCAGCAATGGACCCTGTGGACAGTGAAGATGAGGAGGCAGAGGATGAGGATGAGGACAACAGAAGTGCAGTCATTTGTCAATACTTCCAATGAGAGACAGGTCTGACAGTGTTATTTCACATATGATTGACAGTTTGATGTGTGACATTGTCACTGGCAGGCTGTGAATTCCTACTTTTATGCCCACTCACTGTACACTTTTGCATCTCTTTTTGCAGATATTGGTGCCCCAATATTGCTCCTGGTGTGTTCAGTGCAGCCAACTACAGGTCTTTCCCTTGTAAACATTACTGTACAGTTGAATTGCACTGTTTGAGCCTGGTTAAACAAATACATTTTGAAAACATTTGACATGTACCATACTTGTATTTTATCAAAGTGTGTTTATTGCAGTGCTCTGAAGAACAGGGGTAGTGCATTGGGCTGAGGGTGATGATGGAGGAAAGTCCAGGTTAAAGTCCACTCTATTTGTATCACAGGTGCAATGTCCAAGGGGACATAGAAAGGGGAGCAATGGCAGTTCAAGGTGGACAGGGTGACAGAGTGGGACAGAAGGGTGACAATCAGGAGAGTCTTATTTCCTGGTGGGGGTCTTAGCAATAGTTTCTGGCTCTTGCCTGGATCGCAGGGAATGTTTGTTGAGTGGTTCTCCTTCTGCAGGGGAAGGGGTGCTGGTGGCCTGTTGGTCCTGTGGCAGGGCCTCCTGTCCACTAGCACCAGCGGAGGTGGAGGGCTGTTTAGTGGTCTGGCTAGTGTCAGGGGCCCGCTGGTGTGCCACTGCCTCCCTAACACTGTTGGCCATGTCTGCTAGCACCCCTGCAATGGAGACCAGGGTGGTGTTAATGGCCTTCAAGTCCTCCCTGATCCCCAGGTACTGTCCCTCCTGCAGCCGCATGTTCTCCTGCATCTTGCCCATGATCTGGCCCATTGTATCCTGGGGATGTTGGTATGCTCCCAGGATCGCGGCAAGTGCCTCCTGAAGGGTCGATTCCCTTGGCCTGTCCTCCCCCTGCCACACAGCAGTCCTCCCAGCTTCCCTGTTGCCCTGTGCCTCTGTCCCCTGAACTGTGTGCCTACTGCCACTGTCCCCAGGTCCCTGATTGTCCTGTGTTTGTGGGTGGCTTGGGGTCCCTGTAGTGGTGGACACACTGCTGATTGACGTGTCCTGGGGACAGAGGAATGGGCCCGCTGGGTGGGTGCTGTGGTGGTGTTTCCTTGGGGAGGAGGCTCTGTGGTGGTGTGAGAGTGTGCCTGGGTAACCGACTGTTCGGAGGTCCCTGATAGGCCAGGTTGGTCATCCAGATCCAGGAAACCAGAGCTGCTGTCATCACTGTGGGCCCCTCCTATGGGGGGAGTGGATGTTGCTGGCACCTCTTTGCCAGTGACATTGGCTAGGTTACCTGTGGGGATGTAAATGATGTGTTATTGTTTCTGCATGTGACATATTGTGCATGGGTGTTTTGTCCTCTATGGTTGTTATTGCTCTGGTGGCTTTGCCTAGTGTGAGTTAGGTGATTCTCTCTAGTGTGCATGCTATGGTGATAGGTGTCCATGCAGGTCTGTGAGGGGTGTCTATGCATTGGTGTTGCATGCAGGGCTTGGCATTGGGATGCATGGGTTGTGATGGTGGGGTGTGTGAGATGTGGTGGAGTGATGGGAGTGAGAGTAAGGGTGGGTGTAAATGATGGCATGGAGGTAGGGGGTGATAGTAATAGAGAATTGACTTACCAGAGTCCAGTCCTCCTCCTACTCCTGCCAGGCCCTCAGGATGCATGATTTCCAAGACTTGATCCTCCCATGTTGTTAGTTGTGGGGGAGGAGATGGGGGTCCAACACCAGTCCTCTGTTAACCGAGTTCGTGTCTTGCTGCTATGGAACGCACCTTCCTCCGTAGGTCGTTCCACCTTTTCCTAATGTCATCCCTTGTTCAGGGGTCCTGTCCCACGGTGTTCACCCTGTCCACGATTCTTCGTCATAGCTCCATCTTCCTAGCAATGGATATCTGCTGCACCTGTGATCCAAATATCTGTGGCTCTACCCGGATGATTTCCTCCACCATGACCCTTAGCTCCTCCTCAGAGAACCTGGGATGTCGTTATGGTGCCATGAGTATGGTGTGAGTGGTGTGGGTGAGGTTGTGGAGGGTTATGTTTTGGGGTGTGTGATGTGGGGTGCGTGGGTGGTGTATAGATGTAGGTGGTGTGTGGTTCTGCTCTTGTCTGTGGTGTCTGTCTCATGCCAATGGTTTGTATTCGTAAAGGGTTGTTGGTAATGTGGGTGCGTGTTTTATAGTGGTGTGTTTATGTGGTTGTGGTGTGTGTATGGGTCTCAGGTGTTTGTAGTTTTAATTTACCAGTGTAGTGTTGTTTTGTTAGTGTGTGTGTATTTTGAGCGCAGCGGTATGCACCATCAATGGTTTACCGCCATTGAATGTCCGCTGTGGTGATTCGTGGGTCATAATGTTGTGGGCGTTGTTCTGTTGGCGTAAAGGTGTGGGTTTTGATACCGCCAGTTCATCACTGACCTTTGGGCTGTCAGACTTGTGTGTGTGGCTGTATGGTGACGGATTGGTATGTGTGTGTCATAATATGGTTAGCGAATATCCACTGCTGCGGCTGTATGTTGGTCGCAGTCGGCATGGCGTTAAGTGGGATTTAATGCCAATGTCATAAGGAGGGCCATAGTGTTTTGCTGAAATGAAAATGTAAGTAATATGAACTAGAACAACTACCAGATTAATACTTCTGCAAGCCTTCTTTTTTATACTGCAGTATTGCGATGTAAACAATAATTTCCCAGCACTGTCTCTCAGAAAGATTCAGATACATATTTTCTAGATTTCTAGGCTTATTACTCTGTAATCAGATTTATGGTCCATGCTTAGGATTCATGTTTGATAAGCTGAAAGGGGAACCTGGTGCTCAACCGGACATGCATCTCTTTACTAATATAATTGTTAATTCAAGCCATTTGGGAAACTCTCTTGATTAGCATTTCATATTGACCTACATTTTGCACTCATTGCCTGTGTTTCACAATAGAAATGGATGAGGACGAGCAGTGGTTACCCCTCTCTGTTTCTGTGCTCTGCTGTCTGTAGTTCATGAACTAACTCAGACAAATTCTGGTTTTACTTTATAGGCTTTATATAGTGCAGATGCATAAAATAAGCACTCAGATGTGCTTTGCACAAACTCACCTGCTCTCTATGTTGCCCTCGGCAAGGGTTGTGGAGAAAAAGGTAGGTAAGCCGTGGAAAAAGGCATACCTACATGCCATTTAGAGCAGTTATGTCACCCTACCTATGACACTTTTAGCAAATTGAAGCAGGAAGCGTAAACATATAGTATGATTTATGATTTATGAAAATCCTGCTTAATATGCTACAGACAATATGGCAATGTCAGTTTCCATGATAAGCTGTGTGATAGCAGGCTCAGGATCTGAGGAAGGAAACATTTGGGTTTTCAATGAATCGTATGGTAACTGTGATTGGTCACGGTTACCGGACAGGGCAACCAACATTCCATTTGGAATTGAGTTTCTAACATACAGAATAACTAGACGTGTCTCTGTTAGACCTGGCAGCCTTATGGTGGTCTTCCACCAAACCTTTTGACTTCTTACCTCCAGTTTGTGCTGGAATTCATTTTTGTTGGCCTTAGGACTCTGTGCACTTTACCACTGCTAATCAGTGCTAAAGTGCTTGTGCTCACTTCCCTCAACAAGGTTTAGTTGCCTTCTACTCAAATGGCATATTTAATATACAGACAAGTCACTTTTAGAGTGGTATACCATATACCCAGGGCCTGTAAATTAAATGCTAACAGTGGGCCTGCAACACTTATTGTGCCATCCACTTGAGTAAAACCCTAATTAAAGGTCACAGGTCTGACACTGCAGCCTAAATGCAGTCTTAGACTGACGTGTTGACTTGCCATTTGAACTCCCTTGCCAAGCCTTTATTTTCCCTTTCATTACATATGAGTAGCCCCTCTTGTAAGCCATAGGTAGCCTGTAGGGCAGGCTGTGTATAATTAAAAGCATGGACCTGTACTTTTGAGTTTTACATGTCCTGGTAGTGAAAAACTCCCAAGGCCTACCCCTCCTAAAGGATAACACTTAGGATTATTACATTTCATAAGCTGTGATTCCTAATTGGGAACAGATAGATACTTTCTGTTTGATTCGTATGAAGTTGTAATGTTAAACCCTCTTTAATGGTAACGTTGGATTTTTCCTTACAATTTTGAAAATGCCACTTTTAGAAAGTTTGCTTTTTACTGCCTTTAGAGCTTTGTTCCTGCAGCCTGTCATGGGTCATATGCCTGGGTGTAGCTGACTGTTAGACTCTGTAAATTTCTCCCAGACAGTCACACAATAGAGGAATTAGGAAGCCTCAATGAACCATCTGCTATGTATTGTGGGTGGAGCTGAGCACAGCCCCACTTATAAATGAATAGCCTTTGCCCTGCCTTCACAAAAAGGGCCTAATGACCCTGTGTTTTCACGCCATCCAGTTCATAGCCAGGGCATGGAAGTCAGGATTTTCCATTCACCTCAAAGAACCCTTTTTAGAAGCTTCTCCCACCTTCCAGAAGAAGGGCACCAGCGTATAAAAAGAGAACCATTAGACCCACTCTTCGCTCTACCTCCTAAAGGACATTCAGAGAACTGCTTGCTGCTTTGACCTGTTGTGCACTCTGTCAGACTGCTGATGTACCCAGAAAGACTGTTTTCCTGCCTGGAGCCTGTTATGAACCATCAGAGGCCAGCCCTGCTATTGAACTCTAAATCTTCATCTGCACGCAGGACTACCAGAAGTGACTCTAAGGCCTAATTTGCTGGCTTTCTGTCCAGAGCCACAGAGGCATAAAAGGCTTCCACCATCTTGAACCTACACCTGGGCACAGCCTGAGTGTGTTCTGAACTCCCAAGAGGAGTACCACAGATGTGCTCCCTTGATTGTGGTACTAAAATGCTCAGATGACCAAAAACCAAAATTTTGGTTTTGACAAGTTCGGGCACATAGGTGCTCTGAGACTGTTTTGGAAAAAGCAAGGATACACCCTGCTGAAAATAAGTATAATAAAAACGCTATATGGTGAAAATGGTACTGCGACCAGGGAAAAATAACAATGAGGTGAGAAATATACAATAAATAAAATTATCCCAATGTATTTTGATAATGGAACAACCATTATATGAAAACATTTGCATTCATATTGTGTAATCTGTGGAACACAAGGAGTAAAACAGCTCTCCCTAATGACTGATGATGATCATGTGTTGGACATGGCCCTTCTGAGGGGATTTCCATGAAACTTTTTACTTTTTCCTCCCAGGTTTTTTTGCTGACTCCCTTTGCCTGGCCTGTACTGCAGCGGGAAAGTGTGTGTGCCCTTCCTACACATGCAAGGAAGGGGAGATTATGTAATTGGTTGAGGTGCTGTGCCCATAAAAATGTACACCACATTCCATGGCCACTGGTGGGATGCTGTACTGATTGTGTCACCCACCAGAATAGCCTGTTAAACAAGTGTTGGCCTGACAGTGCAGACCTGTAGAGCTGTAGTTGCGCTTGCACTTGGGATGGCATTTTCCACTCCGTGGCCAACCCTAAGTGGACCTTATGCTACCTCTAGAGCACCCCCTGAATGGCAGAGCAGGTTGTTGGTGCAGGGCTGGGCAGGTACACAATGATGTTCCATGCCCTGGTAGGGAAAAACCCCCATATGGGTTGTCCCTACCTAGAAGGTCAGCTCAACCTATAGACTTATCTGATTCTCTCTTAGTAGCCTTAGGGTCCTGGACACTTTCCTCCTGTAGGTACAGTGGGCGACCGCACGCACCCTTCCTAAGTTAGGAAGTGGTGCTACGCACTTGCACAATGATGCTTTAACATTTACTGAGCCCACCACCATAGGCCAGTGTGTGAGCATTTGCACAGTGGTGTTTACACATACTAAGACTTTCACTGTAGAACAGGGGGTGCACACTTACCCAATAGTGGTTTAACATGTGCTGAGCCTGCTACTGTAGGCCAGTGCGTGCGCACTTGCACAGTGGTATTTTAAAATGTATTGAGCCTCTTACAGCAGGCCTGTTTGGGCACATTTGCACCTTTGGGTGTTCTTAAACTTATATCCAGCCTGCCATCCAGGCTTGTGGGCAGGACAGGGCACATGTGCCCAGGGAGTGAAGAATACCCATTTGTTTTTTCACTTCCAATGAGGATTGTTATTCCCATAGGTTAACATAGGGAAAGTTTGCCATTACTCCAAAATGCAATACTGGATTGCTGTGGAGCACCCTCATAATGTTTCCTGTCATTGAAATCGTCCTCAAAAACCCCTTCCTATGATAAAAGTGGTTTTGTCAATAATCACTGAGAAATGCCACTTCTTAGAAAGTGGGAATTTCTCTATTTTAAAATGTTTTGTATGCCTTTTTAAATTTGATCTGTTGCACACTGGAGGCTGGGGAGCACATATGTGCATTTCCCAGCAGCAGCTATAAACCTTGGGCTGGAATGACAGACCTTTGTCACTTGAGGGCCTTGCTGGCTGGATTGAATAGAGAGGTTTTAACGCTTGGCCTCCGGGTCAGATCATGGCCCCACTAAAGATTAAGGTCTGCATTCCACAGCCCCATGGCAGAGAGAACAAAAATTTAGGGGAGACATCTGTGATTCAAAGGAGAACCCTATGCACCACCCCACCTTCAAATGAATACTACTGTGTAACTACTGGTGCCCCACTGCAGCAAACTATAGATACACTTGCCGGAATGCTGGACTGGACCACTTGCGCACACTGCCAGAGGGATCCAATGTGCACAGGATTATTTATTGCCCTTGGAAGGGACTTCACACCCTTCCTGCATTGTGGATGGCCTGAGTAGACTGCCTGCTGTGGTGTGACACTCTGAAGTGTGCTCTTTCAGGGTTTATAAGCGTCTGGTTTGTTATTTGTGGATTCAACGGTTGCAGGACCCCTCATGGCCCTTTTTGTCATTTGTAATGTATTTCTCTTGTGTGACACACCGACTGCATGCTCATTGCATGCTGTGTCTAATTCACAGGTCGCAATTCTCTGAGGTGGGGGCATACACAGAGCTGTGCCGCATTCTGCCTCGTGTGGCACCTCTGAACTTGTGTCTTTTGTGTGTGGCAGGAATTGTCTGGTGTGACTCAAGTCATCACAAACCAGATGTTGTGCCTATTTCCAGGGAGGTATAGAAGTTGGTAACTGTTTGTGTGTGTTTGGAATTGTCTAGTGCGACTCAAGTGATCGCACACCAGGCATTGTGCCTCATTCCAAGGAGGTATGGCATTGGTCACTTTTTCGTGTGCAGTCTGGATTGTCTGGTGCAACTCAAGTCATCATGCACCAGATGGTGTGCCTTATTCCAGGGAGGTATGGAAGTTGGTTACGCTTAATGTGTGTTTGGAACTCAAGTCATCACACAAGAGACATTGTGCCTCATTCCAGGGAGTTATGTAATTGTCTGGTGTGATTCAAGTCATCGCTCACCAGGTATTGTGCCTCATTCCAGGGAGGTACATCATTGGTCACTTTTCGTGTGCAAGCAGATTTGTTTGGTGCAACTCAAGTCATTGTGCATCAAATGTTGTGCCTCAATCCAGGCTGGTACAGCATTTGTTGGGGTACTCGGAATTGCTTGGTGCAACTCAAGTCATTGAGCACCAGATGTTGCACCTCATTCCAGCAAGGCATGGAACTAGTGATACTTTGTGTACAACCTGATTATCTGGTGCAACTCAAGCCTTTGCGCAGCAGCTGTTGTGCCTCATTCCATGGAGGTGAAGAATTGATAAATACTTGTGTACTGAAGTGATTGGCCTGATTGCACGCTATTGTGATCAGTCAATGTCCTACAGTGACCTTCCCCTGCACTTTGTAGACATAGGCCCACTGCAGAAGGCACAGTGTGGAGACCTTTGATTGAACTTCCTGAGTGGTGGTAAAAACCTCAAGCTGTTAGTTGTTGCCTGATTAGCCTGTTATCTTTCCTTACCCCCACTTTTCCCCCTGGGACCCTAAAAAAGGGTGACACTGAGCACCAGATGTTGCGCCTCATTCCAGCAAGGCATGGAACTAGTGATACTTTGTGTACAACCTGATTATCTGGTGCAACTCAAGCCTTTGCGCAGCAGCTGTTGTGCCTCATTCCATGGAGGTGAAGAATTGATAAATACTTGTGTACTGAAGTGACTGGCCTGATTGCACGCTATTGTGATCAGTCAATGTCCTACAGTGACCTTCCCCTGCACTTTGTAGACATAGGCCCACTGCAGAAGGCACAGTGTGGAGACCTTTGATTGAACTTCCTGAGTGGTGGTAAAAACCTCAAGCTGTTAGTTGTTGCCTGATTAGCCTGTTATCTTTCCTTACCCCCACTTTTCCCCCTGGGACCCTAAAAAAGGGTGACACTGGCCACGATTGGTTTCTTTCAGCTCCAGCCCATGGAGCGAGGTAGTACAGATTGGTCGAAGGGTGGAGGGAAATGAGGGCCCATAGGGTCTGCGAGTACAGTGGCAACTGACCTGCCGGACACCAGTGCATCGCATTAGGGTGCTGAGAGCGAGTGTGTGTGAGTGTGTGCTATTTGAATCTGCCTGATATCCGTGGCACCACATAGCGGTATGTAGTGAGTGTGTACGAGTGGCTGTCTGTGATTAACTACATTGCATGGTGGGGTTTCCATACACATTGCTTCCTTGCCAAAAGACTATCATGCTTAACATTGTTTTTCACCTGTGTGGCCAAGGCCACGGTGTATTTAAAAGTCATGGAATTATCTGTGCATACACATTGTTGCTATTGTTCTGAACCGGGGTGCTCCCTAGAATTGTGTGATACTGATGTAGGATACTTGCTGGGGTGAGTCGCAATCTGATGTGTTGCACCGCATGACAGTGCTGCGAGGGATCACAGGATTTTTCCCAAGTGTACATGCTGATAATATTGTGTTTAACACGGTTGGGCCTAATACTGCTAGTAATATTTCTGAATGTGATTTATGCCCAGATTTACATGATGTTGATGCTGTGTTAACTAAGGCATGTGTTGACTACAACCTATCTTTACATACATCTTGTGTGAAGTTTCTTTTGTGACACTCAGGCCCTTATTACGAGTGTGGTGGTCTTGAGACCGCCACACTCGAGGAGGCGATAGGACTGCCACCAAAATTCCGATCCGACCCCCATATTACGACTGTGGCAGAGCTGCCATGGTCAGACTGCCGGCTCCGCCTGGTTGCCGCCTATTGATGGCCTGGTGGTGCTGGCGGTCTTAATCCTCCATGGCAGAGCTGCAAGCAGCGCTGCAATAAAGATTACGAGCCCCCTCTCCACCGGCTTTTGCATGGCGGTTCCACTGCCATGCAAAGGCTGGCGGAGATGGGGTGCCGGGGGACTTGGCATGGGCAATACAGGGGCCCCATGGACAGCCCCGTCGCACTTTTCACTGCCTGAACTACTAGCAGTGAAAAGCCCAACGGGTGCTGTCACACCCGACCCACCGCAGCATTGCCGCCAGCTCAATTACGAGCCAGTGTCAATGTTGTGGCCTGTTTCCAGCTGGGCCAGCGGGCAGAAAACCAGAGTGGTGGTTTTCCAACACAAAGAGTTTGGTGGGCGGCCTACGCCACCCGCCAAACTCTCAATAAGGCCCACAGTGTATTTATTGTGGAAAAGTGGTGTATCAGTGCTTTAAACATTGCCCCTGTGATAAGCCTGACTGCTCAGTGCCAAGCTACCCAATGGTGAGTGCAGGTTATGCAATTAGTGTAATCACTCACCCCTGATGGGAGTATTAGGTTCTGCCAGGCTCGGACCTCACCTCAGCCAACCAGAATGTGCCACCTCCAACTTCCTGTCATAAATTGGACCTTTGGTTGAAATGTCACTACTATTTCTATTCAGCAGATTATAAAATATGAATACTATATAAAGGATAAAGTAGCCCATGCCTTACATTATGTTGACTATTCAAGTCACTGAGGAGTTCCAAACAATCTAGAACAATGAGACTGAAGGTTGAGTTCCTTTATAAGGTTATGAAACTCCAAGGTGACATGCAATATCCTTATCATGTATGCCAGTGAGTACTTTATCCTATATAATACATGGTTACACCATCACCTTGCCCACATACCAGTTAAAACCTTTGTGTATAGCTCTTTCATATGAAAGAGTGGGCATGTTTGCAAACTTTAAGAATATAAATAAAACCTCCAGTGCAAAACTAAAGACATCAAAACCCTGTCAGATATTTGTTGCAAATAGATATGGGAAACAGTTCAATCAGGTCAGTTTTTTTTGTTTTTTTTTAAGAGCTACAGTAGCTCGGAATGTGTATACGTATATTGCACTTCATAGGCAGTAAGCACCCCTTTAGAGAAGAACAAAGTGAAAAAAGGTTTCAGGGTACCCTGAAGTACCCTTTTTTGCTGAGGGCAGTGCATACTCAGGGTGGATAGACTGTCACCGAAAGTCTGCAGTGAATTAATCTTAGCAAAAAATCATTAGATAAGGAATTACAGTGATATACTTTGATTATGAATCATGTGTGTGTTGTCCACATGATGTCCCAACCATATGACAACTCAATAGTGACAGCCCTAAACCTGTGCCCGCCCTTCACCCGGCATCTAGGTCACCTTTATAAATAGGAAGGTGATAATGGCTGAGGAAAGCTCAGAAATGTATTCATGCTGATCTGGGAGACCACTGTCAGGTGTTTATCGATAGCTTGTTACTGTTTGCTCTGCACTCTGTCAACGCTCATGCTACTCTGCCTGCACGGCATCGCCTTAGTGGCAGTGGGTCTGATGTAACTCACACCGTCATGCAGCATAGACGGGTCACATGCCGTGTCTGAGAAGAAACTCAGCTGCAAGTTCTGACCAGTCCCAACAGGTTGGCATTGACAGCAGGAAGCATTCGCAGATACATTTGATGCCCCTTACTCCTAAGGATGGAATGGCTTAGCTTTCCTCGCAGGAAATGGCATTTGGATATATTGAGGTAGCAGTCTTCTGAGTTAATGAGTACAATACATCAGACTGCATTGTCATGAAAGTAGCTGGCGCCATATTGCCATCCTCTGTCTTAAACTCCAGTAGGAAGTTGCTGTTACTGAGAATTAGTAAAGTTGTAAAATGTGGTCACCCTTCAAACACAATCGTTTGAGTAATTGAAATCCTGCCCAGCCTTGCTTCTTTGGACAATTCTTTCATGAAAAATGGGTTTTGAGCAAGATCGAATGAAAAAAAGACGTTTGTGACCAAGAGCAAGGCCAATGGGTGTCCAATGAGTTTGTGGGCGAATGTACTATTCAAGAAGGCTCTAAGATGTGCTGTTCTGTTCTAGAAATTATTTAAAAACACCATGTTTTGCTTCATGTTTTGTGGTGCCCTCTGTGATAGGTGTTTTTATAGTTTCCATAGAGCATACACCAGAGTAAGCATGTAAAACCGCGAAATAATCTGCGTTGCTACATGTGTGTCAGTTTTCACCCAGCTGTTCAGTTTGTAGGTGTGCCACTTCTCAAATCTCCGCCACTTTAGCAATTTGCATTTAACATTTGTTTAACACTT
This sequence comes from Pleurodeles waltl, assembly GCF_031143425.1. Taxonomy (NCBI): domain Eukaryota; kingdom Metazoa; phylum Chordata; class Amphibia; order Caudata; family Salamandridae; genus Pleurodeles; species Pleurodeles waltl. Next base: position 1,477,451,526 of record NC_090444.1, read on the forward strand.
CTTGTCCTTCTGCGTATCGAAAATCACATTAAAGCATTTAAAATGTGGTAGCAGAAATAAATGCCGACATGTTGCTTAATAGAGACGACTGTGGTTCATCAAAACACTTCTCATTGCCACACAAGAAAATACTGTCGTAGAAGATGGGTTCATACTGCTAAATCAACTGCTAAATCCCCGAGGGGTTCATTTTAATATAATCATTCTTAGTTCTTCATTCGTAATTCTCAGTTTCCTGGATTATCAAAAAATCCTAATCATATTTAATATTAGCCCGCTTGGGCCTTCAATTATTATCGAATTTAGTGGAACGAAAGAACAAACTAACCATACATTTAGGAAAAGAGAACATTTTTGCCACTCTCATTCTTTACTCGTTTTTACAACCATGTATTAACATTTTTTTTAAGACAAAGTGGATCAAGCCCGCCTAAGAAACACCAAGACATAAAGGCTGACATACAAAACTTACAAAGAATATTAGTGACCATTTAATTGCTGTTGTCCTTTTAAGAAACACAGTTAAAAGAAAAACAGGAAAATAAATCACTACTTACGTGTCATATGATGGCAAATACCACAAACAAAAACAAGCATTTGCAAGGCAATAGCTCTCGCGTTTGCTCGAGTTAGCTCGAATTAAAGCTCTTAGCGTTGCAAACCCGTAACCGGATTTTTCTTGCCACATAAACTGAAAATGAAAAGTAAATCAGTTTCAGCCGCCGCTTTGAGCGCAAAGCAGACACACAAAAGGAAACAGACGTTTGCTTGCAGTGAAATGTATTGGCAAAAGTGCAATTATCCATGCAACCGCAAAAGTGCAATTATCCATGTAACAGGGTCGATTTCATGCAAAACACTCGATTACTGGCCAGCGAGATCGTGCTGTGTAGGTAATAAAGAGAAAAGTAGAACAGAAAACATATGTAAAACATGGAGCCTTGCAAGTTTTCTGTAGTTGGCCAGTGTGCTTGAGGAGAGCTAAACACCTGAAAAGGCATGATGTATTTATGCCTTTGACTAATGAAATCAAGTGAACTTTAACAGGCAAGCCCACAAACCAAACAAACTGATGGGAGTGACATGGGCGTGGTTAAAAGCCCACAGAGAAATTATACCAGGACCAGAGCGCTTTGTGCACTTAACCATAATAATAGCACCAACCAGTTCTGTATATGATCGTCTGCATGTTTTCTCATTATTCTACATTAACAATTATCCCACCCATTCCTGTGTATGTTTTTTTTTGTTTCCAATAAGCAGGATGCATGCTTACCTTTAAAAAAAAATGCTATTTGTTTTTCTCTCCATTATACGTAAAACATTGTGGAAAGTGTTGACTGGAAAATACAAACTATCTTTAAGGCTAACGATATCGAACCATATGCCTTTGTTGTTCATGGCAAGATTTTACTCTTTGCTTCAGTGCACCCCAATAGCTAATTTTCCAGCAGATGCTGGAATGATATTAACTCCGTTTATGACTTGGCATGTGCCACATCACAATAAATATATGTGCCACTGGTAGGTTCAAATGAAGTGCAATGGCTTTTGAAAATCATGTACCTGATATGTGGAGCAATTTTCACAAGCCCACTAAATGTCTTCATGAGTTACTGCATCCACTTAATGTCGGATCTGGAACTCGATTCCTATATTCTTTTCTGCACTTCCTCTTTGGGATGCCTCCTTTTGACTCCTCGCATCACTGTTTGACTTTTCTTTCCAGTGGCAGACATGATATGTGGGTAGAGCAAAACAAGCGAGACTAACAGGTTGTCTGCCGTAGAAGACCCGTCGTCCTAGGTATTAATTGCATCAAGCACGACAGTGCTGGAAATTAGGATTTTGGGCACCCATAAAGCAGATAAACATTCGAACAAGAGGGGTGGAATGCGTCAGACCACAAAAACTGTCTGTCTTTCTGCTAATTGAACTGCCCGAGGGCAGGGGTGCATGCCCCATGCCAATAATGCCCACCCATAGTGGTGCTGTATGTCCGTTTCTGGCATTGACGTGCCAACTCCCGAAGTGAAAACACCACTCAGATCTTCGTCAGTGCTTGTCCAAAGGTAGGTATTGTGGGGAAGGCGGGGAAGTTAATGGGACTTGCCTAACCACCTGCAAAATAACCTGTTAAACTGCTCCCTTCCTATCTTTCAGGGAGGCAGAGTTCCTACTAGAAATCTTTCTGTTGGTGTTTTCCAGCAAAGTGTAGCATATATTGTGTAATCTGGCCCTTCCTATTTATTCCTTTGTATATGGACCCTCTCAAATAATACATAACACAATTGGTGGAATCTGGAGCGACAGTGTACTAAGCGGGAATTATGTATATTCTGATCTATGGAGCCGCATTGCTCTTGTCTGCTCTGTAGTCAACAGGAAAGATTACGGGCATAGTTATACTTGTTTTGTGCCTAATTTTCGTCATTTTTTATGCATATTCGGTGCAAAACTATCTCCATATTTATACTTTGGTGCTGGACACATCATTTTTGTACGTGGAAACCTATGTTGCGTCAATGAGATGCAAAGTAGGTGTTCCTGTGCAAAAAATGACTCTATGGCCATGGCACCATATTTATCCCATGTGCTAAAATCACCCATGGGAGGGAGGAGGGGTAAAATAAATGGTGCAAAGCTTGCTTTGAACCATTTTTTAATGCCTAGGTCAAGGCAGACGTTAGGGGACCTGTGGGCCTATTTCCATGGAATAAGCCCACAGGTGCGCTCCCCAGGCCCAGAGACACCACCACCCACACCAGAGGGACAGCAGAGGATGGGGGACCCCATCCCAGGTACAGGTAAGTACCGGTGAGTATATATATATATATATATATATATATATATATATATATATATATTTATTTTTAAGTGCCAATGGGGGCCCTTAAATAGGCCCCCTACATGGCACTGGGTGCAATGACCATGCCCAGAGGACCCTGGTCCCCTGTGTTGGCCATTGGGGTGGTGGGCATGACTCCTGTTTTTTTGTAAGACAGGAGTCATATGGTATGGATGGTTTTGCATCAGAAAATGACTCTAGGCAGATTAGAGTTTTTTTTTTTTTTTTTTACTGTAACCTGCCTAACGTGATTTTTGGTGCAAAACCCCCTTCTTCCATACCGCCAGCCCCACGTGACTAACGTCATTTTTTTTTTACGCTAGCCTACCCTTTGCACCTGCTTGCACCATTCCATAAATATGGTGCCCGACTGGTGCACAGAAATGGTGCAAGCCAGTGCTGTGTTGGTGCAGTTTTGCACCAAAAAGTATAAATCAGTGCCTACTTTTTTAGTCAGAGTGTAAACCATTCAGAACAACCACATGCTCCCAAGGCCTACAAAGTAGTATGAGTCACGGGACTCTGGCACTTTTGTAAGTTTTGGAACGTGCCCTTCCGGTTTATTCCTTTGGCCACTGACCCTATCACAGGGCCGGCTTTAGTGCTGGTGACGCCCAGTGCACAATGTTTGTTGGCACCCACCAATGACCACCTTTGCCACACATTGTTTCACTACCACTTTTTAACAGCACCCGCAAGTGTCCATAACCACTCTCCCTCAGATGCATTTATTTAGTTTTATAGCGGCACTCATGCTAGTGCAGCTTACTAGAGCACTTTACATCACAAACACATTATCCAGAGGCAAATCAATAATATGTGTGTAAATCAGTGTATAGTAAATGTTACATAAGACAGAGGTCTACAAGGTGCGGGAGTCAAGTATAATGGTAGGCAGTATTTTTCAAGAAAGTTTGCTCTGGCAAAGCACTAACTCAAAATACATAAAGTATCACCATAGGTGGGGTTGTCTTTACCTATAAGAATTGATTTCTATCCAAATGACATTTTGCCACATTGAAAGACTGGGAAAAAACTCTTAAAGCTAATCTATACCTTGCAGTTTCCACGCAGCTCTTTGATGATAGCTCCTAGCTCACAGTTCTATGTTAGGTTTTTAGTTTATAAACTGCAAGTCACTAAAGGATATATCGAACAAAAGCAGCAACCCACTGACGTATTGTCATTATACTCACTTTGTGATCTGCATGGTACACGGTCTTTGCAGCAAGCATATTAGCCCTCTACACTACCGTAAAATGAATCAAAACTTCCAGTAGACAAAACTCGATCTCTCTCCAGAAGGCCTGTTAATCACGGATTTATTGTGACATTTTAGTTGTTGAGAATTGCTGGAGGCAAGGAACTCGGCAGCAAGTGCTTTTACCATAATATGCTTGCGAACCCTGCGCACCCAACCGAAGTCAGCGTCCGGCCCCAGAGCCGACCCTGCCCTCCCACATCATACATAATACAAATGGTGTAATCTGGAGAGACAGCGCTCTAATCGGGAATTATGCACGTTCTGGCGTAAGGAGCCAATTGCTCAGGTCTGCTCTTCAGTCAAAAGGAAAGATTACGTTTTTAGTCAGTGTAAATCTGTTCAGAACAACAACATGCCCCCGAGGCCTAGAAAATAAGGCCATGTAGTATGAATCACATGACTCGGGCACAGCTGTCAAGTTGGCTTTAATTAGTAACTATCGATAACTTCTAATTAAAATAATTTGTTATAACCACGGCAATGGCATCCTCGTGGTGGCCATTCTCCTGCTTTAATTGGGTTAACTGCAGCTTTTAAAAATCACGAGCAGGTTTGAAACTGCTGCCAAGGTGTTTCTTCGGCTGCAAACGAGCTTCAGGGTGCAATTTATGTGGACGTGATACTGCTGTTATCAGCATCATATTATGGAAAAGGAAGTTTTCTCACAAGCTAATGTTGAGGTAATAGTTGTTCAGTCGGAAAACTAAATTGCTCTTTTTGAATCCTTCTGAGTAAGGTACAAGTTCTAACGTTTGAAATCTGCTGGACAGAAAATATACAAAATCTCTAATGTAACTGTTTTCCTTGTGTTTTAGTGTAAGGGAGTGTAGTTAGTCTATATATTAGCAGCACAGGAATTCATGAATGGTAAGGCCTCGACAGACGCAATTCAAGTAATTGCAGCAATTTCTCGACCTATAATTTACCTGCTGCGTCAGGATTCTATAAATCTTTTTCATTTAAACATATAGTACAGTAAGTGATAGTTAATTTAGGCTTTGCCTTCCACAGAGGCCTTAGGCCCTAATTAATCAGAGCTAAGTGCCCCACTCATAAAAACAAATTGCCGTGTTGCATAGATTGTTCCACGTAATAAAGGAAAACATTTACTATTGGCCACAAAACAGTTCCCTTTCATCATTGCTGTAAATGAACTGAACTTGTAGAACAAAGGAAATAGCTAATAATCCTGGAAACGGATTGTTGCCACTATTCAAGTCTGAAAATACTTCTACTAAATAATTAAATACTGTTCGTGAGAACACTGGAACAGAAGACTGACTGAATCAATATGCATAGTTTCATTGAGGACATAGCGAATGAAAGGGGAGCCACTTGTTTTGAAACAAAGCATTCCTAGGTGCTCCATTTCCTCATTTTAGGTGTAGCCTCAGTGGTGCTGTGCGGCCATGAGGCTGAGGCAATGGATTATGTTATTCTTTCAGAATGGAGCGATCCATGGTACTTTGCATTGTTGCTCTGTGGGTGGAAACGCCGTTCACCTGCATAGCAAAAAGGTCAGACGAGGTCCAGTCAATCCTACTTCTTGTTGCCCTCCCACCCACAGACACCCAAACACCATCAATCCCCCTACTCCATTGCATCCACAGGCATCTCTGTTTGTAATTGATCTCCCCACTTTTATATCCACTTTAACCCACCTCCCCCAGCCAAAGAACGTCTGCTTGACAAACACTCCCCAGCTGAGAACGCTGCCCTAGAGCGTAGCAGAAGTCAGGATAGCAGTTCAGTAAAGGAAGGAAAGTATAAATTTCTGTTTAAAAAAGCAAAATCAAAGTCTTGATGGTGTGTGTGAGCACCACCAACCACTCCTCCCAACCCCCTCCTAGTACAGATTGCTCATCATGATACGCAGGCTACACCCCAGCTCCCTTCATGTCACTGTCTAGAGAGAGGTGCAAACAGCCCAACTGTTAAATTGACCCAGACAGGGAATCCACAAACAGGCAGAGTCACAGAATGGTTTAAGCAAGAAAATACCCACTTTCTATAAGTGGCATTTTCAAACACACAATCTTAAAACCAACTTTACTAAAAGATGTATTTTTAAATTGTGAGCTCAGAGACCCCAAACTCCACATGTCTATCTGCTCCCAAATGGAATATACGCTTTAATCATATTTAAAGGTAGCCCACATGTTAACCTATGAGAGAGATAGGCCTTGCAACAGTGAAAACCAAATTTGGCAGTATTTCACTGTCAGGACATATAAAACACATTAGTATATGTACTACCTTAAACATACACTGCACCCTGCCCATGGGGCTACCTAGGGCATATCCTAGGGGGGTCTTACATGTAAGAAAAGGGAAGGTTTAGGCCTGGCAAGTGGTTACACCTGCCAAGCCGAATTGGTAGTTAAAGCTGAGCCACGTTTACAGGGCTACTAATCTGGGTGGCAGAACCAGTGCTGCAGGCCCACTAGTACAGTTTGATTTACAGGCCCTGGGCACCTCTAGTGCACTCTACTAGGGACTTACCAGTAAATCAAATGTGCCAATAATGGAAAGCCAATAACATACACCTTTGTATACAGGACCACTTGCACTTTAGAACTGGATAGCAGTGGTAAAGTGCCCAGAGTACAAAACCAGCAAAAATAGAGTCCAGCACACATCAACAGCCTGGGAAACAGAGGCAACAAGTTAGGGGAGACCACGCCAAGGATCAAAAGTCTAACAACTAGACTCTCCAGACTTTTAACCAGAACTTGGACCGACCCTTTCTAAATCCTGCAAATAATGGCAATACTTCCACTCTCATTGAAGAACTTGGGGCCTGTAGATTTTATATGTCTTCTCACAAGTAAGAACACATTCAGGTGCTTTCCTTAAAGAATAATCCTTTCACAAATCCTTTAGTCGTGTGACACTGTTTTTACAGGCTTATTCATTAAAGTCTACAGGGTCCTGTGCTGTACAAATCTGAGTTAGAACATGCATCCTGAGTATGAAGTTACAGTCCCCAATGTCCCACATAAACCCATTATAACACTTTAAGATGCCTCCTATTTCCCAGGCTCAGCTCATAATCAGATTCCAGGCCTTTTTCCTCCTTCCCAGCCAAGTTAATTAATCTGCTCCCCAGAAGATGGATCAAATGCCTTCCTGCACAATAATACAGTTAATAGTGCTTGACCCAGTTCCTGGGAATGGAAGGTATTGGGAGAAAATCTGCATCTAATATTTAGCTTGTCCCACTGCACCTGGGTTGGGACATCACAGGCCTACTGGAACAAGTGAGGTGGGACAGACCTCTGAAGCCAACATTGGAGGAGAGGAGGGGTACGCCTTTGAAAGTTAAGGTTGGAAGGGATAAGTCAGCTGTATCATCAAGTGAAGGGAGCTGAGACTCTCATAAGAGCTCATGCCACATGCAACTCAGAATTGTCATCTTTGTTTATCGCTGAATGTTGTTCAGGACAGATCGGCCAAGGGTGGAGGGATGATCTGGCATCATAGGATTGGCCAGGTGTTCCTGACTTCTAGAAATTTCCACCCCCACTTAAAAGCTCCTGCATGAGGGAGAGAGAATTGAGAAGACTCTGCACTTAAGAACGATGGCAGAGAAAGGATGCCAAACTGGTAGGAGAAGCCACCCGATGCCCTGCATCAGATGGGAAAATGCACCTGTTGGATGTCTGTGGACTGCCTTGAATATCACTGACCCATGAGTCCCTTTCAAGATGCCAGGTGTCTCTAGGCTGAGGGAGTGTGGCTGGGAGGGTGTTTTACTGGCTGTGGAGGGTCCATGCAAGATACCACCACTAACATGAAAATAATACCAGGCACAAAACAGAGAAAGGTCTGGTGCACAGATCCAGGAAATCTAGCTCCACAAAAAAAGTACCACATTAGAGGCCAGGATTCCTGAATAGAATGCTTCTAGAGGCTAGGGAAATCCACCAGAAGCTAAACAAGCCCATATGTGTTGAAATTGGCCCAAAGGAGCCAGAGATTTGAGCCTAGGGTATTTGTTCCCCGATGGAGAAGAAACATGAAAAGAACGAGTCCAAGGCGAAGGCCTAGCTTGCCTATGAACTGATACAAAGAGGGTGGGCCAGGGGCCGCATCCCTGAGCCAACTTATAGGCTGAGAGAACCCATCTCCCAGGATGCACCGCAGCAAAGAATGTGCTGGGCATCTCATCTACCTCCTGGCCAAAGATGATTTTTCTGGCTGGAAAGGGCACCACTCCAATCACTCCAGTTCTCCCACTTTGCTGCACTCCAAGGTGGTCAAACCCTTGGAGTACTCTGGTGAACCTCCCTCTGCCCTCTGTGCCCGTGTCTGAAGGGGATGGAGAATACACACAGCCAGCATCCTCATGGGCCAATGCAAGAGGAATGGATAGCTCCCACCCACTGCTCAAGGGTGGGGCTTCTGTGAGCTGATTGGGGTCTAGAGTGCACTTGGGCTCTTCTCCAGCACCCAGCAAACCCTTGTGTCTGTGGATTCCCAGGATATGACCACGGAACTCAAAACAAAAAACAACAAAGGCAAAGAAAGTGGTGCCAGATTGCATAAATTAAATAAACAGATCAGGGTAGCTCACTCATGTAACATGAGTACTGCTAGACCTAAAGCCTCCCAAAATCCTCCATGAGGGGGTTGAAAACTGCATCTCTTTCCCTGTGGTGGCACCAAAATAGGAGCATCAATAACGTTTGCAAGTCCAGAAACCCCTCCCCGTAATTTCCTTAAGTCTCCAGGGGTATAGAATCAAGCTCACTGGAGTAGTTTCACAGTATCTTAAAGCACTCCTGGAACAGGAGGTTTTACTCTTGGGCCGAGCAGTGTAGGGTCCACTTGTTGGTGATCTAATGTCTGCAGTAGCTACCCAATTGCAATGATGGAAAGTTTCTGAAACAAGAGTTGTGTGTTGAAGTGTTTTAGTTAAAAATGTTGATGTCAATAATGCAAAGTCTATCATTACAACAAATGCATTTTAAAATGGTCCCTGTTCCCATTGATTTTAATGGTGATGCAGTGTTGAAATGCGACATGTGGCTGCTCCCACCACTGTGGTGACTCTCTGACAAATTCAGCAGGCCTCCCTCTTTAAAAATTGCATGCCCTTATATTTGAATGTTGCCACTAATATAGGTTGGGGATATTGTTTTTATAGAAATCACGACACTGTAATGGTGTAAGGTGATAAGAGGGTATCACCATAGGTATTTCCATCAACCTGATGTACGTACTTGTTATTTAATGTGTAGTGTTTAGTAGTATGTGTGTAGTAAAAATACTTGTCCTTACTTGCTGCACAATTATATATTGAGTGCTGTTGTTGTGTACCAGAGAGCTGGGGCTGCTCATTCACATATCTTGAGTAGACTTTGGATGCTTTGTTTTGCTACAGTGAGAGAGTCAGGTGCTACAGCAGGGTATTTGACTCCCAATAATAACACAATAATGAAGTTATTACATGTGAAGGATTTACAACCTTTGCAAATAAAAACTCAGTTTCCTACAGTATTGATAACAACAAAGGTGCTCCAAGTGATCAAATTACACAGTGCAAGTGATCAGTGACAAATAGTAGAATAGTGCACAGTATATACATTGTTTATAAGAAAGTTGAAGTGTTTTGGGTTAGCAGTTAAAATTAGTCAGTGGGGCAGAGAAGAGTCTGCTGCATATGAATCAAACTTCCTTTATCAACCAAAAATACTATAAGCTATCAATGTTATGACCTCCTGCAGTAGTTGTTTCCACAGGGTAACACCCTAAGAAAAAACATTGGGATTGTTGATCACAGTGGTCCTAATTAACTGAAACTCTGTTCAGGAGATAGATAACCTGAAGGATACTCAGCCAAGTGCATTATAAAAGGGGAAAATAAATAAAAATAGATCTCGCTCTATTAATCCGGAGACATTATGGGGGTCATTCCAACCCTGGCGGTCGGTGATAAAGCGGCGACCACACGGCGGAAACAGACTACGAACGGGAAAACGCTCACCTCTATACACTCCACGAGGAAGGAGGACAGCATGGAACCCGAACTACACATCCTACCAGCTATTGTCTACCTGCTCATCTACCAGGAGTACGAACGCCGGCGCAGACGACAACGGTGAGTACTGCACCTACGACACAGGGGAGGGGGGAGGAGGAAAGGTTACGGGCACACACATACGCGATACACCCACCCCCCCACCCCAAATCCCCACACACCAATGCAGAGCAACAAGTCAGAGTGACACCCCCCAAACCCCACGGAATAATGCAAAGACAAAATTAAAATGAACTTCAAAATGTAAGTATATTATAGCTCAATTGAAGTTTTGGGAAATATGAAATATACATATCAAATAATGAACATAGTGAAAAATATATACATAGGCAATAAGTCCTGCACATTTTGGCAAAGTTCCATAGTCCGTGGGCCAATGTGCACAAACACATGGGCAAAGCCCACACACGAGACCAGATACCATTGGAGAGAACACTGCTGGGGCATCAGATGATAAAACTACAGGCACCTCAGGGGGAAGGGAAGGGGGGGCACCTCAGCCACATGAGTCCATGACGCCAGATCCACGAGGGGCCTCCATGCCCACTGTACCATCCTGGGGAGTGCAAAGCCACAGTCTCTCAAGTCTCTACAGTGGGTGGCTTGCCCACTGTTCCATCCTGGGGAGTGCAAAGCCACAGTCCATCAGATGGATTACCGACTCCACTGGTAATGGAGGAGGCATGGTGGCCACAGTGCTTCGTGAAGCCCTGCTCAACACAGAACCGGCACTGCCAATGGGCCAGCGGTGCTTGAGACGGCGGTGCCCAGCGGAGCGGTGCTTGACAGGAAGGGCCCAGCGGAGCGGTGCTTGAGACGAAGGGCCCAGCGGAGCGGTGCTTGACAGGAAGGGCCCAGCAGAGCGCTGCTTGAGACGGCGGTGCCCAGCGGAGCGGTGCTTGAGATGAAGGGCCCAGCGGAGCGGTGCTTGAGATGAAGGGCCCAGCGGAGCGGTGCTTGACAGGAAGGGCCCAGCGGAGCGCTGCTTGAGACGGCGGTGCCCAGCGGAGCGGTGCTTGAGATGAAGGGCCCAGCGGAGCGGTGCTTGAGATGAAGGGTCCAGCGGAGCGGTGCTTGAGACGAAGGGCCCAGCGGAGTGGTGCTTGACAGGAAGGGCCCAGCGGAGCGGTGCTTGACAGGAAGGGCCCAGCGGAGCGGTGCTTGAGACGGCGGTGCCCAGCGGAGCGGTGCTTGAGATGAAGGGCCCAGCGGAGCGGTGCTTGAGATGAAGGGCCCAGCGGAGCGGTGCTTGACAGGAAGGGCCCAGCGGAGCGGTGCTTGACAGGAAGGGCCCAGCGGAGCGGTGCTTGAGACGGCGGTGCCCAGCGGAGCGGTGCTTGAGACGGCGGTGCCCAGCGGAGCGGTGCTTGAGATGAAGGGCCCAGCGGAGCGGTGCTTGTCTTGGCAGGGCCCTGTTCAGCGGTGCTTGTCTTGGCGGGGCCCTGTTCAGTGGTGCTTCTCACGGCGGGGCACTGTTCAGCGGTGTTTGTCTTGGCGGGGCCCTGTTCAGCGGTGCTTCTCACGGCGGGGCCCTGTTCAGCGGTGCTTCTCACGGCGGGGCCCTGTTCAGCGGTGCTTGTCTTGGCGGGGCCCTGTTCAGCGGTGCTTGTCTTGGCGGGGCCCTGTTCAGCGGTGCTTGTCTTGGCGGGGCCCTGTTCAGCAGTGCTTCTCACGGCGGGGCCCTGTTCAGCGGTGCTAATCACGGCGGGGCCCTGTTCAGCAGTGCTTCTCACGGCGGGGCCCTGTTCAGCGGTGCTTCTCACGGCGGGGCCCTGTCCAGCGGTGCTAATCACGGCGGGGCCCTGTTCAGCGGGGCTTCTCACGGCGGGGCCCTGTTCAGCGGTGCTTCTCACGGCGGGGCCCTGTTCAGCGGTGCTTCTCACGGCGGGGCCCTGTTCAGCGGTGCTTCTCACGGCGGTCCCTGTTCAGCGGTGCTTGAGCTGTGTTTCTTGGGAACCAGACCTGGCCAATACTTCCCGCTCAGTCGCCATCCGACCTTTCGGTTGCGGGGCCCTCCTGTGATGGAGTCCTGGGCCCGTGGGTGTCGTCCGTCACCCCCGGAATGGGGCTGGTGGGCCCCTCCTGGTCAGCTCGCCTGCTGCCTGACTTGTCCGCCCTGCTGCCCTTGCCCTCCTTCGCTGAAGCTCTGTTACCCTTGCCTCCCTTTGTTGATATGGCAGGTGACGGGGCAAGGCTACTGTCCTTGGTGGCAGCCGTCTCAGGCTTGTCGCGCCGGCCCTTCGTTTTTTTGGTCCTCTTCCCAGGGGGTGGGCTGGCTGTCCCCTTGCTGCTGGCCGATGTTCCTGCCCTAGGAGCTGGTGGACTCCAATAGCCCTGAACTATGGTCCTAGTAGATGCAGGGCTTGTGGTGGCTGAGGTGCTGTTTGTACTCTTACCAGATGGAGGGGGTGGGTCAGGTGATGCAAAGAGGTTAATTTTGGAGAGGAAAAGTTTTTTAGGAGCAATGGGAAGGGTAGGTGCAGTGGGTATGGGAGTGGAGGAAGAGGATGTGTTTGTAGGAGAGTCAAGTGTGCTGTCTTTGGGTGCAGGTGCTTGTGACGGAGGCTGTCGTGAGGTGGATGGCTGTTGGGTGGGTGGCTGCCTGCGTTTGTGTGGTTCGGAAGAGGGGGTGACAGACACACTGGGAGAGGACACAGGGGACGTGTAAATGGCAGTGGGGGTGGTGACTGCACGTGTGCGGACTGTACTGGAGGGTGTGCTGGTGATGGACGTACTGGCTGATGGTGGTGTGCATGCAGGTGTGAGTGGAGACGTCACAGGGAGGGAGGAGGGAGGAGGGAGACGAGGAGGTGGGGGACACAGAGGTGGTAGTGACTGTTGGCATGTCTGCATCTGGATGTTGCTTGGGTGAATGCTTGTGTGATCTGTGGTGCCTATGTCTGGATGAGCTGCCCTTGGGTGTTGAGGTGTGTGCAGGCTGGTCTGATGGTGTGGATGGGATAGGCAGAGGAACAGGAGACTGGGACTGGGTGGAGGGAGTTTGAAGAGGGAGGCTGGAGACAGGGACAATGGCTGCCGTCAGTGCTGAGGCCAGAGCGTTGAACGATCGCTGATGGGCAGCCTGACCCGAATGAATGCCCTCCATGATGCACCTCCCTTTCTACACCCTGGATGGCATTCAAAAGGGTAGACTGCCCAACAATGAGCGTCTGGAGGAGGTCAATGATCTCCTCACTGAGGGCAGCAGGGGTAACTGGGGCAGGGCCTGAGGTGCCTGGGGTGAAGGAGATGGCTGGCTTCCTGGCCGAGCGGGCACGGGCCAAATGCTGAGGGGCTGCTGGGAGGGCGGAACTGGTGCGCTGGGTGGCGGCTGTACCTGTTGTGGCGGTGGGCACGGATGTTGCCGCCACCGCAAGGGAGCTCCCTTCCGAGGACGTGTCTGTGTCGCTGACGTCTCCACGGGTCCCCGTTGAGGAGCCCCCCTCGCCCTCCAGTCTCACTGGTGTACTCAGAGTCGGTTGCATGGCCCTCCGGGGCCATGTGAGATGCAGCTCCCTCGTGCACCGATGCCACTTCTCCTCCGCCTGATGATGCTAATGCACACATGAACAGGAAGACAAAGAAAATTAGGGGGGGGGAGAAATGAAGACAGGTTGAGTGCATGCATTGGCAACACCGTTGTCGTAGAGGACAGACACAGAAGCCCCCAGCACTAGGCGGCGCAATCGGGGTTCACTACTCATTTATTGTGACTAGGCCTACAGGTCTATGGATGACAAATGCACACATAGGTGAGGCCGGACCATGGATAGCTGTACTTGGCACCCTGCAGAGGTGGAGGGCGGGGGCACAGGGCCATGCCTAACGGAGGGGTCTAGCCTACAGAAAGCGCCCTGGCCTAGAGATAGCCACAGCCCTCCTCCCCCACCCAGACACCTCCACTGCGCGCAAAGATAGCAGATTGTGCTGATACTCACCCCCTTGTGTCTGCTGTGATGTCCTCACGCGCCCATCCAAAGCTGGGTAGGCCACTGCCAGGATCCGGGACATCAGGGGGTCAATTGGCGGCTGGCACCCCTCCTACGTTGGGAGGCCATCCCCAGCAGAGCCTCGGCAGTCTTTCTGGTCCCGCGGCGGATGTCCTCCCACCTCTTTCGGCAGTGGGTGCCCCGTCTGTTGTGGACCCCCAGGGCCCGGACGTCCTTGGCGATGGCACGCCAAATGTCGATCTTCTGATGGGCGCTGACCTATGTGACATGTACAGTGTGGGAAAGGAAATATAGTCACTTTTCGGCATGGTCAATGTGAGTGGCCCCCCCTCACCAACCTTGCCATGTGGCACATGCTCTCATCTGTCGTGCGTTGCACTCCTCATTCGCTCACCTCCCCACCATCTTACATCCACCCCACTCAACACAGGCATAGCCCATACAATGTGCACCCTGTGTACTAACCTGTTGGTCTGGAGGACCGTAGAGTAGCGCATACTGGGGGAGGTCCCATCAACAAGTTTCTCCAATTCTTCTGAAGTGAAGGCAGGGGCCCTTTCCCCAGTCGCAGCAGCCATTGTATCTTCCAGACCGAGGTCACAGCAGCACTTGCAGTATAGGTCCTGTCCTGTGGATGATCAGATCTCGAGTGATTAATCAGATAGAAAATGGCGGTCACGTCCGCGGCGGTGCTTACCGCCGCGGTGCGTACCGCGACCGCCGGCGCACATCGTCATTGGCTCCTGAAACCCATAGGGTGCAATGTTAACCAATGCGGCTTTGCATCGCGGTCTTCGACCGCCTACCGCCACGGTGTGCCACGCCAGCGCATTGACCTCACATCCCATTGTCACACTTCACAGGTCAGGCAGCTGCCATTTCAAGGGCCCACATGGCATATTTTCTACTGCGTCACACAGGCCTCGGCCTTGCATTGCCACTCATACAAGCCTTTCAATGCATAGCGAATCGTGTACTGTGCAAGCTGTGGTTACGTACCTGTGGTTTGCTTGACTCCGTGCTCCATGTTGTCCTTCCTAGGCACCGTCCGCTGGGACTTGCGAGGAGACGGATGAATCCTCCCGTGTACCGACCGCTGGTGGACCTGTCGACAATGGAAGAACGACATATCATACTTACATACAGGCTTGACCGAGCCACTATACAGGAACTGTGTGCCCAGCTGGAGCCAGACCTGATGTCCCCCATCCGTCAACCCACAGGGATTCCCCCTCTGGTGCAGGTTCTGTCAGTACTCCATTTTTTGGCAAGTGGGTCTTTTCAGACAACAGTGGCCATGTCATCAGGGATGTCTCAGCCATTGGTTTCTAAGGTTTTGTCCAGAGTGTTGTCTGCCCTGATGAAATACATGCGGAGCTACATTGTTTTCCCTGAGGTGGGCGAATTGGCTACAGTGAAGGGTGATTTCTATGCCCTTGGACATATTCCCAACATCATTGGTGCCATTGATGGGACCCATGTGGCTTTGGTTCCCCCCAAAGAAAGTGAGCAGGTGTACAGAAATAGAAAAAGTTTTCATTCTATGAATGTCCAGGTGGTCTGTTTGGCTGACCAGTACATCTCCCATGTAAATGCCAAGTTCCCTGGGTCAGTGCATGACGCGTACATCATGCGAAATAGCAGCATCCCTTATGTGATGGAACAGCTACAGAGACTAATAGGTGACTCTGGTTACCCCAACCTGTCGTGGCTACTGACCCCAGTGAGGAATCCCCGGACCAGGGCAGAGGAACGGTACAATGAGGCCCATGGGCGAACTAGGAGGATCATAGAAAGGACCTTCAGGCTCCTGAAGGCCAGGTTTAGGTGCCTGCATATGACAGGTGGATCCCTAATGTACTCACCAAAGAAGGTGTGCCATATCATTGTGGCCTGCTGTATGCTTCACAATCTTGCTTTGCGACGCCAGGTGCCTTTTCTGCAGGAGGATGGTCCAGAGGGTGGTGTTGTAGCAGCTGTGGAGCCTGTGGAGAGTGAAGAGGAGGAAGACGACGGGGACGACACGGACAACAGGGATACAGTCATACAACAATATTTTCAGTAGCACACAGGTAAGAATCACCCACGCCATTTTACATTTACTTAAGGCCTCCTGCGTCTCTAATGTCTGTGTTTCCTCCCAGTTCCTTTTAACTGATTTGTGACTTTCCCTTCCCTTTTCAGAGCTGTATGACCCACTGTGTGACTTCTGCTTTGTTTGACCATGGACTAAAGCTTATTGACATTGGTATGTTGTCATCACAAAGTAACTGAACATTATTGCACCGTTATGTGTAATACATTTGTTAAGAATACAAGCAGACTCCTGATTTTTTAAGTGCAATAAGTGATTTATTTCAAGTGCTACATATAGGTACATGATTGTCAAATGGTGATGGGTGGGGGTGGAGTAATGTCCATGGCAGAGTCCAGTTCTCAGTCTCACAGGTGCATTGTCCATATGCCTGTGGAAGGATGGAGCAGGGGCAGTTAAAGGTTGGACAGGGTGACAATGTGGGACAGTGGGATGACATCAGGGAGTATCTTATGCTGGCGGGGGTCTTGCAATCCTACTCTGTCTTCTTGTGAGATCTCAGGTTCTGCTTGTGGGGTGGTTCTTCTTCTGCAGGAGGTGGGGTTCTGGTGGCCTGTTGTTGTGTGGGGGCCTCCTGTCCACTAGCGCCGGCGGAGGTGGTAGGCTGTTCCTGGCCTGGGCTAGTGACAGGGGCCCTTTGGGGTGCCACATGGTCCCGCAATGTGGTGACTATCTGGTTAAGGGCCACGACGATGGTCCCCATTGCTGAACCAATGTTCCTCAGTTCCTCTCTGAACCCCATGTACCGTTCCTCCTGCAGTGCCTGGATCTCCTGGAACCTGGCCAGTACCGTTGCCATTGTCTCCTGGGAGTGGTGGTATGCTCCCATGATGGAGGAGAGGGCCTCTTGGAGAGTGGGTTCCCTGGCCCTGTCCCCCCCCTGTCGCACAGCAGCCCTCCCAGTTCCCCTGTGTTCCTGGGCCTCTGTCCCCTGGACGGTGTGCCCACTACCACTGCCCCCAGGTCCCTCTTGTTGTTGGGGTGGTGGGTCAACCTGGGTGCCCTGTAGTGGTGGACACACCGCTGATTGACGTGTCCTGGAGACAGAGGCATGGGCCCGCTGGGTGGGAGCTGTGCTGGTGTTCCCAGAGGGGGTTAGGTCTGCTGTAGCCTGTGGCTGTCTGTGGGGAACCGACTGTCCAGAGGTCCCCGATGGGCCGGGCTGGTCATCTGGGTCCAGGGAGACAGAGCTGCTGTCATCGCTGGGGGCCTCTTCTGGGTGTGGGTTGGACATCTCTGTACCCTCCGTGGCGGTGTGGTGGCGTTCTGGTCCTGCAGGGGTATAAGGGTATGGTTATTGCTTCTGTGTGTGGCATTTCGTGTGATGGGTGGGTGTCTGTGTACCCAAGTGCAGGCATTCCCTTGTGGGGGCTTTTGTGAGGGTGGCTTATGGGGGTGATGTGTGTGTGCAGTGGGCATGCTTTGGTGATGGCTGTCCATGCTTTGTGGTCGCATGCAGGGCTTGGTGTTGGGATGGGTGGGTTGTGATGGTGAGCCATTTGCAAGGAGTTGGTGTGATGGGGTTGGGGTGAGGGTGGGGGTATGTGCTGGCATGCAGGTGGGGTGAGGGTGGGAAGAAGTAGTTAAGATTTGACTTACCAGAGTCCATTCCTCCGCCTACTCCTGCGAGGCCCTCAGGATGCAGGATGTGCAAGACTTCCTCCTCCCATGCTGTAAATTCTGGGGGAGTAGGTGGGGGTCCGCCACCAGTCTTCTGCACCGCAATGTTGTGCCTTGATACCATGGAACGCACCTTCCCCCGTAGGTCGTTCCAGCGCTTCCTTATGTCATCCCGATTGCGTGGATGCTGTCCCACCGCGTTGACCCTGTCCACTATCCTTTGCCATAGCTCCATCTTCCTGGCAATTGTGGTGTGCTGCACCTGTGCCCCGAAGAGCTGGGGCTCTACACAAACTATTTCCTCCACCATGACCCTGAGTTCTGCGTCAGTGAACCTGGGGTGTCTTTGGGGTGCCATGGGGTGGTGTGGATGAGGTGTGGGATGGCGTTTGTGGTGATGAGTGTGGTGCGTGTGGTGGTGTGTGGTGTTTTGTGTGTGGATGTTGTGTGGGTGATGGTGTTGTGTGCCTCTGTGTTGTGGGATTGTCTATTCTGTGCTCTCTCTCTAGCCTTCGTCAATAATTTCAGGTCGTAGGGGTTTGTGGGTGATGTGGGTGTGTGTTTTATATTGTGTTGGGTGTGTGGGAGTGGTGTTAGTATGTGTATCAGGTGTGTGTGTTTCAAAATGACCAATGTGGCAGTGTTTTGGAGCTGGGTGTGTATTTTGAGCGCGGCGGTGTGTACCGCCAATGGAATACCGCGGTTGAAAGACCACCGCGTGGATTCGTGGGTCGTAATGGCATGGGCGTATTTCTGTTGGTGTGACGGTGGAGGTTTGGTTATCGCCATTTTTTCGCTGACCTTTGGTGTGGCGGACTTTTGTGGATGTCGGGTTTTTGGCGGTTTTCAAGTTGCGGGTCAGAATGACCGTGGCGGTTTACCGCGGCCACGGCGGCATTATGGCAGTCTTCTGACCGGCGGTAAGCGCCTTTTACCGCCGAGGTCAGAATGACCCCCTATGTCACATCATAGACGTTGTTACAGAGTATTCATTTACATGCATTGTTTGGTAATGTTGTTGATAACTAAAGGGAAGGAAATACATGACCTAACAAAGATTGGTAGTGTGCAGCTGTTTAGAAAAATCAAACAAGCTTGTGCACTTACCAACTAGAAGAGAAAAGAACAACTATCTATCTTTTTGAATTCAAGAGGTAAGACTCTGTAGAAAGAATCACAAAACTTATGATCTTCCTGCTGGTCAGCCTTCAAATCTTATGGGAATGATATAGAAATTGTGGCATCAAATGGGATAGGGGTGAATAGCACACCTGCTCCCCTGACGAACCCATATGCACTCAAGTTCTTTCTTCGTATCGAGAGATGCGCCATTGATTGCGCTCTTCACGCAGAAAAAAACTGAAAGATCGTTAAGTTATGATGGCTAAAATGTGTGAACACTCAAAGATTACAATTATAAAGGCAGAAAAAATAAACCAACAAGTTAATGTTGTTAGTGAAAATTGAACAGATAACTAAAAAACTTGCTCCCTGTTCCACTTGGTGGCAGAAATCAGCTTTAATTTTCATATGATTAAAAGCCTCTTGTGCTTTGCTTTTTTTTCACTGGGTCTGCACTTCTCGAATTAAAAAAAAAGATATAAGATTTGTTCTCTTCTCCTCTAGTTGGTGAGTGCCGTCTTCCTGCATTATTGGAGGTTCTATTTCACTTTTAGATTTTCCTAAAAAGCTCCATTCTACATATGTTTATTACCGATGCATTTCCCTTAGTTATCAATGTCATTACCAGCCAATACCAGTAAGTGCACACCTTACGTGCTGTAATAATCTCTATGGTATAACCCACTGGCACCTTATCAGTATAGGGAGAGTAGGATAATTAGGACCACATTCATCCACATTCCCTATCTTTTTCCTAAGGTGTTAACATTTCTGGTCCTGAGGTAGACGCCTGGTAAGTTAATGCCACAAAAGGATCAAAATGTTGATGGCTTAAAGTTAGAGTTTGAGTCCCAAGTGGTGCACTCTGCAGAAAATTCTCATACGTAAGACTGTACCGAAACACTTCAACTTTGTTATAAACAGTATAATGTGCGCTATTTTGCTTGTTTGTCAGTTTTATCCTTTGTACCAACATTGGATTGTTGTTGGTTCATAACAAAACATACCAATTCAACATTCATGTTGTTTGAGAAATTACTTTTGAATGTAGGTTTATGTAAACAATGGTTGGGCATTTCGTGTGTTTTTGTAAACTCACTCGGTTCATGAGTATAGATTCCTTGCATTTGATCTGTACATAGGAGTGGACTTCTTAAACCATTCATTAATTATAAAGTTTCAAAAAATGTTGCTACCAAAAGAACCATTGTTTTTGTTAATATTTAAGCCTGTCCTGATTTCTAGGATTTACCAGGGATGCTCCTTTGCTTTTTCTAATTTCTACACCCAGACAGACAGAACCATTGTCAATAATTGGTCACTTAGCAGTGGTTAGATATCTAGGAGGGGTACATGATAGATGGAACAAAGGAGAGACCTAATACTTCTTCTGTTGACTTTTAGATACTAAATGAAGTTGTCAGGATCTGCTCCCATTCATTCCCAGAGCCCTCGTATAGCCTTTACCTCAAATCCCAGCATGAGGGAGAACCATCCTTGACTTCCACAGGATGGGGAGAGCTCATCTTATCTGGTTGTGGTTGGCTTCAGTATGCATCTCATCCAATGGGATCACAGACTGGGACAAGGTGCTGAGGCTTGACCAGAAAGTTCACACCCTAGGCAGGCAAAAAAGTCAGGTCTGCCTCTCCCTGAGCTTTTTATTGTGCTGAGGGTGAGTTCAGTGGGACTTCCTGGTAAAGGTATGCATACTTATGGAGCCCTGCCAGCCTACAGCTTCCTACCATGGCCCGCTGGAGGAATATAAGAACCAAACACATGTCTAAGGATAAACATATAACCTTGGACCAGTTTGAGGGAACAAATGAATACCAGCAATAAAACAACCTTATCAGCTGTGCAATCCATCTTTGTCCCTCTTGGAGTTTTGGTGCCAAACGCAATGGCTCCAGTGGGAGCTCTACTGCACTGTATTGAATGTCAGGGAACCGTGAATGGCCTCAGCCTTTGAACTAGTTCACTGAGGGATTTTTTCTTCCATTTCAGAGACTAAGGGCCTGATTTACATGTTGGCAGAGGGAATACTCCATCACAAACATGACAGATAACTTGTCCTTCGTATTATGATCCTCATAGGATAAAATGGGCTCGTAATATGGTAAACAGGGTATCCATCAAATTTGTGATGGAGTCTTCGTCTCCTCCGACTTCCAAATCAGGCCCTAAGTTTGAAAGTAAACTCTTTGACCAGAATGATATGGTGGTTTGAGTCTCCACTCCATCATAGTTGGCCTGAAATCATGCCTAGGTCCTGGTCAACCTCAAACTGTTGTTTTTCAATGTTTATTTTTTATTTTTTATGTGCACTTTTTGCCTTAAAGATTTAAAAACATGTGTCTCCAGTTTCCCGTATCCATTTTTAAAAATGTATGTGTGTTTTTGCTCATTAATTTTGTCTCCATTTTCTAGATTGGTTTTGGAGTTGTGTTTGTTGTGTCATTTATTTTAAATTGTTTGTACTGCTTGAACTTAACAACTATTTCTGTTTTGAATTGCTTGTGACTTTTGCCATCGCTACCACGTGTTTTTAACAGAGTTTCGATAAGACTTCTGTTGACACCTGCACAGGTTGTGTTTATTAAGTTGGTAAGGGTCCACACTTTCCAAATTAATACCCTACTTTCTGACAATATTCTCTACAAATAAAGATTTAATGAACATTTAGAATGGATAAAGGCTAACATGGCAGACCTCACCAAGGCCAGTTCCAGCATGGTGTGATGGTGATAACTGAAGCAAATAGTCTTTGCCAACACATATTTTGCCTATTTCACAAGCCAGCTCTGTTAATTATTGGTCTGAAAAAATTTTGGGCAGTAGCTACAGTACTATCTAAATAGTAATCTTAGCTTTAAAATTTCATATCTCCAGTTCCTATATCTGATTTTCAACATTTTAGTTTTTTTCGTTTTTTATCATGTTGTGCTATTTATTCGAAAATTGTTAGTACTGCTTGAACGTAACACTTATTTCTGCCAGGAATTGCTATAGCCACCAGCGGATGAGCACAAGTTGGCTAAGAGCTGTGTCGACACCTACATCGGATATGTTTGTTAAGTTGTTAAAGGTCCACCCTTTTCAAATTAATAACCCATTTTCTGACTAAAGCTTTTAAAGATAAAGAATTAATGAACAATTTAGAATGGATAAACTTTGACACTACAATCACTCAGGCCAGTTCCAATGTGGGGTGAGGGTGATAACCGAAGCAAGTAGTCTTTGTCAACACATATGTTGATTATGTCCAAAGCCAGCCCTGTTGATCTTTCTCCTGAAAAAAGCCATCATTTATTTCAGGTCTAAAATTACTGTTCAGATGGTAATTATGGTACTCCACAAATAGTTGTCTTAACTTTAAAAATCTATAAGTGCAGTTACCCATATCTGACTTTGTTTTTGTGTCCTTCTGTTCATTAATTCTGTCCTTATTGTTCTAAATTGGCATAGGAATTTTTTTAAATTGTTGATTCTGCTTGAACGTGACACCTATTTCTGTCAGGAATTGAGTGTTGTTTGTGCCATAGCTACCATAGGCTTAGTGGAGTTCAACACATACACAGGTTGTGTTAATGATGTTGGTAAAGGTCTGCCCTTTCTAAAATAATAATCAACTTTCTAATAATATCTAATAATAATATCTTGTACAGGTAAAGGTTTACTGAACATTTTAGAATGCACAAATTTTAACATGGCTAACTCTGGCTAGTTCCAGTATGGTATAATGGTGACAACCCAAGCAAGTAGCCTTTGCCAACACATCTGTTGCCGATGCCAAAGCCAGACCTATCAATAGTTCCTCGGAAAAAAAAGCCAACAGTTTTTTCAGATGTACATCGCCCATCCCTAACTGCAGTATATCCAAATACTTAACATTTTCAGATTCAGTCAACCTGGGCATATCTTTCAGAAAGGGTGCACCACAATCTGTTCAATTTGTTCAACTGATCTACAACTAGTTCCCTACCTTCATAAAAAGATTAGAAATTATAGCATTTAGTTTTACCTTTAGGCTTCCACTGAGTACTACATAGACAGCATGTAGACACTTGGAGGCTGCAGGTCCTTATGCTACCAAAGGCAAAATCCATGATACAAACAGAGATCTAGAACGTTCTAGCCATAGTACAAACTCTTAGGCCCATATTTATACTTTTTTAGCGCCGCATTTGCGCCGCTTTTTGATGCAAAAGCTGCGCAAACTTACAAAATACAATTGTATTTTGTAAGTTTACGCCATTTTTGCATCAAAAAGTGGTGCAAATGCGGCGCTAAAAAAGTATAAATATGGGCCTTAGTGTAAAGAAACTTTGGCATATGCAAGATATCTCACTTTCTTTTCTTTGGCAGGGAAGTCAAACTTATTTATTCTTGAAGGGTTGTACAAAGGTCAGTGGGTTTAGGGAGGCAAATTAAATATGATTCTATGATGCCTTTTGTTGATATCTTTAAACCAACCTCTGCATTTCATCTGTGCAAAAATAAGTACAAATTGACCACAGGCTGTTGAAATCTAAATGAACACTCTCACAGAACAAAACCTCTATACCAGACAGTCTTCCTGGCTGTGACACATTAAATGCTTTCCTCCACCCACAGGGAGAAACACAGATAGAGACATATGCAAGTCTTTATCATAACTAGCCAGAACATTTATGTTGAGGATGTGGGAAGAGCAATGTCATATAATCTGTATGTTTTAGATGTGGAATAGTCAGACATGTGTCTCTATTGATGCAATTAATTGGGTTAAAATAAAACCTAAATTACTAACCGAGAGAATCTGCATGCCTGGTGTTGTGTAAAGATGGAAAGACTGTGCAAACATACTCAATGGACTTTTTACATTCTGAATGCCAAAAATAATACTTTGAACATGGAAATGTAAGCACAGACCTAATACAGATACCTGGTCACAGGAGTTGAGTTTAATTGCATCCTGATGAAAACAGTAAATTGTGTTTATAATTTTAAAGACTTTTAGACTGTCGTCTTAATGCATGTTTGTAATTGAATAACAGAGGTGGTCATGCTATATGTATATCAGATAGCTGCTGATGGTTCTGTAAAAACTACGGGGGTCATTCTGACTCCCGCCGGTGGTGGTAACCGCCCGCCCGGCGGGAGCCGCCGAATGACCGCACCGCGGTCAAATGACTGCCGCGGCCATTCTGGCTTTCCCGCTGGGCTGGCGGGCGACCGCCAGAAGGCCGCCCGCCAGCCCAGCGGGAAAGCGCCTTCAACGAGGAAGCCGGCTCCGAATGGAGCCGGCGGAGTTGAAGGCGTGCGACGGGTGCAGTGGCACCCGTCGCGATTTTCAGTGTCTGCTTGGCAGACACTGAAAATCAATGTGGGGCCCTGTTAGGGGGCCCCACGACACCCATTACCGCCATCCTGTTCCTGGCGGTGAAAACCGCCAGGAACAGGGTGGCGGTAAGGGGGGTCGGAATCCCCATGGCGGCGCTGCAAGCAGCGCCGCCGTGGAGGATTCCCTGGGGCAGCGGGAAACTGGCAGCGGTACCGGTACCGCCGCGGTCAGAATGCCCATGGAAGCACCGCCAGCCTGATGGCGGTGCTTCCGCGGTCCCCGGCCCTGGCGGTCATGGACCGCCAGGGTCAGAATGACTCCCTATGTTTTAGATAGAACATTGAATAGAAAAAAAAACAACGAAGACAATTGTGCAAATCAGAAATTACACCATGATGAATATCTTGGACCTTATTTATCATAGTTTGCTGTCACCCTTGGTTGGCCCTGCATGGTTTGGTTAATCCTGTGTAATGCAGGGTAGCACAATTCGCTGCTTTGAGTTACACTGCCTAGTGGGGTTGTTATATGGGTGGAGTGTGAGTGTTCCCATGCCCCCATCCATGCATTCTGATGCACTCCTACATTTACCAACACTGGTATACTTGGGAATACAAGATTTGCTATGCCACACCAGCGTACCTTGCTTTACCCTGTGTGGCTTGGTTAATCTGGTGTGAGGCAAGGCTGTGTAGTTCACTGCTTTGAGTTACACTGCCTAGTGGGGTTGTTATATGGGCGGAGCATAGGTGTTCCCATGCCTCCATCCATGCATTCTGCTGCACTCCTAGATTTACCAACACTGGTAGACTTTGGGATGCATCTGAATTGTACCTTTCCCACTAGAGGGGCAACTAGGGGAAATATCTTTATTTCTCCTTGTTGTTTCCTCTTAATAAGTGTGCCCCTTCATGAACAAAACAACATCCTACCAACACATTGTGCTCCAGCACAGGCATAGAGCAGGAATGAGCCATGTCTTGGTAAAAATTGGCGCATTGCTCCCCTCTTCCTTTAAAGCAGTGCAGCGTAGCGCAGCAAGTCTTCCTCCTGCCTTGTATGAAAATATGCGAAATCTACTCCTGAGTGTTCATAGGTATTGCACATCAATGCTCACAGTTGAAAATGAAAGGTACTAGATGAATAAAAACATTTTTGAAATGATATACACGGAAACTATGCCTTCACTTAAATAAAAAAAAATAAAAAAAATCCCTTTCAAATAATATCAATTTGCAACCGTACTACACTTTTTTTTTATTTATAGAAAATGTGTCTCTGCGTTCCGCTTGCTTAATAGGAAGTATTCGCTAAGACTAAAAGTCGAAATACCACTGCAACAACTCTATGTAGTGTTGTTTAGAACTTCATTTAAGTAAAGCTTGAGAAGCTGAGGTTTAGGCATATGTTTAATTGTTGTGATTTCACCGGCTGTAAGCATTGTAGGGAGCAATAAAAATGCGGCAGAGAATTTAGAGGACAGCTTGTTCTGCTAGGATTTCTTTAATTGACTTATTGAAATGCTGTGCCGTGCTTATGGTGCAAGGATATTAGGGAATGTTTCTTTTTTGGGAAGAGCCAAGCGTCACTTGCTTGTTGCAAGTCTTCACTTCCAAACATACATTCATATGTACTTCTCCCTTTTCATTTTATTCTGTATTCTCCTTCAAGAACAATATCGTAGATTGCCTAATCTGCAATGCATTCGAGAATTAAACATTTGATGACTCAGCTGAACGACTTCCGAGTGGCAAGTGCAGAATGGCACACACGCTTCATTGCCAAAACATAAATCAGACAAAATCTGTCCAGTACTCCGATTTCATAACGTAGTCACTCACATAAAGAAAGGAAAAGCATGGGAAAGAGTCGGCGAGTAGAAAGTAGAAGAGGTATGTATGAAAGGTAGTGAAGCAATGGATAGTAAATTATATTGAGTGATGTTGTAGTAAACATAGAACATTAACACACAAACAACTGGGGTTTGGTATATTTGGACATTGGAAATTCCTGACTAATCGCACATTTTCAGCTAAGTGTTGTATACACTGACTCCGTATCACTAACTGAACCCTGATGCTATCCACAAAAGAATAGCTATTAAATAAACCGTATTTAACATTTGGCAATCCTGGCAGGTTGGAGATGGTTTTACTTATTCTAAATGTGTTGCTTGTGCCACTTTTACCTCAATATCCCTGTGCAAATGAAATACTTTAATTATTTGTTTCATGCACTGTTGAAACAAATTGAGATGTCATTGGAATTGTAAGTCTAATAGAAAAACCTTGGCTCTTAACCAAGATTTCCAATCCCAAAAGTCCTTCGTGGTCTTGCGAATGAGACATAGGACAAATTGTTTGAATGTGTCACAGTGCTGTGCCTCTACAACATGAAAGCATGCTGAACATACGAACAGGTGCACTGACAACAGTAAAACACTAGTAAATGCAGGCACTGAGTTTATCTTTTGTGCTCGATTGATAAGGCCAGCCCTCAGTGATGCAAGTCAATGGAGCTTCTTTATCACTTCTACTCGGCATACACACTTTCTTGTGAATCTATTTCCATATTCAAATCAACAAATGTTATCACCCTAAAAATAAATAACTATCTTCCATTCCATGATTTCTCACAGCCTGCTACACTGGTTACACCTCTTGCCAACTTGCCCCATATTAAACAAAGATTCTTCGTATACCACATTAATTGTCACAACTGATGTATGGTTGCAGAATGCAGGCTAATGCGGGACTATCTTGCAGACATCATCTCCAATATGATGCCTCAGTCTTATAAAGTATGCCAGAAGCTTAGGGCTCAACAACAGAGTGGCGGACTGGCTATAACATTGAAAGCATCCAGGAATAAAACACTGCATTCTGGCCTACATACAAATGGTCTCTTCTGTATAATACTTTGAAAGATAGTTCTCTCAGTAAGTGCTGGAGCTTTTAACAATCAATTAATTGGAGCATTAATTAATGTTTGCATGTGAATGTGTGTTGGTGATAAAAGAGTTTAAATCAGATCAGTCTAAGGCCCATATCTATACTTTTTTAGCGCCGCATTTGCATCATTTTTTGATGCAAAAGCGGCACACACTTGCAAAATACAGTTCCAGGGCACCATTAGGGACAGAAAAACACCATCAGAAGTGAAAAACGGGGGCAAAAAGTTAAGGGGCTTCTGCAGTCAGCCCAGTTTTCCCACACAAGCCCCCCTGTGAACATGGCCAGGAAACTCAGCCCAACCTTGGGAGAGTCTTCCTGGCTTGTCAGGTGAGGAAAACTGACTGTCCTTTTTGCAGGTCCTACTCAGCCTTACATCCTCCTGTCAGAGTCTCTTATTCTGGGTACTGAACCCATCTCAACAGTAAAGGGACCCATTTTAAACTAAAACCTTTAGGGGGTTCTTTCTCTCCTACTGTGCCAACTTGGGCAGTGACCTCCAGGGTCAGGCAGCCTACTTTGCTTCTGACCCTGGTGTCTACCTCCCAGGCCAAGTTCAGTGCTGACATGAAGGCTAGCACACGCCAGAGGCTACTGACAGTCGTCAGAACCCGGAACCATACCCTAAGCTTTCCACTGACAGGTGGGTGAGCAGTTTTTGGGGCAACTGTCGGGTCTTGGCACCCCTCTTGCTGTTTAGAGTGGGGGGGGTACCACATCCTGCGGCAGACACCCTTCCTCCACTCTCCCTTCTGTCAGTTTAGGGGCACCACACTGCAGCTGGACAGCTGCCTGACTACTCAGGACTTCCTATGAGCCAGGTGAGGCCTCACCAGTGCCAACTCTGTGTCCCCCCCCTACTGGGGCAGAAGACATTTGGCTCACTGGACCACTCATAAAGAATGGCCTACCTGTCCTTTTCTTTTTCCATTTTCTTGGGGACCCCTGTCTCCTAACTGTAGGACTGGCTCCCCAGGACTTTGGGTTGGGGGGCACCCTGGGTGACCGCCCCTTCTGGGATCAGACTAATCTCTTGGAGGTTATTGCCCAGGATACAATCTAAGGGGGGGTCAGCACTGACCACCACCATATACCAGTCAAGGATTCCCTCCCTCTTTAGGGGTACTGTGGCTACAGGCTTGGTGGTGACCTCACCTGTGGCTACCCTGACCTTATCTCCTCTGGGACATACATGTCTGGGGACACCAACCGGTCACATGTCATGGTGTGACTGGCAGATGTGTCTCTCAGGCCAGTGGTATGGATCCAGTTCACCTGAATGGGGTGAAAGTGCCTACTCCCACCCTCAGGGATCACTAGCTTAACATCTGGACCTGTCTCCCAGCCCAATGCTATCAGGAGCTCATAATTTCAGGCATCCTCCTATATGGCTACACTGGACAGCCCACTGCTAACTACCTTCTTGGAACAGGCTGCATCTCACCTGAAGTGACCTGTCTACTGACAGTCAAAGCAGATCTTGTTGTCCAAGAGCGTTTTTAACCCTGGGTCTCCCTGCCTCTGCTTGTCAGAGTGGGAGTGGGACTTACTATCCTCCTTCTTGGGGTTCTGGTGTACAGAGGGAGTATCTGTGGTGGGCTTACCACTTCTCTCTTTAGGCATTTGGGGACCTGACCCCCCTCACTTCTTGGAGTCTCACACCTGGGAATTGACATTCACTCTGGTTCTCAACCACTCATCAGCCGCCTCTTCCAGCTCTCTTGGTTTGGTCAGCTTAGAGTCCACTAGATGTTGGTGAAACCTCTCTGAGATACAATTGGTCAGGATGTACCCCCTCATGATCACATTGTATAGACCCTCAAAAGTATTTACTTTGTAACCCTGTATCCAGCCCTCTAGTGCCTTAGCTGAGGTGTCCACAAAGTCAACCCAAGACTGGGTATTGTCCTTCTGGGTGTTCCTAAACTTTATCCTGTACTGCTCTGGGTTGAAACCAAATGTCTGTATGAGGCACATAATCATATTGGGATAGAACTCTATCTCATCCTTTCCTAGGGTCAGGAGCTTATCCTTCCCAGATACTTGAATCAACTCCAATAGGAGTGAACCCCAGTACAGACTCCTGGGAGTCCTCTCAAAGATTGTCAGCCAATTGTCTATGCCACCCCCCTCTTGATAAACAGGAACAACCCCCTTGGGCAGTCTGGGACAAAATCCACCACCCATGGACATCTCCTTTTCGTCTTCACTGCCATCTGTCTCTATGTTCACTCTTTGCCTACTTCTTCGTTTCTAGGGCCAACATCTCTGCCTCCAAAGCTATGAAGGCTACCTGGGCCTCAAGTTCCCTCATGCTGAGGACCAGTTCTGCTTCTTCATGGACTGGTACAAAAGACCCTCCCTTCCCACTAGCTTTGGATGGGGCCCTAACTACTGAAGTAAGGGACAGGCAATCATCCTCCTCCTCCTCCTGGATTATATTTTATCTTTAAAACCACACTAAAATGACAAAAATCCATAAAGTGAACCGGAGATATGAATATTTAAAGATTAAATGTGTTTTAGCACATAGAAACTAAGAATGCCAATCTGGTCACACTTGACTAGAACAAACTCAAAATTTGAAGCTGACCGCTATGGAGCCCTGCTCTGCTACAGTGAACGGAAGGCCTTGGTCAAAGATTTACCTTCTGACTTAGTCTTTTTTTTCAGGACAAGTTTCTTAAACAGGATGAAGCCACAAGTCGGATCCGACCGCCTCGGAGCCCTCTTCAGATATGCATCACAGGAGACATCGGTGAAGAATTCTACCTTTCGGACTTAGACGATAATCCGTGGTGGAAATCTTCATCCAGAACAAACTTGAAATTGAAGTCGACCTCCCTGGAGCCCTCCTCGATATACTGTACGTGAAGCCTCTGTCAACTTTTTACGTTTGTCACTTTTTGGGAGCTTTGTCTCTCCGATGTTGGACACTGCTCCACAGCAAGCCGGTTTCAAGTCAACATCATCGGATTGCCTTTTCACGAGCCCCTGGTGGATTCTTGGAAGTCTAGGGCTCCAGAGCTTTTTAGCAAGATGAACCTTCAAGCCAGGCTGGGTCGCATCAATGTAAGCTGGCTTCACTCCTGACGCTGGGTCGCTCCACTTATCAAGCTTTTTTCCAAAGTTGTTTTACACTTTTCCAAACTTCTGGATATTCTTCTAGAAGGTCTTTGAAAGTCCTTTAGGAGTCCACAACTCACCCCAAGGTTCCAGAAGTTCTGAGTTGTTCCTTGAGGGTTAGGACTCCAACTCCTGGAAACCACCTGGCTTAAATCCAAAAATGACCACCGGTTACTGGTCAGTTTCATCAGGGCTTGATGCAGGGGACTCTGGTCAGCTATTTTCTACCTGTAGAAAACAGGGAGTCCCCTCTTAAAGCAGTTGAAGACAGGAAAAGTCCTTTTAGTGGTGAAGCCCAAGTGTGCAACTGGTGCAGTCCTTAAGATTGCAGTCTCCAGGTGCAGGTCAGGGGTCCAGCAGGGCAGTCCTTCTTCTTCTTGTCTTTGTTCCTTGTAGAGATCTAAGGTGAAGTGTAGCTCTGCCAGTTTCATCCTAGCTCCTGGGGACGGAAAGCAGGTGGAGTCTATCCAATCACGCGTAGGCCTCCACCCTCTTGAGTGACCACTTCCTGGGAGGTGTGGCAAAAATCATTCCCAGCGAGCAACATTCTCCAAAAATCTAAAATTGCACCAATTCTATCTCAGAGGTTAGGTCTGGCTGAACCCACCCACTAGTGTGGTTAAGTTTCCCTTAACACACTCCTCTCCAGCCATCTTCTAATCTAATAAAGGGGCACCTGGCTGTCTGGTTTTGCAGGAAATGTCGGAGGTCCACTTGCTGGCCCAAATGTCCTTTCCTCTTTTGAAGTACAGTTTGGCTGCTTTCTCCCCATCCTGTTTCAACATCTGCTGAGGTAGTTCTCCTCCCCCAGGCACTTCCTTTGTGTTCAGCCCAGGCCATTTCACACCTTATCAAGGCAGCCTCGCCAGTCTGGCAGTGGCTGGCCAATCAGAGAAGTACACCACAAAGCTGAAACTAGCAACTTTCAGGTAGAGTTCTAAAATTCTTTCCCACCACTTAGTGTTTATAACCTAGTCACAGACAAAGTTTAATTGAATTTTTGTCTGTAAATATAAACTCATGCAACTTTGTTTACTATGAACTTGAATAAGTTTTCAGTAGTAAAATAAGCTTTGTATTTCACTTGTGTTTCATAAATCTTTGAAGCACATAGGAAACTATCATTAGTTGGTCCATTTATTTATTTCAAATTGTGACGAAATGCTGGTATCAAACAGTACATTGTTGTTATTATTTTCCAACAAGAACTGGTTCTGTAACACTTAATTTGTAAAAGAATGAGTGCCAGTGCCCAAAGCCCTGCTGAGAAGCCTGTGGCGGTTTTATTAAATACAGTGGCTGTTGGTAATTTTAAGCATGGTGAGGTAAGGGCTACACATTCACACTCACTCACACCCATACACTCACACACATCCATTCACAGCATGCACTCACATGTACACATACATTTAGACATACACACTTTCACACATCAAACATTATAAAACCTAAAACTTACCAGCTGCAGCATCTCGGGAGGGAAACCTAAGTTGTTCCTGAGGACTAGGATGGTTGCCTCTTATCACTGGCTGACCATAAGTAGTGAGATTTGTTGACCACACCCCACTGTGTGATGAGTGGTCAGTGATGGACACTCTGCCTGGGGCACAATGAATAATTTACAATAACTGGCCAAGGCCCTGTAGCAAATATTGGCTCCTATCACAGTAACTACTCCAGGTTATATGAACGTCTTGGGTACATGTGGATCTAGGAAGTCGGCCAGTGCACTTTTCTCTTCAAGAAAACTTTTTTCAAAAGTCATCCATGGTTTGATCCAGCAATCACAACTTCAATATTAGAAATAATTATAAACAAGGAACAAGTCCCAATAGATTCGTTGTCCTTAGAATTTTTTTTATCAGTCAATAGATTTCAAAATATGTTGTTCTTTATTGCTAGAAGAATTTTCAAACATGATTCTTGTAACTGTTCTTATTCACTTATGCTTTTTGTAGCCTGTAGCTAACGTCCTATGTGAACTTCATCAGGGCTTAATATTTTGAAATGGCCTTCCTGTTATTCACTATACTAGACGAATGTGTCCTAACTGGTAGGATTACTAATATATTTCCAGTCTAGTGCTTTCCCAAATGCCCAGAATGATGTTGCGTGCTCTTGGCATTTGGCATGACCATACTATTTCAAGATACAGTGCTCTAGGATGGTGAATAGGAGGAAGGCATTTAAAAAAATGATCTCTGATGAAGTTCATGTAGAACAAAACGCATTGGCTTCAGGCTGCAAAAATCATGTTTGAATAAGAAGAGCCACAGGAAACATGTTTAAAAATTCTGCTAGCAATAAAGGACAATGTATTTTGAAATCCCTGCACTGAGCACTTCAGGGCTAAAAACTGAAGTTCCCAGATTTGAGGCTATTGGTGATGCTCGCTTTCTTAGAGAGGGGGAGAATCGCAAGGAACTTTGTAGGGTTGAGGAGGTTACGCCTACAGGGCTGTGACATCTTCAGCCCATCAAAGTTCTATTCAGGCATCCAGGGGCCTGCACATTTAGTGCATGTACAGCCTGGCTTCCTGACATGAATAAAAAGAGTGTCTGTAAGGCTGACCATTGGTCAGCCTGAAAGACACTATTCATGTCAGAGAAAGATGTGGGGCAGGGCCTCCCATGCTTAAGAGCTAGCCCAGTTCATTAAATGTTGGTGCACCAAATGTGTAGTATTGAATCGATATCATTCCTCTTTAATCCAATATCTGACTCACCCTGCCCCCCACTCTCACTCTTTTAGGTTCCTACTTTCTCCCCTTGTGACTGATTTTCTTTCTTTCTCTTTCTCTTTCTCTTTCTCCTTCTTTCCATTGAGTTTGTGTTTCCTTCTCTTGCTCTCAGTGAAAGACTAATAAGGAAAAATAAGTGCCAGTCCCCAAATTGTTGGCTAGTCCCCAACAATGAGTGCCGGTAGACCCCCACTGGCAAGCACAGTCTCAAATAAAGCACTAATGATTGTCAATAGCAAAAACATAGGGCCTCATAAAAAGTTTGGCGGATGGAATTACTCCGTCACACACGTGACGGATATCCCAACCACCACAATACAAGTTCCATTGGATATCATGGAACTTGTAATATGGCGAACAGGATATCTGTCACGTTTGTGACCGAGTAATCCCCTCAGCCAAACTCATAAGGAGGCCCATAATTTACAGTGTGGTTTTGTGAGGGTTTTGGGGTGGTCACGGCTTTTAATAATAGAAAGTGAAGCCTCTAGCGGTATATCTCATTGAGTTGGGACTTGTTCCACCCAGCAATTAGGACAAATGCAACTGCAAAAAACGTGCTGTGGAACTTAAATTAGAGATTGAGCAAGACACATTTCCAAAGTGGGAGGTGAATTCAGTTCATAGGAATGAACTAAATGGCACAGTGATATTCAAGATCGTTGAAATACACAGGCATCTAGTGCCTGACAGGTGATTTGTGCAACACTCCTGTTGGGCTCTGGAAATTGGGTCTATTGAAATGTTCCATCTTAAACGTGTTCTCTTCATACCTGGTCATTTTCTCCTGAACTGATTGTATCTCTTCTAAATGACGATCTTGCTAATTCTTTTGCAGTGCTGCAGAGTATTATGATTTTGGACATGGAACAGGCGAAGAAGACTATAACCACTACGGTAGGCCACAATTTGTTTTAATTTCAATTGTTACAGAAAAGAAAAGTTCTTAACAGATTACTGAAGGACGCGCCTATGGGCTTGTGTTTTTGCAATGCAATGTTAGAAGTACATTTTGGAAAATCCTTGGTAAGATGGCAATTTAACACTTTGGGGGTCATTCCTACCCTGGCGGTCATAGACCGCCAGGGTAGGTGACGGAGGAAGCACCGCCAACAGGCTGGCGGTGATTCCGGGGGCATTCTGACCGCCGCGGTCAGCAAAGGGAAGCCGGCGGTTTCCCGCCGGCTTCCCGCTGCCCCATGGAATCCTCCACGGCGGCGCTGCAAGCAGCGCTGCCATGGGGATTCCGACCCCCTTCCCACCAGCCTGGTTCTGGCGGTTTTCACCGCCAGAACCTGGCTGGCGGGAACGGGTGTCGTGGGGCCCCCTAACAGGGCCCCACATTGATTTTCAGTGTCTGCGTGGCAGACACGGAAAATCGCGACAGGTGCAACTGCACCCGTCGCACACCAGCAACTCCGCCGGCTCCATTTGGAGCCGGCTTCCTCGTTGCTGGTGCTTTCCCGCTGGGCGGGCGGGCGGCCTTTTGGCGGTCGCCCGCCCGCCCAGCGGGAAAGTCAGAATCACTGCGGCGGTCATTTGACCGCGCTGCAGTGTTCTGGCGGGGGAACTTTGGCGGGCGGCCTCCGCCGCCCGCCGAAGTTAGAATGACCCCCTTTGTGTCACAAAAGTGATGCAAACATGCATAAAATGCTTTTTTAACTCAACTGCACAAAACTTGTTTTGCACTAGGAAGTAACCCAGATTTCCTCATCTGTGGTACAACCAGCTCAGTGCCCAAAGTTGTTTGACATGGAGAGAGCAGGAAAGTGCCATATCTCCTAGGATGAGGCACTATCCTCTCTCAGCGCAGGTGCACAATCAGGCTGCTGACCATTATACACATACCTTTGCACCATAGTTTGAAACATTTTCCACTTTGCATGTGTGATCTATAGTGCAACACACACCCATAGTGGGACACATTTAAAAGTTTCTCTAGGCATAGTATTTTGTACCAAAAGGATACTCTTTCATTTCAAACCCTATGCTAGACTCAATCAGACATCTTTGAACAATGGTGCAAAGGTCTGTGTATAACGCTCAGCAGCTTGATTGTGTGCCAGCTCTAGGGAGACAGAAGGGCAGCACCATATCTTAGTAGATATGGTTATTTCTTGTTCTTTTCATCTCTAGCAACTTCAGATGATGCGCTGCACTGTGTGAAAGTTTTGTAAAGCTGCACCCTAAGGTATAATGGAAAAAAAGAAAAACTTGGTATACGATGATAGCTAGGCCCTTCAGGATGATCATTGGTTGTATTTTTCAAATACAGAATTTGATGGCATGTCATAATAGTCAAAATAATAATACATTTTAAATGAATGTGTGAATCCTGTAAATACAGTGCATATGATGAAAGCAATGCCACAAATCACTGTTACTCAAGAGACAGAGTTTGGTTTTGTGTTTATACTAAGAATATGCTTTGCTGAGTCTTGGTGTGTTTCTATTATTACGTGTTGCACTGAGTGCCACTTTCATCATCATCGTAATCATCATTTTTTATGCTAAGGCAGCCTAAGGAGGCCTTTCTCCCACGCTGTATTTATAAAGTGGCACAATGCTTGCATTGCAGCGCTTTGTAATCCCTGGTGCCACATTATGCCTATGCCAGGCATAATGTATGCAAGGTTAGAGTTCCAATGAAGAGAGACCCAAAAAGGGTGCAGTGAAATTTACAAAATTTCACTGTGCCATTTTCTCCATAATTTCTAATGCCTGCTCAGAGCTAGCACTAAAATGGTGCACCCCTTTTATTCAGTGGGCCTCCCTGTGCTTTGCTGCACCAGCATCAACATTTATGACAACAGTGCAGCAAAGCTCCACAATTGCAACAAAAATGTTGCCACTGTTGTCCTAGAGACCACCATGGTGTGCTGTATTGCAAATACAGTGCAACCATGGTGTTGGTAGGTGCAGCACGGGCGACACAAGAAAAGTGCCACATCTGGACTGATGTGCCATTTTCTTGAAAATATGCCCCTTAGTTTTTAATACCATTCAAATGAAAACTTTATATATATATATATATATATATATATATATATATATATATATATATATATATATTTGCATATATATACATAAACAAGGAATTTAACAGCACTACTTTGGTTTCCATTTATTGCACTCTCCCACAAATGCAAGTCATTCATCACATGACATTTTATATCAATTAAACAATGAAAACACATAAAAAGATTCAAGGGCATAATGTTGCACAGAGTCTAATTTGTTATCGAGTTTCAATTATATCTTGAGTAGGTAATAATATAACAGCACTGCTATATAGGCTTCTTCTTTGTACTACTATGTTAAATAAACTCAGAATATGTACACAGTGCAGATCCTCTATTCCATATTGTAAATCATGCAGCTGCACTCTCCCTAAAATGTTGCATTTTGAGTGGTTCCTAACCGGTCTATGTCTGACCAGGAGATTCATAGCTAGTCCCTGAGACAAGCTGTATTACAGTATTAATCCACATATCATTACACTGCTGTCTGTGAAGATCAGCAAGTTCAAATAAATAATATTCACCAGCTGACAGAAAGTTCCTCCATTGGAGACATGCTGAGGGAGATTCATTTATTTTCCTGTACAGAAGACTGGAAAAATGTTTCTTAGCTCTGCTGCTACAAATTCCTGAAATAAATGAGTCACTGAAAACATCCCTTTCCATGTGTTGATGTTATATATTAAACGTGCTCCTAGTTTTTAAAAATTGTGTAGTCTATGGCTGTTTTCACAGTTTTAAAAGAATGTCCTCACTCGTTTTTTATGTACAATGTTAGATATTTTAAAATGAATTTCGATTATCACTGAATGTAATAATGTTATATAAAGTACCCAGAAAGACATTTCTATAAAAATGAAAATGTATGTTAAATGTGTTTTATCATTTACCTATACTTAACGTGCAACATAAAGTATTTTGAAGCAGATGGGCATTGACTCAGGGAGATTGAACTACTGACAAGGAATTGGCAAAACACCTTTGGAGGGTCTAAATACCTATTTTAGCACAAGTGTTTTAATTGTAAATGTGAAATATATTTCCAAGAGGCTTAATGCATCTTTAAAAAATCTACCAACCTTTGATGTCATGTCTTCCAAAATGTTAGTATTTTATAATTAGAGAGGCATTCAGCAACAGAGAATATGGGTACTCTGAATTAACAGATGCGAAATGGGAATGCTGCAAATATGTCGGAATGTCTCTTTTTAGTATGTTTAGATCCCTAAACATTATGCTTTAAATTAGTAAAGACCCATATGCCCCTCAAGTTAATTTAACAAGCTGGCCATTAATAATACTAGGTCTGGGTGGAGTGGGAAGCGTACCGCTATACAGAACTCCGTAAAGTACTAAAAATATTCCGCCATGCTACATGGAGTTCCGCAGGTGGGTAGAGTTCCATGTTGCACCCGTTCGTATTGCCCTTTACATCAAACACAAGGTGAAGTACTTTCCTGCATTCAAAATCGCACACCAACAGCACCAAGTGGTTTGCATGGGCACGGCCATCTTGTTTTTCACTCTTTTTTACGGTGCTGGGCCTTTTTTTTCATCCTTAATTAAGCCACCCTTCTAATTATCCTATCCCTCATTTCTATTTATTGTATTACTGTGTCTTTATCCTGCTTTTTGTGACTTTTTGTGTTTGTGTTTTTGTTTATTTTTCCCTTATTTATTTTCTTCCTTCCTTCTTTTCCTATTTCTTTTCTTCTTCACCCCCACCACCCAGCACCATGACAGAGCAGGGCAATGCCACAGAACAGGGGAGCGACAGCGTCAGGACCCCCAGGGCAGCCAGCAGCATCCGCCTACCTTGTGGGCGGTGGCACCACCAAGAGGAGCAACCTCTGCCCAGCTTTAGTGAGGAGGAGGTGGCATCACTTTTTTTTTATGTGCAGCACCTCCGCCCCTCATTCTGGCAGCCGGTGTCAGGCCTGGGAGTGGTTACTTACTGCTGTAGCTAGGGTGCGCTTCTATGTCGGATGTACCACCCAGGTCCAGTGCACCACCCAGCAGCTGATGCACCACTGGACTGACACCATGGACCGCATGCGGGACCTGCTGGATCTGCTAGGCATTGATATTCCGGGGCTTGGTGAGTATTAATTACATTATTTGTTATGTCTGTTTTCTACAATGCTGACTTTTTTCAGAATACCATGGTGCTTGCACCCAGAAGTAAATTACGTTTAGTTTACAGTAAGAGTATTATGTGATCCAGTTTGAGCCAGGCAGGTGCTTGACGTTACCTAATCGTACTCATCGGTGCTCGCTTTGGCTGATTATTTAAGAAGCCATTGCAATGCATACTCCTCTGTCCTCCAGTCACCATAGGGAATTAATGATATCACTGAGTTAGCATTCTCTGTGACTTTCTTTATCTAGCTCGCACAATCCCAAGCAGTTTCACAGTGAAATGTAGTACTAGTATGCATCTATGCACTGCAAAAAAGGGAGACTGGGTTGGTCCTTCAAGGAGGGTTGAGAAATGAGAATAGAATCAAAGATCATTCATTGGAATGTATTAGTCCCAACTGTACCACTAATCCATTTTTTTAATCTTCTTTACTTCTTACATCAGCACCAAAGGGCAGGAAGTGGGGCACCACAGAGGTTGGTCCAGCAGGCGCTGGGGAGGCGCCGACCACCAGAGCCAATGCTGAGTGCTCTGCACATCACAGTAAGTCCTAATATTTCATATTATTATCATTTCCCTGACCTTTACCTCTGGCAACTATTATACTATTTTAAATTTTTCCTTGTTTACTTTTTTACTGTCTTGTATTTGTCCAATTACCCTATCCAATTTTTATTTAATTCCTGTTAATCCTGCAATATCTTATTTTCTGTCTTTCACTGGCAATTTTTTAGTCCACCCCTTCAATGCGCTTAATTGGTTCTGAGTATTCACCATCATAGGCTATAGCTCTGCCTCTCCATTATGCAAAGTTTTTAGTTGGCTTGACTGCCTATTTTTTCTAACATAGTGAACCAACAAAATGGCCACAAATATATTTTTGATAGAAGATACTGCAGTGCTAACTGAACTGTAACAATGTATTGCAGTTGCATTTTTTTGCGTAAACAAAATTAAGGGCAGGTGTACCTCACATCTAAAAACTGTATAATATTTTTTTCTAGCGACTCTGACCATCAGTGGAGCTGGCTCAAGTTCTGCTGCAGGACCAGATGGAGCAGAGGGAGAAGCACAGCAGGGATGGGCAGCGGTAACTCACATTGCTTGCCTATTGACAATTACTATTACTCACTAGCTACAAGGTTGTTTTCATGATCATGAGCCCCCCCCTGTTACATCTACAGCAGTGGCTGTGTTACTTATGGACTCTTCTATATACAACTTAACAATAGCACACATAGGGGGTCATTCCGACCCTGGCGGTCCAAGACCGCCAGGGCCGGGGACCACGGAAGCACCGCCAACAGGCTGGCGGTGCTTCCCAGCCCATTCTGACCGCGGCGGTAAAGCCGCAGTTAGAAAAGGGGATCCAGCGGTTTCCCGCCGGATTTCCCCTGCATGGGCTGAATCTCCATGGCGGCGCTGCCAGCAGTGCCGCCATGGAGATTCCGACCCCCTTCCCGCCATCCTGTTTCTGGCGGTTTTTACCGCCAGGAACAGGATGGCGGGAACGGGTGTCGTGGGGCCCCTGGGGGCCCATGCACTGCCCATGCCACTGGCAGGGGCAGTGCAGGGGCCCCCTACCAGGGCCCCATAAATATTTTCACTGTCTGCTTGGCAGACAGTGAAAATCGCGACGGGTGCAACTGCACCAGTCGCACCCCTGCAACTCCGCCGGCTCCATTCGGAGCCGGCTTCCTTGTTGCAGGGCCTTTCCCGCTGGGCCGGCGGGCACTCTTTTGGCGGTCGCCCGCCGGCCCAGCGGGAAAGCCAGAATGGCCGCCGCGGTCTTTTGACCGCGGAGCGGCCATATGGCGGTAACCGCGTGGCGGGCGGCGGCAGAATGACCGCCATAATGTATCCAAAAAATGATGGCTTGACGGCAACGAAAAAGAACAGAGAGTTAAAAGAAAAGATGGGTGAAACAAGCGAAAGGAAAAGTTGTGGGTGGGTGAAAGGATGTGTGGGTGAGTATTAGGCAAATGGATGGATGGGTGAAAGCATGATTGAAAGAAAGGGTGGATAGTGGATACTGAGTGGATGGATATTAAATTGTGCGTTTTGGTGAAAGACTGGATGAGAGAAAGTAAAGCATAAATCATGGTGGCTATAGGTGAGTATAGTAGGAAGAATGAAAGGATGATTGAGTAATTTCTTGGATGAATAAACAAGGGAGCTCTTCTATAGAACTCCCTTAATTTGTGTTTTATGGTTGTCAAAGCTATGGTTCAAAGTGAAGGGTATTTTAATTTGTGTTCTATCCCTTGACTAACTGTAGTTGTTACACAAGGCAGGCATGTATCCCACTCATCATCATCATTCATCAACCCCTTCCCTACCCATGGCATTTCATCACCCATGATCGAATACATGCAGTATGATTCAATTGGTGCCTGTAGTGTTAGCTGTGAAATTTGTGTGTGCTTCAGTTAATGTGGCATTTACAAAGTTTTCAATGTATTATTTTCACTCAGAAGTCCTCCAGGCATCCACTATGTACTTGTGGGTTTTGAGGCTCTCCAACATCTATAGTTTTGCAGCTAAAGAAAAAGCTCCTATTGTGGCAGATGACCAACGTAATCTCTCCAAGCTTGTTGACTCTGTGTGCCATAATTGTGCTGGGGGAGGTTCGTGGACAGGCAAAGAGGACCTTAAGGTCAATATTTGGTACGAGTGATCACTGGAAGTGGTGTATTTTATTTGAAATTGCTGTACCAGAGGGATCAGAGGTAACATGACTAGGGTGTAGTCTAGGATGGACCATGAGAAGGGGCCGTCAAAGGTGTAACTTGGTGGAGAGTCACCAGCGAATCTCCGATTTAATACCAGAAGTTTGAGATGTTCTAGTGATGTTTCCAGTTGTGCTCCCTTCTGGTCACAACAAGTGAAGGTTGATGACACCTGTGTTGGGACGTTCCATTAGGAGTTGTCGGCACTTAGTATTTCGTCTGCCTCTTGAGCCTTAAGTAGGTTTGAATTAAAGTCTCCGGAGAGGATGATGTCCCAGTCGGGATGGAACTGGAGATAGTACCTGATGATGGCAGTTAAGCTGGTTATTGCAGCACATTTGCGAGTGTAGGTGGGGTGAACGTAGGTGTTAATCAGTAACACCAGAGGGCTACCATAGGAATTCCAGTTGCTGAGTTTGAGCACTTGGGAGTCTTTGCGTTCATGTGGCAGTACTTCTATATCCATTTTCAGGGTTAATGAGAGGTAGACTGCTAGGCCACCACTTGGTCTCCCATGCAGCTTTTGCTTGACTGCATTTATTTGGAAAGACGTGAAACCTGATAGCAAGAGGACCTGTTGTGACCAGGTTTCCTGAAGTGCAATTATGTCCATATTATGCCAGGCTATTTTTGGGAAGCCTCTTTCCAGCAATTATTGAGGACCTGCTATGTTCTAGGATAGCAGTTTTAGATGTTTCTGAACTACACCTGCCCGTAATGGGTGTGATTCCCATACAAGGTGTGGGGCGTTGAGGGCTGTTGGCAGCCACTCCCAACTGGCTCCGATGCATGAATTATGGATTTGAGTCGTGTGGGTGCATTGATAACCCGAGGGGGAGAAGGAGGCTCTGAGGGCACCCCTCAGGGTGTTGTTGGAAGTTAGACCACTGCTCTTGAAGCTCTAGGGCTCGGTAGCGGGAGCAGGTGTCTAGCCAGTGCTGGCCTTGTCCTAGAGATCCCCAGGTCTCAAAACGGGAGGTAAACATCAGGATGTGATCTGCTTTTTCTGTTGTTTCCCAGGTTTTTAGGGTGGCTTCTGCTCCGTTGTTGTCCTTGTCAGGTTGGAATTCTACAGATATTAGATCCGCCCAGGACAGGGTGCTGAGCCCTGGGACTGCTTTTAGAAGCCTCATGATGTTCCCTCTGTTCAGGATGTCGTGGTTCCCCTGGGAGGTGTAGTGTGGTAGGAATCACAACTTGAGGGTGAGTTCATCTTTCATTACTAGCTGTGATTGTCAAGGCAATGTGTTGTGTGCAAGTACCATGTTGAGAATTCTGTGGCAGGCGGAAGAGTATGGGGGGTATGGAGCCTCCTGAGTTGTATGCGCTGTTAGATTTTTCTGGAGCTCAAAATGGCCGGTTTTGAGTCAGATGGTGGGCTGTGGCTATGTGCATGAATGGCCCTGGTCTTAATGGGGTAGCTGGTTTTGCCACGATTGAGTGGTCGGGGGCCTGTGTTTACTGTCAGCCTGATTTTTGAGGGGAGGCCGGATGCTTGTTTAACTGTGTTGGTTCTTTGGGCTACTAGGTTGGCGGTTTGGCGACTTGGGCCAGGTGTGTGGCCTAGAGCCAATGTTTTTTTTTTTTTTTGGTTTAGCGTGAGTTTGACAGTCACATGTCCTCGTCTGGGGAGTGGGCTGTGTGGTATTGTCATAGGTGCACTGCTTTGCATCTAGTCGGTGATTAGAGGTGAAGTCTGATGCTGCCGCAAATCATGACCCAGCTGTGGGCTGCCGATGGTTGGACACTGTTGGGGGTGTTTGGGCTGAGTGGGATGGAACTGGGCTTCACCTTGGACTTTTTGGGGACAGGGCTATTTGTTTGGGGAGATGGTTGGGTGTGTCCGATGGGTAGAAAGGGTGGATTTTTGTATCTGTTAAAAATAACAAAGGGGATAATTTATTTTACCTGATTTATGCTTCAAATGTTTATTTCGTTTTTTAAGTTTGCAGTGCTGGTTTTTATTGTAGCCTGTTTTCTAACTCTGCTAAAAAAAAGGGTATGCCATTTACTTATTCCGTTGAAATACTGCCTTCTGTAACTATATTGACCACTAGAGGATGATTGTCATTGCATATTTTGCCTACAAAATCCTAGATACACACAGACATCTTCTTCAGTAGGAGTTAATTACTAACTAAATAGGTTAGCTTCAGACCATAATTCTTCTCTTATCTGAATAGTTGAAGCAAGGGAGTATTTTTACTGCAGGGTTTTTCCCAAGGTGGTATTTTAAGGGGGTGGAAGATACTAGTAGTAGCAGGCTAACAGGCAAGAAAAAGGTGCCACTCCCTTCTAGGCAAACTCCAACTGCAGCATTAATTAAAGGCTTCTTTAACTGAACAAGTTAACTT
The DNA here is from genome assembly GCF_031143425.1 of Pleurodeles waltl. NCBI lineage: Eukaryota > Metazoa > Chordata > Amphibia > Caudata > Salamandridae > Pleurodeles > Pleurodeles waltl. Next base: position 1,477,494,854 of record NC_090444.1, read on the forward strand.
CAATCCATAGCTCCTGTCTTACCTGAATAGATGAAGCGAGGGAGTCTTCTCACTGCAGGGTTTTTCACAAGATGGCATCTTGAGAGGGTGGTAGGTACTAGTAGTTGTAGGCTTGATGGGGAAGACAGGTGTGCCACTCCAACCTATTTGAACTCCAACTGCAGGATTATTCAAATGAAATCATGGAGTCAGGATAAGTTGGCTCAGAGTCAAAGTCGTTAGTTAAGGTAAAGCATTTACACAACACAAAACACAACAGGCTTTATTGATGATGTTGATAGGACACGTGTGGAATATTGCTCAGGTAATAGGTCATGCTGTGAGTTGGTGTTGCTCCTACTACATCCGCCCCAGCAAGCGTGTGATCCGTTTATGGTGTAAAAATAAGTCACACCTCAAGAAATCACATAGCCCGGAAAATAGGGTTAGGGGGCTCGGTTAGTGGGGTCAGTGAATGGATGGGAAAGGGGATTTGGGGAAAGGTGTGGCAAAGACATACACTACACAGAAGAAACCATGACACAATTCATTGGGGCGCCGAGCAGCACACCATCATCAATCTGTTGTGGAAGGAAATGATGAAGAGATAAGTATGACACAGTTCAGTTAAATGCATTCCAAACTGTCCTTTTGCCCCAGAGAGACCCAAGATAATATATCTCTAAATGTTATGTCTTCTAGGCTTGAAAAATACACATTATGGAGGACTGTAGTTACTTAACCCACCCAGTTCTAAAAATTATGATTGTTAAAAGAAAAATGATAATGTATTGCCAAATTAGGCGGTAATGTATTGCCAAATTAGGCAGTGCATCTCCATTCTTCTTGGAATGCCCGTCACTCTTGAGTGCCTGGCTGAACCTGTCCAGTAGGTTGGCTAGAGTCTTGAGCTTTCACCAAGTTTAATTTGTGTAGTGGAGGACTAAGAGAAGGTCTATGTATTGAAAAAAAAACTATAACTGTATCATAGAGTACAGGAGAAGGACAAAAGGAAGCAAGGTATGCTTCATGAGAAGTCAGGCGTGTACCACGAAGACTCACAGCAAGCTTGCAATGCAGAAGAGAAATACCCAACAGTATTTTCCAACAACACACCTCTCTCCAGTCCACAGAGCTGAGTGAGTACTAGACCTCAGAGTCTTTGCCATAATCATGATTTCTCTTTGAAGTTGATAACTTTATAGCTGTTTGAGTTAGTCCTGCACTGAGTCCTTCCATGCTCCTTCTCTTGATTCTGAGGAACTCAGTTCCAGTCCCAAACCGAGGAAGGTAGACCTGTGTAATCAAGTACACTGCTGTTGAAGAAGAAATTGAAAAGGAGAACTTGAGTACTTTGTGTAGATTTGTGTTTGGTAACTAAAGTGACTGGTCTGTTCTGAGGAACCAGATAAAAGAAGTGTACCCTGCAGGTAAATTTCATTAAGTTTGAAAAACCAATCACTTTCAGAAAAAAAAAAACTATCACTCATCAGGCCGCAAACATTACAAATCAACAGAATCAAGTTTACAAATGTGTTGAACTCCCTCCCTTACTGTCAGCAATCACATACATCATCACTCACAATCACTCATTCTATCACCAACTATCAGTGTATAGTTAGTAGTTACCTCTTCCAATCCAAGCATGTGGTTGAACAAATAATTATCTCCTCCATTGGTAGCAAGTAGAAACACTTTGGAATTTGGCATTGGCACTTGCAGTCATTTAATCAATGATTCTCTGCTAGGTGATGCAAAGAGGATAGGCAATGGCATGTGAGGGAGGCAGGAATTGTCTCCAATGTCCTAACAGGAATGTGGGGGCTTCTTCACTGCCCATTGGTCCAACTCCATTCTGGCAAATATAATAATATGTGACAAAAAAATGGTATGGCCGCATAAATCTGACATAAACATAATGTTAAACTAGCAATTTTCATAGTTTCTTTTTTGCAAAGAAAGAAAGATAGAAGTTAAACGAGAAACAATTAAAATGTTCTATAATGGCACTGGCATGCTGGATCTGGGAGTAATGTTTGTACTCAAACTTAGGTGATTCACCTAGAAGGTGGTCATCAGACAGACTTGATTCTGACCAATTGTCCTCTACCTCCTCTTCTTTTGTTTCGGCAATAGTGTAATCGAATGGTTTTAAATGCTGGTTCATTTTGATCATGTTTAATCTATCCAAATTTTGAGTTGAGAGACTGGTCCTTCTCACTGTAACAACTGTACCAGCTGTAGTGAACACAAGTTCAGCAGACAAACTGGCTATAAGACAAGCCAGATACCTTATTGCCAGCCTGCAGAGCTTACATACACTTCTTTTGGGTCATCCAGATACTCCTGGAACATCCTCTGAAGTGTCATTGGTGCTGCCACTTGCTCGACCTCTTTTGCCTCTGCTTCTGCACTGGACGTGAGACCTGCCACCTGAAACCAAGCCAATGCAGAGGTTGGGTCAGATTCTTCTGATGCTGTTGTTGCCAGTGTGCTTGTTGCTGGTGTTGGCTGCTGGTAGACAAGACTGCCCTCTCTGAAAGTTGAAAGTGGCACCCCATAACAGCGGAGTAGGGATTTAAGTTCTAGCTGTTCTTTTTTCAATTCTCTGGCTTGCTCAACAATCCACCTCTTGTATTTTTTTGTACCATGGGTCAAGTAGGGTGGCACAGATTTACTTCTTGGATGAGATAATGTCACTTTGCAACCTTGCATTACAAATCAAGTGAAGCTGTTTTGCTTTACTTTTGACCAAGCCAGAATACATACACTGAAAGGAGTTGAAAAGATTCTCTGAAATATACTTCTTAATCTGAAGAAGGAATTTATTATAACTTTTCGCAAGGCTTGTGAAGGAAGGCTTGAATAGCCAAAATTGTTCTTTTGAACTGTGCAACAATAACGTATGAATAAGGCCTGTCAGGTACTTCACCTTTCTCCTGCCAGCAAGCCGATTACCCCGTTCAACTGCGAGAAAGAAAGAACTCTGCCCTCTTGGGAAATATATATCAGGCATTCGACAAATCCTGATTGAGGACTCTGAATCACCCACTGTCGATCTGGGTCCCTTGTATATTTTAAACAAATGAGGAAGGAGCTTTCTGGAAAAGCCTCTTCTGCTTGTGCAAGAAGTATTAAAAAAATCTGGCTATTTTAGGTCAGGGTTGAACGAAACAAGTTGGAACTGGCCAGTATCCCAAGGTGTCTCTCCCAAGCCTAAGCCATTTCCTGCTGTACCATAAACATCAGTCTAGTACATCCTTATTGTGCTGACTGACTGACTCCTCCATATTATTTCCTAGCTCTTCAGTGATAATATGTCCTAGTTCTTTGGTGAGAAAGAGAACACACAGAATAGAAAACACGTTGCATAACATGTTTGTACGGAAAACTACTCATATCCTTAACGTGGCAGTGAAGCTAAGGCTAAGCTGAATACAAAATTGAGTCTGTAAATGGTGATCACTAATGCAATAGTGGACAGCTAAGCTAAGTGCAAAGTGGTATGACATGAAGTCAGTGGTCAAAATAAAAATATCACTACATTAGCTTAGGCTCTCAACCAAGGCATGCATTTCTGGGTTTTCGTTCTGAGTGCAAACGTTTCAGACACCTTCTTTTGCCGGTCCTGTAGCAAACGCAACAACAGGATAGCTTGGCCCAGCATATTGTCCTCCTTGCTAACTTCCATGTCAAAACCTTAACAGAAAGCAGCATCTGTGTCAGGCATTTGACTAGGCCCCATTTGTTCTCATTCATGGTCATAGCTTTCCAAATTCCAACTCCTCCTCTTAGAACGACATAGCCATTGATCTGTCTATACTAGTCAAACAGGCACTGCAACCTGTAATATGTTGGGTTCCAATGTGTTTGGATCTCCTGTATCAGGGCTTTAACTAGTACTCTGTTACTGCACTCAATAATTCACAACTGTTGCCAGGCTTTAAAAGAATGGCTGAAATGAGTGCAGATTTGTCTGCAGGTGGACAGTATGTTGCTGACTATTTTTTCTTTTACAAGAAATTCTTGCACAACCAGGTTGATACAGTGCGCTAATCACAGGACCCTTAAATTGCCACTATCTGCCATGGCTTTGACTATGTTACTGCAGTTGTCCGTAGCAACAAATCCAATTCAAAGACCTCTGAGTCGCAGCCACTCAGACAACTTGCTATTAAATTCTTCCAAGATGTTTGCAGATGTTTGTGATTTAACCATGGTGAACATGACTACTGTTGCATGCTGTTGAACACCCCCAAAACTTCCTTCAGGGCCAAGACCTGTAGATAGCCTTTCCTTTACCCCCACAAAAGAGATCCAGTGTGCAGTGATGCAAATATAATCTGTCGCATGACAACTGGTCCACATGTCTGTCATCTGGTGGATAGTGTGGACAACACTTTGCTTTAAAGCTTGTCCAACGAACAGCAACTCTGGCAAAACAGGTCCAACTGTGAAACTTCCATTTTGGGCAGATGACTTCCCCAAACTCTAAGAATCCCACTCATTCCACAAATGATAATGGGAGGAGGTCTAGTGCTAACATGTTTGCCAGCTTCCGATTGTACAAATGTGCCATTGAGTTGTTGCAGTCATAGGTCTCCTCCTGATTAAACATGCCCAACATTGTAGCCTGGATTTTCCTCTTTTGGCAGTCCACTGATGCATGTGACTTTTGAGATGTAGGTGGTGGCATACTCAATGTGTGTCATGGTGCAGTCACCGCATGCCATGGTGTCTCCATCTGACTCTGAGACTTCCTGTGCCATTGTGAGGTCACTGAAGTGGGTGATTCTGGTGCACTGCTGGGGACAGGGCTGCTTTTCGTGAGGTTGTCACCCTCTTTTTCCTCACCTTCCCCTGTGATTTTACCTGTTTTAAGTGATGTTTCCTGGCTCTCCTCGCTCTCACCACAGCAACCAAGTTCAGCAATTTCTTTAAGGTGCTCCTTCCACTGGCTTTGGTGATGTTTCTTGATATGGGTTGTCTAGCCTCCCGTACCATAGTGTCAGCCAGGCTTACCTTGAAGAACACTTGTGTAGCAAATGGAGCATACTGAAATGTTCTCCTCCTGTTTGTTAATGATAAAAAAGTCCCAATATGAGAACCATACTTTCTTATTGGACCACTGCCAATGCCTGAAGAAGAATTGGAGGTACATGGGTGTGTTGATTGCCTCTCTGCAGTGCATACTTCTACTAAGGTACGGGTTGGTGCAGGTCTCTTCTGGGGCCTCACAGATATGAGAGCTGGCTGTGCTGCCTGTGCCACATCCCTTGGAGAAGGCTGGATAGTAATATTGTACTCCTCGGTGCCAGCTTCCACAATGACTGGCTCATTGTCAGTATACTCTTCCTCATCTTCATCCCCTTCCAAGATTCTAATGTTTTCTGGAACTTTTCTTTTCCCTTACCTCTCCTAGCGTCTCCTGGACTCTGCCATGGTCCACTCCATGTCCCTATCATTATCCTCAGAAGTGGTGCTTGGAGAAGATGGTGGAGTAGTACCCTTCCTTTTTCATGCTGGAGAGATGGATGCCATTGAGTCTAAAAGAGGATGTTCTTTATCAGCAGGAAGCTTGACCTCCTATTCAGCTCCAACGTCAGGAAGATCTGCAACTGCAGGCTGTGGCTGATGTCTTCTTTGCTCTGTTTCCTGAAAAAACTGGGTACTACCTTGTGAAAGGGACAAATTCAATTCAATTATCACTGCTCGTGAGCATCACCATGATTGTAGTGGCTGCCTCAGTGACAGACATGGTCTTGGTCTTAGGTTGGTGTGGTGCTGTTGATATGGGAGTGCTGCTCCCAGGTTGCTACCCAGAGGCCAGTGTGTCAGGCACGCGCCTCCTGAAAAAGATTGCTGTTGGCACACCACTGATGGAAAGCTGCTTTTTCTCACTGTCCACTTTCTTGGGAGTAACTTAACTTTCTTTAGGGCCTGGTTAAGCTTAAGCAGGCAGCAGCAATAAGATGCACAAGTGGAAGAGTTTGGAGGACCAAAGTAAATGTAAGACCTTCTCTGTAGCAGTACTTTAGGTGATGTGAGTTGTGCACCTAAAAGCAACCAAGCAAGAAAAATATGTAGTTAGTGAAACGTGGCATTGCTGCAGGTTGAAATAGTATAGATAAATGCAGTCTTAGTGCGGTGATGTAATAAATACCATTTTAATCAAGCAAAAAACATAAAGATCAAGGGCCACATGTAGGTAGCTTTTTGCACGTCACAAACAGCAAATTTTGCTGTTTTCAACGTGCAAAAAGCACTTTGCGATGCACAAACCCAGTTTTGCGATTCGGTAACCTGGTTACCGAATCACAAAACGGGTTTGCAACTCGCAATTAGGAAGGGGTGTTCCCTTCCTAATTGCGACTCGCAGTGCATTGTAGGATTGTTTTGTGACCACGAACGCGTTCGCAAACCAATCGCAGTTTGCACCCATTTCAAATGGGTGCTAACTCATTCGCAAAAGGGAAGGGGTCCCCATGGGACCCCTTCCCAGTTGTGAATGTCACTATAAACATTTTTTCACAGCAGGCAGCGGTCCTATGGACCACTGCTTGCTCTGAAAAAATGAAACGAAAATGTTTCATTTTCTTGTTTTTGTAATGTATATCGTTTTCTTTAAGGAAAACTGGCTGCATTACAAAAAAACTGCTTTATTGAAAAGCAGTCACAGACATGGTGGTCTGCTGTCTGCAGCAGGCCACCATCCTTGTGAGGGCCACCATTCGCAAGGGGATCGCAAATTGTGACCCACCTCATGATTATTCATGAAGTGGCCATTTGCAACCCCCTTGCAAATCGCAGATGATGTCAGGGACACCATCCTACATTCGGATTTGCGACTCGCAAATTGCGAGTCGCTCTGACTCGCAATTTGCGGGTCGCAAATCCAAAATTTCGTACATGTGCCCCATAGTTCTTTGCTATGGCAACAAGGTGGTCTAGGGGAATGGAATAATCATTAAAAAATTAATTATGTTGCTGATTTGTCTGCAGTGCTCCACAGCCAGGGTGCTCAGGAAGAAATTTAATTATTATACACCTAAAGAAACTGAATGCTGTAGTGTGGCTGTGTGTCTTTGGTAGATGGATGGAGGAATGTATATGGATGGATGGATGGATCAAAGCAAAATGCAGAATTATATAAAATGAAAATTAAAAATTAAAAAATGTAATTATATACATTAAAAAAAAATAAAGTAAAAAGCAACAAACAGAAAAATAAAATAAAAAAATAAAATAAAAGCAAATAAAAAATCAAAAATAAATTAAATAAATCGAATTATAAAATAATAGAATAACAAGTTAAAATAAAAATGAAAATAAAACATAAAAAGAATTAAATAGAAAATTAAAATAAACAAATAATCAATAATTAATGATGGTTATATGTAAGCCTATGGCAAAGACACACTGTCTGGATGCACAAAATGGCTGCCAGCCACATGGTCAAACAACAAGAAGGAGCAAGGAGGCATGGCAAACAAAGAACACATGCAAGAATATGGCAAAGGGACACTGGCTGGGTGGATCAAATGGCGGTCAGCCACTTGGTCAAACAACAACAACAAGGACCAAGGGGGAATGGTGAACAAAGAAAGAACACATACAAGCCTAGGGCAAAGGAACACTGGCTGCTTGCCCAAAATGGCTGCCAGCCACATGGTCAAACAACAACAACAAGGAGCAAGGAGACATGGTGAACAAAGCAAGAGCACAAGTTAGCCTGTGGGAAAGGGACACTGGTTGGATGGACAAAAAGGTCACCTGACACATGGTCAAACAACAACAAGGATCAAGGAGGCTTGGTGAACAAACAACGAACATATGCAAGCCTATAGCAAAGGAACACTAGCTGCATGCACAAAATGGCTGCCAGCTACATGGTCAGACAACAAGGAGCAAAGAGGCATGGCAAACAAAGAACACATGCAAGCTTCTGGCAAAGTGACACTGGCTGAATTGACAAAATGGCTGCCAGCCACATGGCCAAACAACAAAGAGCAAGGAAGCATGGCAAACAAACAAAGAACATATGCAAGCCCATTGCAAAGGAGCACTGGCTGCATGCACAAAATGACTGCCAGCCACATGGTCAAATAACAACAACAAGGGGCAGAGAGGAATGGGGAACAAATAGGAACACATGCACACCAATGGCGAATGCAACAATAAAGAGCAAGTAGGGAATGCAAAGAACATATTCAAGCCTATGGTAAAGGGACGCTGGCTGAATGGACAAAGTGGCTGCCATCCATATGGTCAAACGACAACAAGGAGACATGGCAAACAAAGAAAGAACACATGCAAGCCTAGAGCAAAGGAATGCTAGCTGAATGCACAAATTGGCTGCCAGCCACATGGTCAAACAACACCAACAACAAGGAGGTATGGCAAAGAAAGAACACATGTAAGCCCATGGCAAAGGAAAACTTGCTTCATGCACAATATGGCTGCCAGCCACATGGTCAAACAACAAGGAGGCATGGGGAATAAATAAATAACATGTGCAAGCCTATGGCAAAGAAACACTGACTGCATGCACAAAATGGCTACTGGCCACATGGTAAAACAAAAACAACAAGGAGAACACAGACGAACACATGCAAGCCTATGGCAAAGAACATACTGGCTGGATGCAGAAAATGACCACCAGCCACATTACTAGTACTGGGTCTACTGGCTAGATGGCCCTTTGGGTAGGGAGGCCACATAGTAAAATAATATTGCAAATGTTACAAACATGAAGAAAAGGTACTTAGCTGTGCAACAATTTTCCTTTGTAAAAGATAACAAAATCTATGAAATGCAAAATAAATAACTAGGCCCATACTTAAACCCCAGGCCACGTACCATTATTAGTATTGTAAAATCAAAATAAAATGTACAAATAAATACTGGTGCATGCCCAAGCAAACAAACAACACCCTTATTCAATAGTTTTATAACTTACTTGGGTGATTTCACAAACACAAAGTACTAAAATCCAAAGGTAGATACTGGAGACAAAGAGAGTGATCTTTTCACCTTGAGATCCAAGTGAAAAATGTCCAGGAGATGGACAAAATACTGGGAGAAATCTTCTGAACAGGAACAGGAAGTTGGAGTTCGTGGGGCACTTCCTTCCCATTTGAAACAAAGGCTTCTCAGTCTCAAAAAACAACTTTAAGGGTTCATTGGAGAAGAAAATCCACCCAAAAACACTTTTTAGCTGCATTTAGATGTATCTGAGTAGACAATCTACTCCAGGTGCATTTGTGCTCACTAGTGGACTGTTTTTGCTGGTGTTTTGGCTGGAAGCAGTGCAAGTAAACAAGAAATATCTTGTGCCCATGGCCAGAAACAGTGCAATCAAATGCAAAGTTTTGCACATGCTCACTAGTGGCCCAGGAGTATTGTGGCACTGGTGAGAGAGCACTAAATCCCAATCTCATGTGCGTAAATGAACTCCTTTCTGCGCCAAAATACAGAATTCAGGAACTCTATGCTACTCCGTGTAGCACAAAGTGCCCGAATTCTGCAAGCTCTGACCACAGAGCAGATTTCTACCCCGAGGCCTAAATAATACCTCACTGCTCATTTTTTTCAGTTTGCTATTCAAGGAAGGCTTTAAAGTCCACAGCTCCTATTCCAACGAAATGACATTCTGGAGTGCTTTTGTTTTCTCTTGAATAAAGATTATTAGCACTATAAGGGAAAGATTTACTAAAGTGTCACCAAGCACAGTGCAGCAGACAAAAATGTTGCCCTGTGTTGCATAACAGGGAGGGAATAGGAGAACACCATATCTACAGAGAGATGGCTCTCTTCTCCCTTCTCCTTAGCACTGGTGCAGAGGATTTGGGCTGGAAAGCAAATAAGTATTTTTTTTGCTAGTTTGTGTCATTTGTATTATAAAAACCAATTACAAAATGTTAGTAAATCACCCCTAGGTGTTCATTAGAGCTCTGTGGTAGTCCTGCGTGAAACTTTAGGTATACCAGAGTAGCTGGAGTCATTTCAGTAATTAGTAGTAACATACCAGTAGGCAGCAGTGTTAGATTCTCAGGTTAAAAAAGATTTCTAATAATGCATTGCTAGATGCAACCAGAGTACACCCAACATTTCAAACAAGTGCAGTAGCTTTCAGTGAGATTGTTAGAGCAAGGTGCAACTGTTGAAAGGAATGCAAATTCTTGCAGACACTTCACAACACGAAGCAGAGATTTACTAAGAGATGTTATGATAGGAATGTAATTAATTTTGCAATAGTTAAGGCTTAACAACTGGATCTAACTATAGCTCTTTGTTATAATAAAAGGAAGAAACATGAGTCTAATATAGTCAGAATGATTACAAACTATAATACAGATGTGACTACATTTTGGAAGATTTTATAGAAGCATTTGCACTGGCTTTTCAGTAATAGATTATTAGAAGATTATCTATTAAACCTGTTGAAGGTGCAGGACTATTAAAAATATACCTAGTCACAGCTATCCTAGATCAGTAGTTTATAATACATGGGTGATGTCTATCTGTCAGCTTTTATAAATGTGGACATTGTGGTCAGTGTATAGTGGCCATGTGCAAAAAAGGGCTTTTGTTATGTTAGATAACAGGAATTTTTGATTAATAAAAACATAACTTCTAACATGACATTTGTAGTGTGTGTACTAGTATGTAGATGCAATAGAATTCATGTAGGAAGAATATCAAACCACGGCGAGAAAGAATAGGAGCAATTCTTAGGGCCTTGAAACAGGATGATACGAAATACACCATGGATGCTCCTGTATCGAATGTAAACACAAGAAAATAATCATTTTTTTTTCTTTTAGACTCCTCAGGGAGGTAATGTTGAACTGAGACTTGGACAATGTGAAGCTATGGAAATCATGTAATTAAATGCAGTTGAGAAAGGGTTGAGCATAGTCCATGAAGTATAGTATTTCCTAGGGGACTGAAATAAAGGTGAGCTTTATAGTGATGTTAAAAATGACACCATGACACAGAATGCGTTGCCACTTGGGAAACTGTAATCAATATGTTTTGAATAATATACATGATAAGATACAGCAGTTTTTACAATTGCCTCTCCATTACTGATAAATAACCCATTTGAACTTTTGGTAACTACTTTCTTGACTTTGTAGGATTTGGAGTATAATTTCAGCAGAAGGTAGTTTATTATGTGACTATGCCACTTTGGGGCATCACGTTTATTTTAATGAAACTTCAGCATTACTGCCAGTAAATACAAAGTTACTAATTAGTGGCTTCACTGGGATTTATTAAAATAAGTATGAGGTAGATTATTTGTTGGAGTTGGTTATATATCAGGTGCCTAAATACAAATATGTTAGTCTTTAGTTTTTTTGGTTTTATTTGTAGTTTTTCTCATCTAATTAAAAAACGTAGATTTATGGATATTGTGAACAAATATTGAAACATTTTTGAGCTTACAATTTTATAGAAAGGTTGATTGACATAATTGAGGGCTTGTAAGATTTTTTGCTTTGCTAAGATGCCCCTTAATGTTACTAGTATTTGTTCAACATCAAACAATTTGGTGCTTGACAGATATGACAAATAAATACATGCTCACCCTTAAGGGAAATTCTGCCTTTTGCGAAGATGTAAATTCAGTATAATTTTCTGTATGATGCTTTAGAAGATAAGGTAATAGACATGTTAAGAAAGCTACCATATTAGGCAGCAGTAGCCTAGTCCATTATTGAGTCCTCTTGTTTGTTTATTTGAGGCATAGCAGTAAGTCGTCCACGTGGATTGCCAATTTTACATTTATTTAGTTGCAGGGAGTACTTCCTATCTGGTTATTTAGCATTGGCGATACATAAATTGCTTAACTTGTTAAATAGATATTGTTACTCTTATGGGAGTTTTTTAAATTTAGTGAAGATCTTATTTCAATATAATTATGTATATGGTATTTAGGAATTAAGATTTCAGATTTGCTAATATGGCTGCCGTAGTATACCTTGGTTTGTGCTTATATGGGGATAATCAATTTTAGAGAGGATGTGATTTCAATACATCTATGTATTTGATACTTAGGTAGTAAGTTGAGAGATGTTAAGATGGCTTCTGTATTGAGTGAGGGAAAAATTGTTATTGAGCACCCTTGCTTGCTTATTTAAGGCATGGCAATATGGCACCTGAGTGGAACACTGATTTGAGTTACATTTGGCTCATGTGAGTACTCCTTCTGTTGCATTACTAATGCATTTTTTTAACTTGATTGATCTTTTTAACAATGATATGAGTGATAGTGAATGGTGTAAAGAGGATAAGACTTGTCTTTTGATATATGATATTTAATGGTGTACACAGAAAATGAATAGTCTTTAGATATATTATAGAAATGGATAATATTGGTATTTGTGAGTTTATGGCACAGATAGTACGTGTATTATTGGTGAGGAGCGATAGTTTGTGGGGATTTAACATAATATGTGGGTTAGACATAATTGTGCACTTCTAATATGTTCTTTAGGTCCAAAACTACATATTACACTACACCAGTGACTTGTGGAACACATCCTGCTGATTTTTTTATAATATTCTAAGAGCCATGTACTGATGAATGGATGTTGTTTTCTTTATACTTGAAACTAGGGCATTCTGTGAAAGTATGTTTCACATTTGTGGTGTAAAGTATCTACTAATTTATGGTTGTGTTAGGGTTTTACACTTGTCTATGGAGTTGATGATGGAGAGGCAATTTGGAATTTGTCACAATTGTGTGCATTGGTGAAGTATGTTGTTTTCTTTGCATCTTAAACTATATATAACTTGGTGAATTTTCACACTCGATGTTTGTAAATTAAGCACGTTTAATAATGGATTCCCTCATGGGTTAATGGTGCATATAAAGAAATGGTTTAAGGCTTGATTATGTAACATTATAAAGATGTTGTCATATTGTCTTTAGCTCTGATGAAGTCTGAGGCACAGCACTGTCACGGCGAAACACATGTTGGCTAGAGTTTTGATTGAAAGAGTGAAGCTTACAGGCTTGATTGAAGGAATGGCAAATACTAATGAAAACACAAGACTAAATTATCTATCTGTGAACTATTGTTTATTGTTTGCTCAAAGACTTTCTTTATCATTTCAGTAATTACACCTTTGTCTTTTCATGTGAAAGTGCAGAAATTATGCAATTACACCAACTTGAGTAATTAGGAGTAATTTGGGGCAATCATCCTAATACAAAAGGACATATAGCAAGCATTCACAGATGCTTGTTCTCGCTATTCATGTTGTGCTGCATTTAGCACTGTCAGAAGCACAGGAAGGAAGAACTAAGGGCCGTGTTTATAGGTCCCTAGCGCCACAGGAAAGTCACTTTTTGTGACGCTCCTGTGGCACTAAGCACAGCTCCGTATTTACAAGGTGGTGTTAAGCCACTTTTTGTGGCTTAAATCCACATTGTAAATATGGCCCCTTCTAATGCAGCACTGTGCATGGAAGGGGCGTGAAATGGGTGTTGCTGTGAGAGTGCCATAGCAACACCCATTTCATTTTGACAATGCCTCAGATTTATGAAATTTCGTACACCTGAGGCAGCGCCAAAATCTAACACCTCCAGGTGGCGTTAGCAGGGCGCATCAAGGAGGAATACTTCTATTCCTCCCCGTTTTTTGCTTTTTCTATGTGTGTTGTATTCTGCTGCACACATAGAAAAAGCAAAATGCCAGAAATGATTGATTATGTGTGGGAAGGTGTCCCTTCCTGCACATAAACAATCATTTGAAAATTACGCTTTGGCATTGTGCAGCACACACAGAAGTGCCAAAGCGCCATTAGTGTTTGTTTATGTGCAGGAAGGGACGCCTTCCTGCACATAAACAATCACACCCCTCAACACAGACATCCTTTACCCATGGTGCAAGGATGCCTGCGTTGGCAGCTAAATGTAGTGCCAGTGCAGGGGGAAATGCAGGGGTGCACTGTATTCCCTTAATTATGGCACATCCTTGCATTTCTAAAGTGACTCAGCACGGTGCTGCCAATTTTAACGCAGCACCGCACTGCATCACTTTTCTTTAAATCTAACCCAAAGAGAGCACTAGTGGCTGCTGGCTTCAGCTGTTAATGTCCTATAGGATTTAGTACTATTTTTGTAGCACAAAATGCATCCTTGGGTCTATTCTAGACACAAGCATGTTTTTTCTACTAAGAAAATAGTCCTAAATGCTGCATTATATTTTGTATGCAACTATACACAATCACAAGTGATTTTACAGTAATTATGAGAACTTAAAATAGACAGAATTATGCCAGCTAAGCACTCCACCACACTGTGGTGAAGCTATCACTGGATAGAACAATTGAAAGACTATTGCTACAAGCACATGCTTCATTTAGAATGTGCACCTTTTTCCTAACTAATTGAGGAAGATATTTGCCAGTCTATAGAGAACCTGACTTCATTTTTGCTTTCTACAGTACTAACCATAATATCAGTGACAATACCCCATATTTTTTTATTTTACTGCAGTCTAATTGAATGGGAAATATTTCAGTTCTCCAGCTCCTATACCAATGAGATGGTGCCCAGGAGTGACTTACTTTGTGATAGATACAGAATGTTAGCAATTTAGTTGTTCAGTAGGCTTCTGTGGCGAAGCTGCTGTATAACACTGTGGAATCAATCGGTAGCCTGTGGCTGCTGTTGAAAGTACATGTTTTACACAGAATGTCAAACTGTTTTCCTACATGACTGAGGAAAACATAGAAACTGTGTTCCGAGTTTAGCCTGCAGAACAATGTTCACAACATCTATGAGAAATTCATGAGAGAAAACTTTTTTTTCCTATGTGGTTCATCATATCCCATAGGAGCCTCAGCATTTTTCAAAGGTTAAACTCAAATTTTAACTCACCACAATTCCTAAAATTAGTATAATACCATCAACAAATAATTGATAGTGTGACGAAAATCAATTTTCACCCTTTATATTTGATAAGAAGTAGCTTTAAAGTAAGCATGCTATGGAAAATCAACTTTCATATTTCTTAGTTTTCCTTTGGTTGTACATCGTACAGAATCATAGTATGTCAGCAATGTAGTACTGCTAAAACAATTTTAAAGTATTCTTACTAGAAAGATTAGAGTCACTTTTACAGAGTGAATTTCCTTTCTATATCAGTATTAGAGTCTGTAGTGTTGCCTTGGGCTTGTTAGGTGGTTAGGAGATAGTATGTTCTTTTCTACACACACTCCAAGTGTAGCTTTGTTTGCACAAATTTTGGCCCTTTAGCAGAGCAGGGTTAGTGCTAAATGTGGCAATAGATGTCACGGTGCATGATTGCCACACTGTATCAAATTAAACAGATTGTGTTGCATTCGCTGAATTATGGTTTGCCATTTGCAAATGAAGATGCTCAGACAGTTCTGTAAATCAATCCTGCACAATTATGCTAAAGTAACTACAACTTGCCCCCCTCCAGGCACTGCTTATAACCTCACATATTACAGTACTAATGTAATGCTCTATGAAGTCACTAATGGCATCTGAAATGGCATAATTGATGACAACATTGTGCAAGGGAACAACCCTATTTATGGCTATGTCAGAAAACTGTTTTATGTGTTTTTCTTGTTTTAAACGTTGTTTTTTAACTGACATTTTCACCTAACTATGATATCACATTAAACTAGTACCCCTGTCCCGCACAGTTTTGTCGTCAAGGATGTAATTTTAGATGTTTGCAGTCATGTAATCAAAGTTGTCATGGAACATGTCATGAGTGATGTAACAGAAGAAGTAATTAGCATTAATTAGCATTGCCTAGTGGGGGCACAAGTTATAGTTAGCTGTAACTGAAGAATTTGAATGGCTTTTGTTTGTTCTAACTGACATTGTAACCTAATTATAATATCTCTTTAACCTTTGTATGTTTCACAGAATTGCTAATATTTTTTTATGTAAAGTAGCACATTTTTACAATTGCTAACTGTAGGAAATTATTTTACTGGTTGGGGGGCTATCCAGGTAGCAACCACAATTTTCATCACAGTGAAACCCAAGCAAACCCCAAATTAAGCTGCGTTCAACCCTCTAGCAGTGTGACACCAAATCAGTCAGGCTTAACTTAGAGGCAATGTGTAAAGTATGTATGCAGTACAAAAACTGCAATAAAGTGAAAACACATCAAAAGAAAAATCCCATCAAATTCTATAAATTGTTTGACAACAAAACAACACAACAACAAAAATCCAATTTCTAGGACCAGAGGTATGCAATTTTAAATATTTAAGTTGAAAGAGTGCTTAAAGCTGAACAAATTACCTTAAATCATGGTTGTGGGGCATTAAGAGATCCCACATTGAGAATGTGTTGGTCAGCGACTGTTCTGATGAGCTGCGGTCTGCAATGTTAGGTCCTCTATCAAGAATGCATCGCACAGCAGTGATTCCAGGGAACTGAGGGCTGCAAAGTGCATTCCTGCATTGAGGATGTGTTGCAGCATCAGTTCCAAGGAATCTCAGGGCTGCAGTGTGAGGTCCTGTGCCATGGAGAAATTGATCCAGTTCTAGAGAGCTACAGGATCCTGCACATGAGAAGAGTCATGCCGCAGTAGTTCTAATGCAAAGAAGGTGCTCTGCCATCCTAGCTGTGGTATTTTGGGCAGAACCATTTGATTCTGCCCAACAGACCACAGCTAGGATGGCAGGGCACCTTCAGGCCAACATCCAAGGGTCTAGGACTAGGATGACACCACTTGAGGAACAAGACTCACAGCAGGCAGAGTCCAGGTGCCTTTTGAAGATAGTTCTGTTCCTGAGGCCCTGATCAGGAGGCTAGCCAGCTAGTCTTGGAGTCGTTCCACTGGTCCTGGGTTCAAGCTGCAGGTCCAGTCCTTCTCACTGAGGCAGCAAGGCAGCAGAGTAGCAGTCCTTCATGCAGTAGATCATCACAGCAGTCCTTCTTCTGAGTCTTCCACAGTTCCAGATGAGTACTGAAGGTTTGGGTCAGAGGGTCCACTAGTTATCATTGATGCTAGATTTGAAATAGGAGAAGTTTCAAGAGGGTCGCACCCCCAAAGGTCTTTGGGATTTCCTTCCTCCGTGCCCTTGCCCCAGCTTGTTAGGGACAAAAATGACTAGTGTAAAACCTTTTGTGAGTGTGTTGAGGCAGAGTCATTGTGATGCACAAGTGTGGTAGGTGAGAGCTCCACCCTCCCATCAAGTCAGAGTTGGCCTATCCTGCAACAACTATTCCCCCTTTCCTCTCACTGTCTGGGAGCAATACACAAAGATGTTCATGTGAGCCGCTTACAGGCTGCAGGTACCAAGTGGTTGGGACAAGAAAATTCCAACTTTTTAAAAGTGACATTTTCAGAATTGTGACTTAAACTCCGAATTTACCCTTAAAGAAGGCTATAAGTTACACTTTTTAGACACCAAACTCAGCATTCCTACTTGATCCCAATTGAAAGTTATCACTTGCTAGATGTAATAAGGTAACCCAATGTTATCCCATGAGATCGGTAGGCCTTTTAGTAGTGAAGAATACATTTAAAGGCTTTTCACTACCAGGACATGTAAAAGTTAAATTTACATGTCCCACTTTTTAAATATACTACACCCTGACCAATGGTTTTTTTAGGGCCTACCCAAAGGGTGACTTATATCTACTACACAGTAGGGTTTAGGCTTGGTGAAAAGTTTGTTTTTGTTTGCTGGCCATTTAAACTGCACATAGCTGCTGCGATGGCGGGCCCGAGACATGTTTGAAGGGCTATTCAAGTGGTTGACAGAATGAGTGCTGCCAGCCCACTAGTAGGATTTAATTTACAGGTGTAGTAATTTACTATACTAGCAAATTAGAAGTAAATTAAATGAGCCAACTGTGTGTAAATCATTGTTACCATGTTCTGAGGAGAGAGTAGAAACACTTTAACACTGGGTAGCAGTGGCAAAGTACCCAGAGTCCTAAAAACCAACAAAAACAGGTTCAAAGAACAGGAGGGCAAAGGCATAACTTTTGGGGATCACTACAGATAGGGCCAAGACCAACATTAACTATAACTTCACTTTAACCTTTGTTTTTAAAAATTCTATGTTTCACAGTCACCTCATCCCTGCAGCTGTGCATGGTATTGGGTGTATGGTCTGGCCTGCAGACAGGCCATGCACCCAACCCCTGCAGGTGTGCATGACTAACTATGTTACATTATTTTAAGTCTTTGTCAGAGGGTCAGAACACCAAAACATAAAACATAGGCATATTGGCTTTATCAAGGAGCCTCAATATCAACATACAGAAAACAGACCAATATTCTTTGTCAAAAAGTCACTAATAATAATAATCACATGTATATTCTTTAACTTCACACATTGCAATGTTTATGAAAAGTTCCTCATTAAAAAATAAAACAAATCAACATATCATTGAGTCTTTCTTCTAACATTTTTCAGGCCAAAAAATGAAGCAGGATAACCAACTATGAAAGGTCCCCATACTCCAGCTGATTAACATAAAGCTCCAGCTCGAAGTGCTATACAAAAATATGTTAAGCTTTCAAGGAGGTCATGGATTCAATGACGGAGGAGACTTACTGTGGTTTTTAATGGTGCTAGGGGTCTGCTGCACTCCCAGCAGCCACCTCAAACATTAAAAAAGTGCTTGGTGGTGTCCCAACCCCTTCCAAAGGCACCACCATGATCTTAAAATGTAGTAAAATGTTGGAATGGCAAGGCGAGACTAGGCGTGGTTGTAATTTAAATTATGCCAGATTAATTGGAGTAATTTGGGTAATTCTGTGTTACTTTTCAAAGCAGAATTACTGTTAATTATGTGATTACTCATCTTCACATACTTTAGAGTAATTTGGGGAAAATACTAATTGTCTGCTGCATTTCTCGTTGTGTCTTAGCGCAAAATGCATCCTTGCAACCATTTTGGATTCAAAGTTGAAATTTGCATTAAGGGAATAGCGCTAAATGTCAGTAGTAAGTTGGGGGAAAATCCTACCCCAACTGTGTGCCCTCCTCCACACAAATTATTAACTCAACCCTGGTGAATGACGTCCCCAGAGCCTCAAAGAGGATCTGGGGAGGAGGGCTGCAAGATCCCCCCCAAAAAAACTAAAATACATCAACCACCCTAAGGTATGGCCCTCTTCACTGGACTTAGTTTACAAAGGGATAGAGCCAGACTCTTTTTTTGATCGGCTCAGTGGTCCACAGATCCACAAATTGGTATCACAAACTCACCTGGTTCTGACTGTAGAGACAATGCTGGACCTCCTATCCAGTGGAGGGCAGCAAATGATCAATGAATCAACACCCTTTAATCATACAATGCTCTTGACAGGAAGAGGTTTTGAATAGAACAAGAAGAGATAGAGTTGTGTGGCTGGGACTGCTCTGCTGCCTTGCAGCACTGAACAGGAAGGTATGTACTTCCTGGAACCTTTAGTGTCAATGCGGGTAGAGTGCAATAGAAACAACAGGAACAGTTGTTTGCACACAGTTCTTAGCATATAGGGGTTTATTCCCAATGCCTTTGCACTGCTACAGGATCATTTTCTTTGATTCTGCAGTGGCAGAAACTCAACTCCAAATCTACAAAGTGACGCTAGAGGCCTCTACCATCACTTTTCACCCATGGGTGCCAGCTAACGGCAATGAAATGCAAGGAAGGCATCCCCAGGCAAAATGCCATCCAGAACTGATGCAGTAAAATTTGCAACATTTCACTGCATCATTCTGTGACTTCACTGCATCAAAGATTTAAAGCCTGCTCAGAGCAGGCTTTAGAATTATGGAGGGCTTTTTCCTATGGAACCTTTTATGGATTGCTAGAGTAGCATATTTATTTTTTGCACTAGTCTAGCGGCAACAGATGCATCAGAATTTCTGATGGATCTCTGAAAATGTGCCCCATGGAGCTCAGCATTGTAAATACAGTGCATCCGTGACATCACTAGGCAGCGCAATAAAAATGACGCATCAGAGCTGATGCGTCAGTTTCTTGTAAATGAGGCCCATAGTGTTTATTTTGTTATTTACAATATTATCACTTACAGTAATTATGCTTCAGAGCAGATACGAAAGTAAGCTGGATTTTCTGGCACTCCTAAGAATGTCTTAACTAACATTGTTTAATTCAAACTTGAATGTATAGTTTGTGCACAAAAAGTCTTTCCAAGTTCTTAACATCTAACTGGTCAAGAATAAATTATGTGGAGACCTTTAGTTCTGATGCAAATAAAGTTTGGAGTGCAGTTCTGATGCAAATAACGTTTGGAGTGCCCGCAAGTTAAACTGTTCGGAGTGCTAGGACTTTTAGAAATGTAGAAACACTTAGGCCCTCAATACAACCCTGGCGGTGGGTGATAAAGCGGCGGTAATACCACCAACAGGCCGGCGGTAATAAACATGGAATTATGACCACAGCGGAAACCGCTCAGACAGACACCCACTTTAACACACTGACCGCCAGGGCGGAATCAACAAGCAACACCGCGGTAACTGCCAACAGCCAGGCGGAAGACAATGTATGGCCCACTCTATTATGACTGGCCTATCCGCCACCTTTTCCGGGACGGTACCAATGACATCAAAAGCCTGGCGTAAGCATATCTCAGAAGTCAAAGGACTCACCTGTGGAGACTCAGGGAACAACCACAACGCCATGGAGCCCGAGCTGCATGTATTCCCCATGCTCATCTACCTACTACTTCATTATGAATACCAACGCCAGCGAAGTCGACCACGGTGAGTACTTCTGCCTAGCACACAAGGGAGGGGGGAGGAAAAAGAAAGTGACACACACACGCATCACACACCCCAACACCATACACACAACCAGATGCAGAAACATAACACATTTACCCCGTACCTCCTAGGAATAATGCAAGGGCAAGATGATTTGAAGAAAGTGAGTGTAATACGCTAAATTACTATGAATAAGTGCATTAAAATCCAAATGTATATACATAGTTACAAATCTAGGGACACTGCCCAGTCCTCAATGTTCATGGGGCACAGGGCCACAACACATAGGCCAAGGACCCACCTCACTCCTGCAACAAAACAGAGAGAACACTGCAGGGGCCTCAGGTGGAAAATAGCTGGGCACCTCAGGGGGACAGAGGCACCTCAGCCAGAAGATGGTACAACGCCACTGGTCCTGGAGGGGGCAACATGCCCATTACTCTGTCCTGGGGAGTGCAAAGCCACAGTCTCTCAAGTGGGTGGTATGCCCACTGCTTGGTCCTGGGGAGTACAAGGCCAAAGTCTCTCAAGTGGATGGCTTCTCCGATTGGTTCTGTAGGGGGCATTGTGCCCAGTGTGCTTCATCCTGGAAAGGATGGGGTGAGTGGATGGCTTCTTCCACTGGTTCTGGAGGGGGCATTGTGCCCAGTGTGCTTCATCCTGGGAAGGATGGGGTGAGTGGATGGCTTTTCCACTGGTTCTGGAGAGGGCATTGTGACCTGTGATGCAGATCTTGGGGAGTACAAGGTCACAGTCTCTCACCTGGGTGTCTGACCCATAGCATTTGCAGGGGCCAGGCCGCACAACAGCCCATGGATGCAGGAATGCACACTGTCCGCTGGCGGTGATGGCTGCTCAGTGGTGGCAGTGGTGCTGGTGGCAGTGCTGCCAGTGGTGGAGGAAGGCTCCAGCCCATCCCCTGCAGCCTTGGACGGCTGCCCGCTGGGACTGCTGCTGCTGGCAGTGTTGCTGGTGGCGGTGCTGGTGGTGATGCTGGTGGCGGTGCTAGCAGTGGTGGGGGATGGCTCCAGGCCTTCCCCTGCAGCCTCGGATGGCTGCCCACTGGAGCTGCTGCTGCTGGCAGTGGTGCTGGTGGTGGTGCTGGTAGCAGTGCTGGCAGTGTTGGCAGTGGGGGGGGGAGGCTCCAGGCCTTCCCCTGCACCCTCTGATGGCTGCCCACTGGGGCTGCTGGCAGTGGTGCTGGTGGCAGTGCTGGTGGTGGTGCTAGCAGTGGTGTGGGGAGGCTTCAGCCCATCCCCTGCAGCCTCGGTTGGCTGCCCATTGGGGCTGCTGCTGCTGGCAATGGTGCTGGTGGTGGTACTGGTGGCAGTGCTAGCAGTGGTGAGGGAAGGCTCCAGCCCATCCCCTGCAGCCTCCGACGGCCGACTACTGGGGCTGCTGCTGCTGGCAGTGTTGCTGGTGGCGATGCTTGCATTGGTGGGGGGAGGCTCCAGCCCTTTCCCTTAGCATCGAACGGCTTAACCACCATGGTTGGTGATGGGGGCTCCGAATGAGTCCCAGCACCAGGCCTCCTGTCCTTCCTGCCTGCTGGTGCAGGCCCCTTGCCCTTCCTGTCAGCAGCCGGGGATTGCTCCTTGCCCTTCCCTGTAGCATCTAGGGGTGCCTCCTTGCCCTTCCTTGAAGAAGCTGGGGGTGCCTCCTTGCCCTCCCTTGAGGCAGCTGGGGGTGCCTCCTTGGCCTTCCTTGCAGCACCTGGTGCAGGCACCTATTCAGTGTGGCTGCCCAGTGCCCGGTATACTCTCCCACCTGCAGTAGCTGTCAACACTACTGTGACCGTGGACTGGGCGGCTCAGGTGCTCGCCTGGGATCTGACCACTCTGGCCCAACGTGAAGAACGGGGGGGGAGTGGTAGGGAAGAAGTCAACGGTGGAGAGGAAAAGCTTCTTAGGGTCTTTGGGGCAGGAAGAGGGTGAAGATTTGGGAGTGGAGGAAGAGGAAGTGGTTGTAGGAGGTGCCTGTCTGCTGTGTTTGGGTGCAGGTGCATGGGCTGGATGCTGTTGTGAGGTGAATGGCTGTTGGGTGTCTGAATGCTTGCGTTTGTGTACTTTGGGAGGAGGGGGCACAAACATAGTGGGAGAGGGCACAGGGGACGTGTGCATGAATGTGGGGGTGATGACTGCCAGTGAGGTGCGTGTAGTGATAGGAGTGATGGTGATGGTGGTAGTGGATGAGGATGTAGTGCATGCAGGTGTGAGTGTAGACACGACAGGGAGGGAGGTGGACGAGGAGGAGGAGGGGGACACAGTGGAGGCAGTGGATGTTGGTATGTCTGCATCTGGATGGTGTTTGTGTGAGTGCCTGTGGGATGATGTGTGGTCCTTGTGTTTACCTGAACCACTCTTGTGGGTTGTCTTTTTTGCATGCTGGTCTGCCTGTGTGCTTGGGATAGGTTGGGGTTGAGGGGGTTGGGACTGGGTAGAGGAAGTTGGACGGGGGCTAGAAACAGGGACAATGGCTGCCATCAGAGAGGAGTCCAGGGCCTGGATTGATCTCTGTTGGGCCGCCATGCCAATGTGAATGCCCTCCAGGAATGCATTTGTCTGTTGCATTTGGGCTGCCAACCCCTGGATGGCATTCCCAATGGTTGGCTGCCCAACAGAGATGGATCGCAGGAGGTCAATAGCCTCCTCACTAAGGGCAGCAGGGCTAACTGGGGCAGGGCCTGAGGTTCCTGGTGCAAAAGAGATGCCCACCCTCCTGGGTGAGCAGGGATGGGAAACACGCTGAGGGGCTGCTGGGAGGGCGGTGCTGGTACGGGGGTGTTGGCTGTACCTGTAGTTGAGGTGGGCACAGAGGTGTCCGCCACCACCAGGGACCTTCCATCGGAGGAGGAATCACTGTCCGAACTGTCCCCTCCAGTCTCCTCCGTTGTGCTCCCCTCGCCCTCTGTCCCACCAGTGCCCTCACCGTCGGTGGATTCGACATCCTGGGTCCTGTGGGATGCAGCTCCCTCTGTTGCTGGTGCCTCTGCTCCTCCGGTCCTCCAACAGATGATGCTAATGCACATAAGGACAGGGTGACAAAACAAAGAGAGGGAAGAGACAAAGGAAACACTGGGTCAATGGCGGCAACAACACTACAGTTGGCGTACACAACACACACAGGGAACAGTCCTGCGCACTAGGCAATGGACTACCAGTCACAATGCTAGTCACCAGCCCATGGGCATGGATACCTAACGCCAATTGCAGCATACCTGAGACCCACAGACCTCTGCCCAGTAGTGGATGTCTACTAGCTTGGTTGGAGGAAGTTGACATCAGACCCTGTCCAACATGGGACCTACCCTGCAAATTTGCCTGCCCTAGGGGCACCCACAGGCCCACATCCCCCACCCGGATACCACCCCACCACGCGCAAGTGGCATATTGGGGCACTGTACTCACCCCCTTGTGGCTGTTGTGATGCTCCCAAGTGCCCATCCAGCTCCGGATAGGCCACCTTCAGTATGTGGGCCATCAGGAGCGTCAGGGTTCAACCAGCACCCTTTCCTCACTGGGAGGTCATCCCCAGCTGGGCCTCTGCCGTCATCCGTGCCCAGAGTCTCAGGTCCTCACACCGTTTGCGACAGTGGGTGCTCCACCTTCCGTAGACCCCCCAGGGTCCGCACATCCTTGGCGATGGCACACCATATATCCTTTTTCTGATGGGCGCTGACCTGCAGAGAAATACACATAGGAAAAGGTATCAGTCAGACCATCCTGCCTGTTACACTCATGGCCCACCATAGCTCTTCACATCCTCTTTCGCACAGACATGGCCCAGCATATATGCAGCACGCTGCCCAGGGCCCATCCACCACCCCCCCTCTACACGAGGCCTTCACACACACTACTCCATGCATTCATGCCCCAAGCATTGTGCTCACAGTGTACTCACCTGTTAGTCTGGAGGCCCATACAGCATTCAGTACCGGGGTAAGACCCCATCCACCAGGCTCTCCAACTCTGCTGAGGTGAAGGCAGGGGCCCTTTCCCCAGTCACACGAGCCATGGTCCAGCATATATGCAGCACGCTGCCCAGGGCCCATCCACCAACTCCCCCTCTACACGAGGCCTTCACACACACTACTACATGCATTCATGCCCCAAGCATCGTGCTCACAGTGTACTCACCTGTTGGTCTGGAGGCCCATACAGCATTCAGTACTGGGGTAGGACCCCATCCACCAGGCTTTCCAACTCTGCTGAGGTGAAGGCAGGGGCCCTTTCCCCAGTCACACAAGCCATGGTCGGTTCCAGACACAGGTCACAGCAGCACAGGCAGTGTAGGTGCTCTCCTGCTGAAGGTCAGGTAGCAAGTGAGTGAACAGCTAGAAAATGGCGGTGACATCGGCGGCAGTGCGTACCGTCATGGCCGGCGTACATCACCATTGGCCACTGTAGCCCATAGGGCCCAATGATAACCAATGAGGAGTTGCACAGCGGTTCTCGACTGCCTCCTGCAACAGTGCACACTGTCAGCGGCATTACCTCATTTCCACATGTCCCTCCATACAGGACAGACGGACGCCATTTAAGGGGGGGACAGGCCATGGCACCTAACTGCGTCACAGTACACATAAGCACCATTTGGACCTATCCAACAATATACTGTTACAATCACAACATACAATGAAGTGTAGTGGTTGGAAATATGAGATGCTGACCAGCTGATCACCGTTTTGCCTCATAGATTGCAACCGCTGCAGATGAATAGGAGATGGAGACATCCCCCTGTGTACAGACCCCGGGTGGACTTGGCAATAATGGAGGGCAGGCACATTATCCTCACCTATAGACTTGACAGGGCCACAATCACGGAGCTGTGTGCCCAATTGGAGCCTGACCTAATCTATGCTATTTGTCACCGCACTGGGATCCCCCTCTTGTGCAAGTGCTATCAGTGATCCATTTCCTGGCAACTGGCTCCTTCCAAGTGACAGTGGGCTTTGCAGCAGGAATGTCTCAGCCAATGTTCTTAATAGTGCTGACCAGAGTGTTGTCTGCCCTGATTAAAAACATGCGCAGCTACATCGTTTTCCCCCAAGTGGAGGATTTGGCCACAGTGGAAGCTGATTTTTATGCAATGGGACATATCCTCAACATTATTGGGGCAATTGATGGTACACATATTGCATTTGTCCCCCCCCCCCCGGGAGAAATGAACAGGTGTTCAGAAATTGAAAGAGCTTTTCCTCAAGGAATGTGCAGATAGTGTGCATGGTGGACCAGTACATCTCCCATGTCAATGCAAAGTATCCTGGGTCTGTGTATGATGCCTTTATCCTGAGGAATGGCAGCATCCCACATGTGATGACTAAACTCCAGAGGCACCAGGTGTGGCTAATAGGTGAGCCCTGGTTCCCACCCAGTGGATGTTGGTGTATGGGTATGGTGTGGGCCCTAAGGGTTAGTGTGTGTCTAACAGGTTTCCCTCGATATTTGCAGGTGACTCTGGTTACCCCAACCTCTCATAGCTACTGACCCTTTTGAGGAATCCCTGGACAAGGGCAGAGGGACGTTACAATGAGGCACATGGGCAAACAAGATGAATTATAGAGAAGACATTCAGCAACCTGAAGGCTAGGTTTCGTTGCCTCAATCTCATAGGTGGTTCTCTGTACTACTCACCCAAGAAGGTCTGCCAGATCATCGTGGCATACTGTATGTTGCACAACCTTGCCTTATGTTTCCAGGTGCCTTTTCTGCAGGAGGATGAGGCTGGAGATGGGCGTGTGGCTGCAGTGGAACCTGTGGACAGTGAAGATGAGGAGGCAGAGGATGAGGACAACAGAAGTTCAATAATTCATCAATACTTCCAATGACACACAAGTAAAACAGTGTAACTTCAGTTTTAATTGACACGTTTGTGTTTGACATTGTCGCTCCCACTTCTGTACCCTTTGGCATCTCTATTTGCAGATATTTGTGTCCCACTATCACTCCTGGTGTGTTGACTGGAGCCAACTACAGGTCATTCCTATGTATACGTTATTGTACAGTTGAATTGCAGTGTTTAAACTTTGTTAAACAAATACATAGTTAAATCATTTGACATACTCATATTTTTTCAAATGGTGTTTATTTAAGTGCTAATAAGTAGAGGGGGATGTGCAAAGAGCTGGGGTGATGGTGGATGAAAGTCCAGGATAGAGTCAGTCTATGTGGATCACAGGTGCATTGTCCAAGGGGGCATAGGAAGTGGAGCAATGGCAGTTCAAGGTGGACAGGAGGACAGGGTGGGACACAAGGGTGACATTCAGGAGAGTCTTATTTCCTGGCGGGGGTCTTGGCTTCTGCTTGGATCACAGGGAACGTTTGCGGGGTGGTTCTCCTGCAGGGGGAGCGGTGTCGGTGACCTGTTGGTCCTGTGGCGGGGCGTCCTGTCCACTAGCAGCAGCGGAGGTGGAGGGCTGTTCATCGGTTTGGCTAGTGGTGGGGCACGGTGGTGTGCCACTCCCTCCCTCATAGTGTTGGCCATGTCTGTCAGCACCTCTGCAATGGTGACCAGGGTAGTGTTGATGTCCTTCAAGTCCTCCCTGATCCCCAAGCCCTGTCCCACCTCCAGCTGCTGGCTCTCCTGCATCTTGTCCAGTATCTGGCCCATAGTCTCCTGGGAATGTTGATATGCTCCCAGGATCATGGTGAGTGCCTCCTGGTGAGTCAGTTCCTTGGGCCTGTCCTCCCCTGTCTCACAGCAGTCCCCAGCTTCCCTGTTGTCCTGTGCCTCTGTCCCCTGAACTGTGTGCCCACTGCCACTGACCCCAGTCTGTGATCATCCTGTGTTTGTGTGGTGGCCTGAGCTCCCTGTAGTGGTGGACACCCTGCTGATTGATGTGTCCTGGGGACAGAGGTATGGGCCCGCTGGGTGGGTACTGTGCTGGTGTTTCCTGAGGGGGGAGTCTCTGTGGTGGTATGGGACTATGCCTGGGTAACCGATTGTCCAGAGATCCCTGATGGGCCAGGTTGGTCATCTAGATCCAGGCATCCAGAGGTGCTGTCATCACTGTGGACCTATCCTGGGGGGTACTGGATGTTGCTGGGACCTCTTCTCCAGTAATGTTGGCTGGGGACCTTTGGGGATGTAAATGAAGTGTTATTGTTTCTGCATGTGACATCTTGTGCATGGGTGTGTTGCCCTCTATGGTTGTTATTGCCCTGGCAGCTTTGCCTTGTGTGAGTTGCTAGCTGTTTCCCTCTAGTGTGCATGCTTTAGTGATAGATGTCCATGCAGGTCTGTGTTGGGTCTCCATGCATTGGTGTTACATGCAGGGCTTGGTATTGGGATGGGTGGGTTGTGATGGGATGTGTGGGAGGTGGTGGAGTGATGGGAGTGAGGTAAAGGTGGGGGTATATTATGGCATGCAGGTAGGGGGGTGAAAGTAGTAAAGAGTTGACTTACGAGAGTCCAGTCTTCCTCCTACTCCTGCCAGGCCCTCAGGATGTATGATTGCCAAGATTTGCTCCTCCCATGTTGTTAGTTGCGGGGGAGGAGGTGGGGGTCCACCGCCAGTCCTCTGTACAGCTATTTGGTGTCTTGCTGCCACGGAACGCACCTTCCCCTTAGGTCGCTCTACCTCTTCCTGATCTCATCCCTTGTTCTGGGGTGCTGTCCCACGGCGTTGACCCTGCCCATGATTCTCCGCCACAGCTCCATCTTCCTAGCATTGGATGTCTACTGCACCTGTGATCCTAATAGCTGTGGCTCTACCCGGATGATTTCCTCCACCATGACCCTTAGCTCCTCCTCTGAGAACCTTGGGGTGTCATTGTGGTGCCATGGGTGTTGTGTGAGTGGTGTGTGTCAGGGTGTGTAGAGTGATTTATTGGGGTGTGTGATGTATTGTACGTGGATGGTGTATAGATGATGGTGGTGTGTGGCAGTTGTCTTGTGTGTGGTCTTGCTATCTCTCTTTTGGCACTTGTTTTTAGTGGATAATGTGGATGTGTGTTCTATAGTGGTGTGTGTGTCTGGGTGTGGTGTGTACATGGGTGTCAGGTGTGTGTAGTTTGAATTGTCCAATGTGGTGGTGTTTTATATGTGTGTGTGTATTTTGAGCGCATGGCGGTAAGCAGTACTTACTGTCAATGTCATAATGAGGGCCTTAATGTCTGATTGAACAGGTTTTCACTTTCAAAGAACTCAGTCTTGGCTTAATCTCAAACTTATCTATGGATTAGAGTGCACTAACATCAGGCTCAAGTACTTAGCCTTGTCTTTAATTCTTCAACTGGGATCCAGAGGGAGACTGGAGGCTCTGGTCCAAAAACCCAAGAGGAGGTGGAATTGTAGCTCTGGATGTGACAAAACTAGAAACATCAATGGAGTCAGGATTAACAGGAAGGCTTAGAAGACTAGAGAGCTGGAGGGTTCTCGGTGGCTCAGAAGGTGAGTGCAAGGAAGATACTTCCATAGGACTGGAAGGAGGCCAAGCCTTCACTCAGGTTCAGATGGGGTATTCATACCTTGTGGGAGAGACTGTTCCTGAAAGGCATATGGCTCATATGGAAGGCCGGAAAATTTCAAAGGAAACCAGGGAGAGAGCATATGTTAAAATAATGGATGTGACCTTTGCTGATGGTCGGTGCAAGTGACAGTTGGAAACAATTACCCACACCAGGTGGAACCAAAGAGCATTAGGCATTTGAATCAATAGGTCACAGGAGTTGGCAGCAATAACCAAGGCAGGTGGGACAAATAAGCATAAATGACTACAGTGAAAGCTCATTAACCAGGAAACATGTGGTTCTTGTACAAGAGTGAAAACAGAGGGAACAACAGAGCAGTAGGTTCAAGGGGGTGAAGAGCTCAGGGAGGGGGGCCAGGGGTTGCAGGAGGCCATGGGGTACCACAGTGGAAAGGCAACATGAGCCCTGTGCACAAAATACACAGTACAGTGGGCACAAGAGGTGGTTATTGACAACCAGATCAAAAACAAGATATATTTTTGGTCCCCAGGGTTTTTATCTGGCTCAGGGGACATCTTTGTTGATGTGTTGGCAGCCAATCAGATCTTATCTCAAGATCTGTTGGTTCCCTAGGCCTTCCGCTGTGTGATATATACATACATTTAAACCTTAATTTCTCAAAAACTACTGAATAGATTTACACCAAATCACCAGTTGTCACTGTTCAAGTTTCCTATGGTAAATTAATGGAGAAAACAAGTTTTAGGACCCCCTTTTTCTTGGACCTCGCTTGATGGATCAGCCCCAAACCTTTCCATGACAGAGTCGTGGTGGATGAGACTTTTTTTGTAAAGTCTTATGGAGATTTGACTAACAGCGCCAAAAGTTATAAGTAAACCAAAAAATTTTTTCCTATGGAAATGTGGTATCCTGACTATAAACAATCAGTGGCAACCACAGGTAGCTATGCACAGAGCAGAGAGACTTAACGTAAGGAAATGTATAATGCACTCAGAAGTAGCTCACCATATAAAAGGTGTAAAAGACAACACAATAGAACTTCCACTCAAGTTCATAAAAATAGAGAATCTATATAATGAACAAAATGACACCAAAAAGACAAAAGTCCTATAAGAGGAACAAGAGATTTTAATTTTAAAGTATTACATAACCCAAAATCACAAAGCGCCAACCACGTTCCTGTGAGACCGGGACAAAAGTAAGGTTAAAGCCCATTGCGATGGAGTGCCATCCATTCAGCTACAAGGCCCTGGTTGGTCCCGGTCAAAGAGACCACAGATCCTTAGCAGGAAACTGCAGCCAGTTAACTTTGGGTCACTATCAACATATTGTTGAAGGCTGAGGTCTTGGGGAAGTTGCTGACAAAGGTAAAAAAGCTCAGAGCAAGAAAAGTCAAGAGATTGCATTCATGAACCATACGTCGATCAAGAGCTGCTTGGCATCTGGTACAATGGAGGGTTTTCTGGAAATCAGATTCCTTCATTGAGGCTGTAGCTAGAGAGCTTTTGATATTGTAGGATGCTGATCAACATCAGGCCTGCTGAATCAGATTTCCTGCTGCAGAGAAGAACCTAGTGGGAGCTGCATCAAAGTCAAGCCCCTTGATTATGCACCCTTAGCAGCTCGCCTTGGCAGGTTGCTCCCAGTCTTCTGTTGGTTCTCCAGACACAAAGGGGGTCATTCTGACTCCGGCGGTGAAGGACCGCCGGGGCCGGGGTCGACGGTAGCACCGCCAACAGGCTGGCGGTGCTCCGCCAGGCATTCTGACCGCGGCGGTACAGCCGCGGCCAGAAACGGAAAGTCGGCGGTGTACCGCCGACTTTCCGCTGCCCATGGGGATTCCGACCCCCTCACCGCCATCCTGTTCCTGGCGGTTCCGCCCGCCAGGAACAGGATGGCGGTGAGGGGTGTCGTGGGGCCCCTGGGGGCCCCACTTTGAATTTCAGTGTCTGCTCAGCAGACACTGAAATTCGCGACAGGTGCTACTGCACCGGTCGCACATCCTCCACACCGCCGGCTCCATTCGGAGCCGGCATCCTCATGGAGGGCTGTTTCCCACTGGGCTGGCAGGCAGCCTTTTGGCGGTCGCCCGCCAGCCCAGTGGGAAACCCAGAATAACCGCGGCGGTCTTTTGACTGCGCAGCGGTATTCTGGCGGTTCCCGCCGCCCCCCCGGGGTCAGAATGACCCCCAAAATATTGAAAAACTTTTTAAGTCTCAGTTTTTAGGGATAGGCAGAAGAAGTACACTCTGACACTTATTTAAGAGCCCCGGGGCCTTGGGGACACCACATAGAGGTCAGGATTCACTCCAGACGAAACCACTTGCAAGGCCCAGGACAGGTTCGGTTGTAACTGATGAGCTGGGTTCTCTCAGAAAAGTGGTCTCCTTTAACCTTTTGTGTCCCTATATCTCACCAGCTTACCAAGGGTCAGTCACCTGACCCTTGGAGTCAACCTCTCAGTCTTGGGTACAAGTGGGAGCAGGTCTAGCACTTGGGGTTCTCCTCATAGGTCGCAATAGCAGGTTAAGTCCTTCTCCTGTCTTCCACAGATTCAGAGTTTTTTTAAGTAGAGTACTGGATGTGCCATATTTATGGCCAGTACCAGCCTGTGGCTAAGGAAACTCCTGGCCCCTTCCTAACCAATGGGGCAAACGTTACCAGGGGAGTCCCTACCAACAGCACTTTCTGTGTGTTTTATTGTTCACTATCCCACAGTACTCCTCTCTAATTAAACCCAAGATTGCAGGATCTCTCCTCTCTTGCAGGTCTGGCCTGTGGCACTCCTTTATGGCCACTCAATGCAATTCTGAAGATCAGTTTTTCTACCATTGGGAGTAGGGCCTGACTTGCTAATGGGACAATAGATGGTGTAAGTTACATCTGTCAGTGACAGGGTCAGCATTAAGTGTCCAGGCTTAGCTCTCCTTGTGCTGCTGCTCCTTTTCCTCACTTTTGCTCCTTTCTCCTTGCTTGTTTGCCCATTTTTTGAGTGCCTTCTCCTTATTCTTTCTCTGTGTTTACTGCTTTCTCCTTGCCTTTTCCTCCATTTTTTGATTGCTTTTTCCTTGCTTTTCCCTGTTTTTCACTGATTTCTCCTTGATTGTGGCCCTGTACTTTGAGTGACTTCTCCTTCCGAAGAGTCCTCAATACCTGACTGTTAGAATGAGCCTCCGGGACCTGCAAGCACCTGGATACCCTGTTGGATGATTAGCCACACTTTAGAAATCCTAATTGATTGATTGACAGAACTGATGGTCATTTTGTCAGGAGCAGGACAAACTCTTTTCTCCTTATCTCTGCTCTGGGAACCCTTCACACCACTTTCGGATCCATTCAGCTCCTGGGTGACACTGAACACAGGCAGAAATGCATATTAACTCAGGCAGGAAAATTATTGGATTTTTATTTGCTATTAAAATGAGTCCATGAATAAATTATATTGCTACTCCCAAAATGAAGTGATACATTATAAGCTTTTGTAATGTACCCCAGTGCTTTCCCATAGGAGAGCCAGTTTTGCCAGTGAACAATGACTTTGGAGAGTTTTCACAGCCAGGGCATGTGAAACAAAATCTACATGCCCACCTTTTAAATACCTTGCACTCTGTCCTATGGGCATTCAGAGCCTATCTCAGGCTTATCCTATAAGCATTAAGAGGAAAGGTTAAGGCCTGGCAAAAGGTTTTTTTTGTTTGGATTGAATTAACAGTTTTAAAACTGCACACCCAGTCTGCAGAGGTGAAGTCAGATAACTTGTACTATAATACTTGGCAGCCCATATCTGGTCAATGAGCTCATCAGTTCTGGAAATAGGGTGTATGTCAGTCTTATGGTGTGATTTAGAGTTTGGCGGATTGAGTTACTCCATCACAAACATGACGTATATCCCGTCCGCCATATTACGATTACATTACCTTGTCGCCAAGACCTAGAACTCCATACCGCTTCACCTTCGCCAGACCTAAGACCTCTTGACATTCAGGAAACGCCTCAAGACATGGCTCTACGACCAATAGTCACCCCAGCGCCTTGAGACCCTAACGGGTGATTAGTGCCCTCTATAAATCCTTGATTGATTATCTCCTATGGACATCGTAATACGGTGGACGGGATATTCATCATGTATGTTATGGAGTATCTTGTGTCCTCCAAACTCTAAATCGGGCCCTTAGTGGCAGCATTCAGTCCCCTGTGATCTATGCAGAACCTAAGTTCTGGGGTCTGGGGTCCTCCCATTCGGATTGGCATTGGTCACCAGCACAAATGGCCTGGATTGAGGGCCTCTAGAGGACTCAGTTACCCCCAAGGACAACATTATTGTGGGAAATCTGGGCTGAGTGCCGAAGCCCTGTCACTTTTTGACCCCATTTTTCACTCATACAGGTGTTTTTCTGATGGTGCCCTGGGCACTGCTAAACAGCCTGTGGGTCTGTGCTCTGATTTAAAATGGTATATGCAAATTAGGCACATTAGAATTGGCTGTACCAACCTACCTAAAAGTCCCTAGTATATGGTAGGGCATGTAGGTCTAGGGGCCTCAGCATAAGTAGTATACCCATAGGTGCACTCCTGTGGTGCCCAGTGTCATTTTAAATGCAGGCCTGCCTTGCTGGTTGCTTTTAAGTCAAAGTTAACCCCAAATTTGATTTTGGAAATACAACTACTTCCAAAGTCCTAATTTAATGTATTTGTACATATAAGTCACCCCTAAGGTGTGCCCTAGGAGTCCATGGGGTTGGCTGCAGTGTAACTTTAAGCAGGTACTTTATAAAATATGTTTTATAAGCCCTGGTGAGGGAAAAATAGCTATATTTGTTGTCCCCCATTGTAGTGAATGGGCCCCATAGGCTACTATGCAGAGACTTTGTTTTAAAATAATAATGTCTTATTTTCCATAAGAAGGAGCTACAAAAAGCAAGTTTGGTATCAAATTAGAAGTTATAATAAATTCAAACAACTTGTCACTGTTGAATTTACTATAACTTGAATAAGGAAAGAGTTTTATAACTCTTGCAAAAAGTTACCAGCTTCAGCCCTGCAGAGCCCTTTCTCGATTGTTCAGCCACTGGCAGCCTGAGCCAGGCTGCCTTGATGAGATGTAAAGTAGTCTGGGCTGAAACAAAGGAAGCATCTGGTGGGAGGAGATGTGCCTCAGATGTTGGCAGAACAGGATTGGGGGAGAGCAGCCATAGTGAACTTCATAGGATGGAAGGACATTTGGGATAGCAACGGGACCTCCCCATTTCCCTGCAGTCCCAGACAACCAGGTGCCCCCTGATTAGATTGAGAGAGGGCAGGAAAGGGGTGTGTTAAGAGTGGGTGGACTCAGCTAGATTTATACTCTATGATTCAATTTTTACTATCTTGGATTTTGGAGGAATGTTGCTCCCTTGGGTAGATTTTTGTCACACTTCCTAGGAAGTGGTCACTCAAAAGGGTGGTGGCCTGCACATGATTGGACAGGAACACCCCCCTGCTTGCCACCCCAGGAGCAAGGATAAATATGGCATAGCTGCCACACACTTCAGATCCTTGCAGGAAAATGACAAGAAGAACAAGGGCTGTCCTGCTGGACCCCTGGCCTGCAACTTGACCCTGCACTCAGAAAAACTACACCAGCTGCACACTTTGTGCTTCAAGAAGAAAAGGACTTTGCCTTAGTTCTACAACTCCAAAACGTGACTCCATGTAAGCTATAGGTAGAAAGGAGCTAACCAGAGACTGCTACATCAAGTCCTGCAGAAATAGAACAGCTGAGAAGTGCCAGGTGGCCATTCAAGGATTTGAACCCAGTGCATTCTGGGAGTTGAAGTCCTAACCCCCAAGGAGCGACTCAGAGCTTCTGGAATCTTTGGGGGAGTTGTGCACACTTAAAGGACCTTAAACTTATTTCTGGAAGAAGATCCAGAAGTTTGGAGAAGTGTAGAGCCACTTTGGAAAAAAGCTCAATAAGAGGACCGACCCGACGGTGAGAGTCAAGCCAGCCAACATCAACCGTGACCCTGCCTTACTTGCAGGTTTATCCTGCTGAAAAGCCCTGGAGCTCTAGACTTCCACGATTTGACCGAGGGTTTCAGGCAAGGAAATCCGATGATGTTGCATCGAAATCGGCTTGCTGAGAAGGGTCGCCCGACATCAGGGAAGGATAGATCCAAAAAAGTTATAAGTCCAAAGGTAAAAGTTGGATTGAGGCCTCCCGCGCAGTGTACCTATGGAGGGAGCCATCATGGTCAGACTCAACTTTCGACTTTGTCCCAGTCGGAGGATTTCTTCCCGAAAAAGTTTCTGAGTCCAAACATAGAAGTTTTGACCAAGGCCTCCCACGCAGTGTATCCAAAGAGGACTCCAGCGATGTTGGCCTCAGTGTGTGACTTCATCCCGGTCTGTGAGAAATCTTCAAGAATTTTTCTACATGTGAAGGTAAAGTTTTCATTGAGGCCTCCAACTCCGTGTAGCCAAGCAGGGCTCCATTGCAGTTGGCATAAAATTGTGACTTGGCCCCAGTCAAGTGCGACCAGATGTCCCAAGTGGCGCTTTTTGTTTCTAGGCACTAAAAAACATTTAGGTGGTCATTCTGACCGCGGCGGGCGGCAGTCGCCGCCGCCATGCGGTTACCGCCGAATGACCGCCCCGTGGTCAAAAGACCGCAGTGGCCATTCCAACTTTCCCGCTGGGCCGGCGGGCGACCGCCAAAAGGCCGCCAGCCGGCCCAGAGGGAATGCCCCTGCAATGAGGAAGCCGGCTCCGAATGGAGCCGGCGGAGTTGCAGGGGTGCGACGGGTGCAGTGGCACCCGTCGCGATTTTCACTGTCTGCTAAGCAGACAGTGAAAATCTGTATGGGGCCCTGTGAGGGGGCCCCTGCACTGCCCATGCCAGTGGCATGGGCAGTGCAGGGGCCCCCAGGGGCCCCACGACACCCGTTCCCGCCATCCTGGTTCTGGCGGTGAAGACCGCCAGAAACAGGCTGGCGGGAAGGGGGTCTGAATCCCCATGGTGGCGCTGCAAGCAGCGCCGCCATGGAGGATTCCCTGGGCCAGGGGAAAACCGGCGGGAAACCTTTTTTCCGCCGCAGTCAGAATAGCCCAGAATAGCCCAGGAAGCACCGCCAGCCTGTTGGGGGTGCTTCCGCTGCCCTCCGCCCTGGCGGCGACCCACTTAATCTTTAAAAATGCATATCTCTGGTTCCCTACATTGGATTTTTTGCCGTTTTTGGTGTCATTTTAAAGATAGAAATATAATCTATTTTTATAAATTGATGTGGGTTTATATAATGTTTTGTGTTTTACTTATTTACTGTTTTGTTGGAATTGAATGCTTTACAAATCTGTCTCCTGAGTTAAGCCTAACTGCGTGTGGCCAAGCTACCAAAGGTTGAGGCAGCATTCATTTATTGAGACCTTGACTGGACCTAGTGGATATTTTTGGCCTATTACTAAGTGTAGGCTCTTACCTGCCCTTACCAATAATCAATTTTCCAACAATTATGGAGAAAAAAATGTCATGTTGGCCCCTACTTTGTTGGCTTTGACTGTTAGGCTACCATCATTGTCAATGTCATGAGCACATCATTGGGTCAGTCCAAGTGCCAGTGAGAAAAGTCTGGCAAACGTGCCCAACAATTGGTGACAGTTTCTTTGCTGCTGCTCTGTCAGAGAACACTACTCTCTCCACTGAACCATCCTTGGCAGTATGGGACACTTCGTTAGTGACTAAGATCATGGTCATGCCTGCCTTGTCAAAGAGGGGTTATTTCAACAAAGTTGCTTTTTCATCACACCAGTGCTTAATAAATCCCTGGCTGGCCTCCAAGTTGTTACTAGCCCTTTTCATGTACTCAGCCATAGAGGAATGCAGGCTTAGCACACAGTGTACAGGGTTGTATGATGGAACATTGCATTCCATTGCAACGCATGCCTTTACCACGCATGCATTACAACTTGAATGCCATTACCCCACATAACCTTAACTAAGCATATCTAATAATGAATATACATTTACAATGCATGCTTTTACAACACACTTTGTTGTAAATATATGTATGTTAAATGCAAATGTGTTCTGGGCTGTGTGAAAATCACAACCCAGGCCTACTTTCCTTTCTTTTGATAGTGGGAACCTGCCCTGCCCATTGTTCCAGGATCATGGCTGCCTTGACTTACCCCCCTCAAATAATAACACAGTTTCTTAGATTGAGCACAAATGTGTAAAGCTTCTCTGACTTCCCTGGCTCCTGCCCTAAAGACTAAACTCTGATCTCTATGCCCCCTTGCCCATAGCCCTTTTAAAGAATAATGACTCCTGCCGTGAACACTAAAACTGCCCCCAAAGTCCTAAAACTGAACCCCTCTGCCCTGAGCCCTAAAACCTGACCCCAGTGTGACCCCATCCCTGATCTTCCAACCCTTTTTAAAAAAAACTGCCCCCCCCCCCACATTGAGCCCCAAAACT
Source organism: Pleurodeles waltl (assembly GCF_031143425.1). Classification (NCBI taxonomy): domain Eukaryota; kingdom Metazoa; phylum Chordata; class Amphibia; order Caudata; family Salamandridae; genus Pleurodeles; species Pleurodeles waltl. Next base: position 1,477,532,459 of record NC_090444.1, read on the forward strand.
GCCCACAGCCCCATGCCTTAATGCCTAACCCCCAGGCCCTAAAATCAACCCGTCCTTCCCCTTACTTCACTCTCATCATGACAGCAGGCAGGCAGCTCTTTGAAGGTACTCCAGTCAGACGCGAAACCTGGTGTTGTGATTGGCACAGTAAATAGTGACTGGATGGATTTGGCCTTTTCAGAAAAGTGCCAGAGTTCTTTTGAGCCTCTGAGCCTGACTTAGGGCAGGTGTTAATTGGGTTCAGGCGAGTTGGAGCTCTGGGAGCTTCCAATGACCGCCAACTTCCAAGACTGCTTAGACTGTTGGAAGAAAACTCGAGTTCCCCGGTGGGACTATTTGCTATTTCTTTGCAATCTTCCTAAAACAGTTAACTTCACAAGACATGAAATTGAAACTAATGTGCCAGTGCATGTGTACCTCGGGTAACGTATGGGAGTTAGTGGTGGGTTCAGAAGTGCCCCTTCAGGTAGAGCGAAGAGCATGTGTTATTAGAGGACGGCCTATGGGGGTGAGGGAATGGGTTCTCAGGCAGCCAGCCTGGGAAAAACCTGCGGGAGGAGAGCACAAGTCGTAAAGAGGGAATTGAAAAGTCTTTCCATTTCCTCTAACGACACTGATAGCCTTTTCCAAGCCTTTACTACAGATATGTCCTAACCACACCTACAAAACATATGCCCTTACCATGCATACCTTCACAACTTAATTCGTTGTCAAGACATGCGTGGTAAAGGCAGATGCATTGTGAAAAATTTATAGTTAAGGATATCTGTGGTAAAGGTGGATGCATTGTAAATCATCCGTGGTTAAGACTATGCATGGTTACCTCCACATAGTAATGGCTGTTTCCCAGTGTACATTGTTATTTTTGAGTTCCTTGACAGGCCTCTTCCACCCTTTTTGGACAAGACTTAAGGGAGCTCTGACAACAAAACTTAAGAGAGCTCTAACAGGGTGCCTCAACAAAACTCCCTTCTGTGATACCTCCCTGTAAGAAAATAAAAGACATGAGGGTAGGATATCCCACTCCTTAAGGAATCTCTCAGACAATGCCATAATCATTCCATTAAAGGTCTTGTTAAATTTCTGCACAAGACCATTGATTTGGAGTTGATAAGAGGTGGTGACATGAAGTTTGCCCCCTATCTAGATTACCTCCTTGGGACACAAATAAGGGCCCTCGTAATCACAGGTAAGTTACTTCCCTCACAAGTAGAGCTTCATGGTAACAAAAGGCATAGTGTACCACCACCAAGATGAACTTATTCCGTGAAGTAGTTTGAGGTTCCAGGGGACTGGCAATGTCAATCTCTACCCTCTCAAAAGGAGACCCAACCATAGGTAGTGGAATTAAGGGAAACACATAGTTGCCCTCCTGTTCTGCCATTAGAGTAACATGTGGAATGACAAAAGTCTTTCCCCTTTTCAGACATATGGACCCAGTAAAAGTAGTGGACCACCCTGTCTAAGGTTTTGGTCATCATCAAACACCCAGCCAAGGCAATATTATGTGTTATGTTGAAGAGGAAGGTCCTATTTTGTTCGGGACACACAAATATCCTGGTTGCTCCAGGTTTTGGGTCTTTAGCCTTACTGTAGAGGATGCCATCTTCTCAATAAATCCTATGGGCTCCACTCGTGTCTCCCTGCTCCTATAATTTAGCCTGGTGTTGTAGGCCTTCAAGGGTTAGGCACCTCCTCTATGTTTGGAAACATTTATCCATGGAGGATCCTCCTGTCCCATGTAACTCAGAGACCTCTGGTACGTCTCTCAAGGTAGGTTCTTATTCCCTTTTAGGCTACAGATCCTCCCCCTGGAGGTCAGATTTGTTCTGGGCCGCGTGAAAACAACAACCCATGCCTACTTTCCTTTCTTTTGATAGTGTGAACCTGCCCTGCCCATTGTTCCAGGATCATGGCTGCCTTGACTTATCCCCCTCAAATAAAAACCCAGTTTCTTAGATTGAGCCCAAATGTGTAAAGCTGAATAGGGGCCATGGACTAAATCTACTCAGCTCACAATTATAAAGATCAGGTACTTGGTTTGGTCCCTGTCGTACTTAGCCCATTAAGGTAGAGAGATAAAAAATGGAACTGGCTACGTTTTTATTCAGGAAACTTGAATATGTGACATTGTGCCCACATTGGGACCTGAAGGGTTGCTAGTGAATTCCCTTGAATGTGACTGTTTGACAGCAATGGGTTTGAGTGGATCATTCTACTTCCTGTTAGAGACTTTCTGACCTAAGCAAATCAAGGGGTTTGTGTTTTGTATTACAAAAACCCTATGACAAATGCTGCATGTCCAACTTGTGAATTTTAGGAAAAGTCAATGTAAATCGCTTTAGCCCTGAACTGACATATCCTGAAAAGTTGATGATATTGGCCTTATTTGTCTGTGTTATGAACTATCACTATCAAGTACTGTGATCAAATTTATAATGTTTTATGGTATATTTAGCTGGTGAATTAAAATATGTTTATTTATTTATTTGTAGTTGTATATAGTGCAAACCAGACCCACCAGCAAAACAGAGTGCTATGCATAATTTAATAAACATATAGTTAGACAAACTGGGGGAGGAGATGTGAAATGTCATTAACAGGATAGCAAATCATGAGGGAGATTGGAATGGGAGAATTTGGAAAGGAGGGACAGCTGAGGTTGGAAAATTGCAGAAGCTAATGGTGTGGCTTCCTTTGAAGTCTGAAAACAAGTGGGCTACAGAGCCGAGTGCCACACTTCAGAGGTGCAAGGTGCACTCTGTGAATGCCAGTCAAAAGGATGTTATGGTAGTAGAGTTTTGTGAGGACAAATGATTGCATTATAGTCTTGAAATCGTCAGCTGAGATAATGTGTTTGATATTCCTGAGGATTCTTATATGGTGTTGCACTCTTTTTGCTAGAGCATTCCCATGTGCATGAAGGTATAGGTTCTGAGTAAGGATGAAACGAGCCACGGATTTCACTGTTTTAACAATGTTTGTTTATAGCCACAAATGTTGTTACATCTAACCATGCTTGAATAGAAGTGTTACTATGTTGAGGGGGGCATTAGAAGCAGTTTAATTTTTGTGATGAAGAGTCATCTATGATATTAGCTCCTTCATCAGTCTTCCAAGAGCAGTTAGGTCATTACTAGAAGAAAACATCAGCTGTAATTTTTGCCATCAGTATATTTGTGGAATGAGATTATTATTTGCACCGGAGGGAAGTCAGGGATTCCATGTTGTTAGTTAAAAAGAGTAGGGAAGAAGATGGAGCCATGCGGGAATCTTTGTTCAGGAGTGTTGGGGTTAAGAAGACTATTGTCAGTTTCATATCATGGTGTGAGTGATTGGAAAAACATTAAACCTTGATAGACCAACCCTTCTAGTCCCATTCATTCTTTCAAACTTTTTAACTTTTTAACAGAGATACCTGCACTAACTGTTGCAGACAAGTCGACAAGCACCAGGGGGGCAGACTTGGGCATTGCTTAGTATGGTGAGCACATTATCAATTCAATGATGTGAAGCATTGCAACTGTCATGCTTCATTCAGTTCTGTTTCCACATTGGTGGAGTGTGAGCAGAATATTTTTAAAAGGTTTTGAACGGTTTCTCCATGCAATTGTACAGGACATTTGTCATGAGCCAAAGATTGGAAACTGGCCATAAGCTATTCAAGTCCTTTGGATCAAAGTTTTTGTAAGGCAAGAATGCATCTGACCTGCTTCAACAGTGTCATGAACAAATCATGATGTGAGTTGCAAATCACCTTTGTCAGGAGAAAGGGAGAAAGAGGTACTGATGCCTTTGAGTATCTTGGCATGAAAAAGGTCCTAATGGTTTTAGGTTGTCGATTTCAGAAATTACATCCAAATGGGTAATTTCCTTGAATGAAGTCCATATTGTTGGAGGTTTGCAGATTAGTTCTGCATCTACTGGAATTGCGTCAACTGTTGATTCAAGAGAGAGCTTCTTTATTTAAATTTTGTTGTAAATTTTTTTTTCATAGTTTTCCAGGGCTCTTTGGTGTTTGTGCTGACATGGGCAACATCTTGATAGGTTAGATTTTTGAAAATGTCAAACATATTTCTTCAGCAGGTTTTAGAGGCATCAATTTCTGATCTGATTTAGTTGGGTGAGTGGTCTATGGAGAACCAGTGCACGCTTTGTTTGTCCTTAGCTTTTTTTAGGTTTAGTTTGTTGGAAGCCAATACGCTGTAAGTTGTGATAGAGTAAGGTTTCAGATTTGTGAAAAAGCATGGTCTAGGTAGTTTCTGCAGTGAGCATTGAGCTCCCTTAGGATTTTGTGGGTTGCAGTGAATCTTGTATTTTCTGTGATAAATTCAATTATTTGCTCCACAGAGTATTATCTCCTGTTGGATGGTAGATTGTGAGTAGTACTGTAGGCTCTGGTTCAGCTGCTTTTCCTTCCACAGATAAGCGCTGGAGAGTCCATGCCACAACCCCTTGTACTCCTGGTTTTCCTTAATGATCTTCAAGGGGAATTTAGCAACATGATGGAACAAGGAGGTCTACAACAGGTCAGGCGAGGAAGGTAGCCAAGTAGATTCTGGTTATGTGTTTCATTCACAGCAGCAATTTCAATACTGCGTTTGGAAGCTGAACTGCATTTGCGTTTATGCACATGAGATTGGAGAGTTCAGTCTTTGAGTATTATTTTGAAAGTAAAAACACTGGATGAACCTTGACTTGTTTAGTGGTATTGGTATGTTTTGCTGATGTCAGAGACCAAGATTCACAAAGTTTTTTTCTCGGCTTTGCGTTACTTTTGTAACGCAAATGCAACACAAAACCTTTATTGGAATTTACAGATCAACACAAATTGGTATTTACACTGGTTTGTAAGAAAAAGTAATACAAAGCAGCACAAAGCGCTGCTTCTTGTTACTTATCATCAAGGGAGTGCTACACAGGTGGTATATGGGCGTTCCCATGCTTCCACCCATGCTTTTTGAGGCAGTTGAATACTCACTATATGTCACATTCAGGTACATGTTTAAATACTTCATAAAATTATGGCTGTAACTGTGAGCCAACAAACTAGCTATACTTCCTTTCTTTATTCACCTGCTTATATAGCTAGTACATATTTTCTGCGCTACAAATCCTTTTCGTATGTGTGCACCTTTGTGTAGTCTAATCTCGTCTAAATGTCAAATCTTCTTGAAGAATTATTATTTTGTTTAAAGTTTCGAATAGTAATTTGACAACATTTCATGTTTAACTGGGTTTTGACTGAATGCCTGTTCACAAACCCGTCTGGACATTGCCCACCACAGAATTCATTCATTTTTGCCTTTAATACAAACTATGAGCAGCTTTAAAAGTAATTTGTTGGGATTATATACAAAGATAATAACACTGTTGGTGTAGTTTAGTTATCACTTTCAGTTTGTTTCATTGTGCTTCCTATGCTAGATAACGTATCATTTTATTTCCCCTCTTATCATCAGTTTAAGGCTGTCCCACATGATACTACTTTAGACCTGAGCAGAATTTTCCCTTATGCTTGTGCATTTGTGTAATTCATGTAAATTAACAATATGAAAATGATGAAGAATATTGCTAAATTTGCCAGCATGAAATTTCACATAATTGTTTGATGCAGAGGAAGGGTTCAAGAAGAAAATATCTTTCAGTGAGAGAGATTCCAACAACAAATTTGTACAAGAGATATTTATAAATGAACCAATCCCTTTGGCAGTATTTTGAGTGACCTTGGAACACAATAATGCCTTGACATTCATTTTTCACCAAAGGTACCACAATGTGCATTTCATTATATAATTTTATTTTGTTTGCTCAAATTGTCTTGTAGTTTTTGAGGAACAATTATACAATTTTGCATGCTTTAATTCTTGGCATGGACTTAAATTTCTACTTTTAACTGTTCATGTCAGTTGACACTACAATGTAGTTAACGGAAGCATATTTTAAAGTATTGACTCTCTGTCCGTGGCTTCTACTTTGAAAATCTCTATGACCTCAGTGTCCAAATATATATCTGAAATTGACATTACTTAGAATAAGCATCGGGATCTTTCTTTCCCCAGTTTAGGATAAAATACCAGCTCCTCACCTCTTTACTTCATATTGTGTGAGCTCCCAGCCTTTAATTTCAAGAAGGTTTCTATGTGATTTCATAAAATTAAAGTCATAGAAAATCTAATATAGAAAATCACTTCATCTATGCTTTCAATCAACGTTTCAACATGAATGGCATTTCCATTTTAGTAAAAACAATTGATATATTTTTACATTGCCTTATGCGTGCTTTTTATAGGTGAGCGCAAAGCGCTGCATCCTCTGTAGTAATCTCTCTATGGGCTTCCAACCATGCCCATGTCACGTCAGTCACTTTCATTGGTTCGTGGACTTGCCTTTTAAAATCTGCTTGCTTTCATTTGTGAAAAGCATGCATAAGTCATGCCTTTTCTGGTGTTTAGCCCACCTATACAGCACCATTAAACTACTAAAAACATACAAGGCTCGATGTTTTCAGCATGGTTTCCGGAGTACTTTATCTGTTTATTTTCCATGCAGCGCAATCGCGCTGGGGTTTAGATAGTGCGATTGTGCTCTGTTTTTCCGTTTTCAATTTCAGAATGATCGCGCTGCATTTTACATAGTGTGAACGCGCTGCATTTTTTTTCTTCTTTTAATTTGTGTGGCAAGAAAAGTCTGGTTAGGAGTTTACAATGCTAATAGCTCTAACTCGGGCAAATGCAAGACCTGTTGCATTGAAAATGCTTGTTTGTTAAGGTATAATTTCAGTTCAATTCATCTTGAAAATTGTGACCCTCTGGTCATTTTTCTATAATGTTTTTATATATCCTTTTTCATTCCATTTTCTAATTTATTTTTCTCTTATGTGTCCCTTTATCCAGTCCAGTGCTTTCTTGCCTTCTTTTTTTCTACTCCCTCTCTAAAGCTAGATCTTTCCATCTACCTCCTTGATTTGTTTTGGGGGACAGCTCCCCAACCCAATTCTGTAACCCATTTTTAAAATTAGATTATATCCCCCTCACCCTTTTTTTTTCATAATTTGTTGTTGGAATCCGTTATGATATCTCTTTTTTTCTTTAACTCATTTTGGCCCACATTACAACCTTGGCGGGAAGATCAGACCGCCGGGGGGCCGCCAATGCGGCCGCACCCCCGCCGCAGCCATTTGGAGAGCCCCGCTTGGCCTGCGGGCGGAAACCTAGTTTCCGCCTGCCGGCCCAGCGGGGATCTCGGCCGCAACACAGGAGCCGGCTCCAAATGGAGCCGGCGGCGTTGCGGCCGTGCGACGGTGCGGTTCAAACTGCCAGGAAAAGGCTGGCGGTTGGGGGACTCGTAATCCCCTGGGCAGTGCTGCAAGCAGCGGGGCCATTGTCGCTTCCGCCGCGGTCATAATGCCCTGGGAAGCACCGCCAGCCTGTTGGCGGTGCTTCCTCCAGAACAGCTCTGGCGGTCTTGGACCGCCAGGGTTGTAATGAGGGCCTTAATCTCTAAACCTATTTTTTGCAAATTTTTTCCACTTTAATTTTAAAACTATTTTCACTAACTTTATTTGCAAAAGGGAACCTTAATTCTTTTTCTGTTTTTCCAAAATCACATTCTTTATATGTTACAGCAAACTGTATACCTATTATTTAGTTTTATTCACTAAATAAGTTTTCAATTACATGGCTTCTCAGAAATTAGTGATTTTTCGTAAATATACACACAACATTACAGAAGTACCTGCTCCACATGCTCTACCTATATTTTTCATTGTTTAAAAATAAATGAACACATTGAAATACTCTTGTTTCCAAGCTAAGGCCCAAATTTAAGAGGGCTTATTGCCAACTACCGCCACACTAGCATAATTATTTTTCACGTTAATGTTGTGATAGTGTGCCATATTTGCAAAGTGTCACTATGCATGCATTGTGTCACTTTGTAAACCTTGAGACACATTATGCCTGTGCCTGGCAGAATGTATGCAGGGGGAGTGCTCTATGAGATTCAACTGCATCATTTTTAGTGGCATTTCCAATGCCTGCACAGAGCAGGCGTTAAAAGGAGGCACACCATTATTTATAATGGGCCTCTATGTCCTTTGCAGGATTAGTGGCATATGTTTTAGTGCTAATCCTTCAAAGTACAACAATAAACTATAGCGTAAAAAATTATGATGCTATTGTCAGTATCCTGAGGCCTGGTGCACCATATTTTACACATGGTGGCGTTGGGGGGGTGCAATGGGCAGCAAGAACAATCTTAATTCTGGGCCTAAACGTTTTGACAGTCAGCATAGGAACCCTTTGATGCACACAGCAACACTCTAGTACCATAAGTAATTCTTTATCACCTTTATTTTTTTTGCTATCCCTCCATCTCATTACTAGTTATTGAAAAATATAACTTATCTGGTTTACTTACTAACAAAGCTATCCTTTTTTCATAAACACATTTTTAAAGAAATGTTCATGGTCTATATTTCGTAAGTGTAATTGTGTGCGCCACTTGATAAATGAATACTCATAGATCTATGATTCATGCTTTATTTACTTAAATATAGCCTGAAACCTTGTTTCTTTTGTGATTGCTTAAGAGCCCATTCCCACTCTAGATGAGCATTGTTTGTCATAATTGTGGTAATCCTAAATATACAGTTTCTATCAAGTTTCCCATCTAAAATGTTGTTATGTTTTTGGGATAGCCCCATTTCCCACTTTCACCACTCATGTCCTCAAAAACTGCCAGTAAACCTTTTTTATGAGTTTTTACACACTAACAGGATGCAAATGATATGGCCGTGTTGTACAAAGGTTGGGAAGCTGGTGAATTGGCCTATCTAAAGCATGCATTGGTGAAGACATTAGGTCTGTGGTAATGTGTAAACACACAAATTCACAAATATTGTTTACAAGCACTGCATGCACAAGTGCGGTTTATCACTGCCCTATTGACTTTGTCTATGCTAGGAATAAAATAGAAATTAAGGGTTCCTTCCTTTATATAATGCATATAGCATGTAACACATTGAATATGGCAAGCAAGTAATTCAATGCATTTTATTCTTTACATGGACAATAGTTCCTGATGCATTCAAGCCAAAACACTTTCATGAAGGTAGAAGTATACCCCAAACATTCATTAGCTTGAGGTATGAGAGTAATTCTTCTCTGAGTGGAACTAATGACGACTCTGTCTTTAGTATAAAGAGTTGGTAATAATGTAATTCATAGAGTGGCACTGTGAAGCCAGACCTGCTTCTTCACTCGATGAGAGCACATGATCGTTCACAGGTTTGTGTCCGTTGCAGAGGCCGAGTTTTCTGAAAAACAGCAGTGGGTCTTCGAAATGGAGAGTGAGACCAAGCAAAAGGTAAAATTCAGCAGCGCTGAGACCAACAGGAACTGTCCAGCAGAGGAACAAAATGAGGAACACAAGCAAAAAAATATCTTGTGGCATGGGTAAAAAATAGACATGCGCATCCTCCTCCAGAGCAAAAATGCCGGGATTGTGTTTAGAAAACAGTACCAGGGGCCCAATCGTATACTGAGTATCAGCGTCATCAGAGATGCCATTGGAGATATTTTATAGAAATCATCCCCATGTTTACCTTCAACACAGAGTCCTTAGGCATTCCAGGAAGTTAACTCAACTATGAACTGAGACTGTTGATTCGTCAGAGCTTGGTGGGTGATATTATTGGGATCAAAGGGGTAAATACCTCACTCAACCGCCTCAGTTGTTTTAAGCAAGTTATTGAAGGGGTCAAAGTCATCCCCGACTTAGCTAGGAGACCATAATCAAAGGTCTGTCACAACCTTACAAGCCAAACTACTCTTATGATAATGGGGAATTCAAGGTGATGTTATGACTGTATGAAAACTAAGAAAAACACCTATGAGATATTCAGTGCCATGGAGGGGCGATTACGACCCCATGTCACCAAGCCAATATTGGCACCCCAAGGCCCATATTTATACTTTTTTAGCGCCGCATTTGCACCGTGTTTTGACGCAAAAATGGCGCAAACTTACAAAATATAATTGTATTTTGTAAGTTCGTGCCGCTTTTGCGTCAAAAAATGACGCAAATGCAGCGCTAAAAAAGTATAAATATGGGCCCAAGTTTTTTTTAAGATGTTACAATGACTACTATGATTATTATGAGAGAGCTGTTTGCTTCATGCCAGCCTCAGCAATAGTAGAGCCTGTGATCTCCCTCTCCCACCATCTCCCGCTGCCATAAGTGATAACTGCAGAGGATGGCCTCATGGATGTGGCGCAATGTCTTCTCACTCTATGAAGATGGGTGATCTAAAAAATATCTTACAAAGGGTGTGTCTGGATATGCAGGTAGGGTGACCACCTTTCCATCATTTTCACAGACTGTGCAGGATTTAACCCTAATGTCTGTTATCAGTGATGGAGATTTCAATAGAGGGCATGTGTTTGTAATTTTAACCTTTGTGCCAAAAGACTAATATTAACAGTTTAAACGCCTTGGCTGATGTGGAAGGTCTCCTGTGCTTTATCCCAACGGACGGGCAAACACATAAACAAGAAACAAGCCTTCTCGCCAGGGTGCTGATTGTCTAAAAAGAAATGTAGACCTGTGAAGCTGGTTAATCTGTAAATGTAAAGGCTGCTGGGGAGCAGGCAGCGGTGGCATTATTTGATGGAGACATTTTAAGCTTCCTGAAGACAAAGATTTATTCTTTTTTAAAGGTATTGTATGGGTGTTCCAAGCTGAGCTATGGATAAACTGTTTGCATAAGGTACAATCTCCATATTGCTTAAATCTACACTTTAAAAACACTTTTTTGTTCTTCACCAAAATGTATGTCCAGCCTGCACATTTACAATAACGACTTACACATTCACAGTGATCTCTGTGATGAGCAGTAACCGACTAGCACTGAAAATACATGTTACTATTACCTGCTAAACCAAACAAAATTCAGTTCTATGGGCTACTTGTTGCACACACATACATCTGAAGTGATACATTAACTAATAGAGGTTTCATAACATAAAATAGTGTATTTCCTACTGATTGTTTGCACTGCATTTCTTTTTCACTTAGGGTGTGCGTTATTTTATATGTAGTTACCTGATCTTGAAAGATCAAAAAATAGTCACAGAATATTTTGCTCTTTTTAGCCACCCCTTTTATTCCACCTCCACCCTTACTGACCCCATTCATATTGAACTCAGGATAACATTATTCATATTTCTTTATTGCCCTTTGACCAGCGAAAAAGCCAGTGACATGAGAATATGGTGTGCTGCAGTCCCTTACCTTCCCTATGTACCTTTTTTTAAGACATTGCGTCAAATTAACTTGTGATCAGTATTTACTTAACACAATATACTATTCATTTACTATTCTTCTGATCGAATTGTACAAAAACACTCTCCTCTGGTGATAAAGGAGAATGAGAAAAATAAAGTAATCTAGTTAGTTGTTTAATTGCACTACGTGTGACCAGGAAACTTTGGTTCACATCCTACCGTGCCTGCATGACTAAATTGTGTGATTTAACTCAAAAAAAGTTACTCTATGTGTCTAGTTTACTCCATATGACATTAGACAGCACAGTCAAGTATTTCAGTTCAAGATGGACCCTGTGTAAAGACCTCATTTGTATATGCTTTAATGGCATGTGTTATTTCACCATGTATAAAAATAACATTGACCATGAAATAAGGGACACCTGACATTTTGTGCACTTTCTTCTCTCATGGCTTTGTCAGGAGAGAGGATCAATAAATGTTATAAAGTTCATGTTTGAAAATGTCTGATCCAATTATTTGTCAGTGCAATGTTGTGATCTAATACACTAAATTGAATCACTTCTATGTGTTAAAGATATGCTTTCTACATTTCAAAGTCTTTATTATGCTCTTATATTTTGTTTGTTTTGTAATTTGTATTCAAATATGTGGAAGGTTCTGTATGTTCTTTGGCAATTAAGGATGCACCAGATCACTGGTTCAGGCTTGGCTTGACTGCAAAGTCATTTGAACACTTGGGCAGAGTGGGCAATTGCCCAGGGACCAACATTCCAAGGGCCTCAGCCCTTATTCACCCTCCACAAGAACTACCAATAGACCAATGCACAAGCAGAGTTTGCCAGGTTGGGAGGTTGCTGCTTCTTCAACCACTTGACAGTGCCTCCTCTATTTATGGCCTCTCTGCTGAGACTATTCTCAGGTACTCAACGCTTTCCAATATTCATGTAAGGTCTATCTGATTTTGGGAATTGTCCCACCTCGTTCTTCTCTTTCTTATTTGTCCCGCTTTTACAATAACCCTTTGAATCAGTTGTTGCAGATGTTCAATTTGATGTTTACTTTATCCTATTCTTTAATTCTCTGTCTGGTGGTCAGGCTCCCAGTTTGAGATAAGATAGAGTCCTTGACGCACATTCTAATGCAGCAGTTAGGCGTTCTTGGCGCTGTGACACTACTGACAAGTTGTGGGTACCCCACATCCTGGCACTTGCTGTGAGACTGTCACCCACACCATCTGCTCTGCCTTTTGCGTTTGATGTTTAGTTGAGGGTCAGATAAGAAAGATGTGTTTGTTCAACTTATCTAAACTAAACTATCAGAAGATAAAAAGTCACTAACATTATTGCTTCTCAAACTATTTGCCATGGTTAGGTAATTGCTTGTAAACATATTCAATATGTTTCTGCAGTTTTATCTCCAAGAAAGATTGTTTCTATCAGGGTAGGAATGATGCCCTTGACACTGCTCAAAGGCGCCAATTTATTATTTAACAAGGACATATTGCACCATTTTAATGTCACTTATCTAGAGGCATACTCATACACAACACAGTGAATAAATAGTGCAATATCAAAAAGTAATAATATGCTTTGGTAAACCAAAGGGGTATGGACGACCACTCCTCCTTTTGTCCTGAGTTCTAACCCTTTGTCTTGAGTATTTTACAGTCTTGTCCTGCATTTGTCTCCATGCAAGTCGATCACCTTATATGCATACTGGACGTGGTTTATACAGTGTCCTTGCCACCTTAACAGTAGTAACTGTTATTAAAATATGTCTGACTCTATAGGAGAACAGATACCAAGGACACACTTCCCAAGAATGCAGCATTTCCATCAAAATAAAGTAAATGATATGAAGATTGTGAGATTACCATCTGTGCAAAACAATAAGAAGCAATATTTTGAAGATGTTTGTGATGGGTTCTTCTTTCTAAAGGACTGAGAGACAATTGCTCGAAGGTTTTAATGTGTACGTGGCTCTTAAACCAGGACACTTCCTGCTGCAGTTAAGAGAACCAGGGGAAGGGGCTGTCAGGGAGCAGTACTGATATTGGTTTATTTCTACAGTTTGCTTTAATTCGAAAACTAGCCTTACTATTCTCACAAACAAATTTAATTTGAATGGAACCAGACCTCAGAAGAAGTCTGACTTGTTTATAATGTGTACCATTGATAGATTCAGTATAACGTGACAAGATTGAAAGTAGCATGTTACACGCTCGCAATATCGATAAGTAGTGCTGTCACTGTGCACATCTCATTTTAGACTTTGCCTTTCTTTAGTGGGTTATTCGGGAGCAATAGTGAGTATTTTCTTTCTAAATATAAAAGCAAACACGTCAGCATTTCACCCTCACTTAAACATATTTCAAAAGTGATATGTTGAAATGTGCTCATTACTTGGTTCATTATTTTTCATTTGCATATTTGCTGAAGAGTTTAGACTCGTCACTGAGTCGACAGTTTCTTTCCTGCACACACTCTAAACCGTTTTCCCTGGAACTGTGGTAATGTTTCTCAGTTTGGCTTTCGTGGTGATCAAACAATACTTAAGGTTTCATCCGTGTTTACAGCTTTGCATTTACATAAAGTAAATTTTTCCTAATGCTGTTTCGGCTTGGTATAATGAAGCTTTAGCGATGAAATAGTGCGGCATTCGTGTTCATTATGTTTATGATGATATGCTTGTGAGGCTGTTGACAAAATGTTAGAAACACTCAAAAAATACGCTTGCTCCTTATTTCCCTTGGTTAATTGAATTCTGTCTCTTTCTATGTTAAAATCCATCCAGTGATACAGTTTACTGATCTCCTGCTGTTTTAAGTATTTTATACATTTATGGGGAACATCTGGGTCTGCATCATGAAGGATAGTAATCTATGTAAACAGCAACTACATCCTAAAATTTAAAACGGCATTTCTGTTGTGCCTCACCTAATTATCAGTCTGTTTGTGAGGAAATTTCTTTAGTTGCATTATCACCCTCTTTTTCTGTAATACTGTACACTCTGTTTTGGGTGATTTTCAGGCGTGGCTCCACCATTGGATGAGAGGAGCGTCGCCTCCCAAAGCCCCATGATAAAAAATAAAAGAATCATTTGTTACCCTTTTATTTTTCATCATCCCCTCCTGAACCAAGGTTCAGGGCGGGCAGGGCCTGCTGAGTGGCAGCAGGGAGCAGTGGTGGGCAGAGGGCTGCCGGTGCACTGTTTATAGTGCGCATGTCTCTTTGGCCAGCCGTCTTGTGACGGCCAGCCTAACATGCGCACTTTAAACCTCTCAACCCAGCTATCTTAAGACAGCTGGGCTGAGAGCAAGTGCAGGCCTTCAGAGCGCTTGTGAGCGCCAAGGGAGGCTGCTCCCTCCAATCAGGGCACTGCTCTCCTGCTGGTTTCCAGCATGTGAGCAGCACCAGGATTGATAAAGGGAGTTTGCTTTGGCCCGCACTTCAGTCCAGGCAGAAGTCGTCTTGAGCGAGGATGACATGCTATGCTGTCTTGATAAGGTGAGTGTTTCTTGATTTGTTTTTCTTAATTTTTAATTTTTGCGTGCCCATCCATACATTTTACTGCCCTCCTCTCCTCCATGGATACCAGTCACTACTGCTGATTTTACTTACTAGAACAAGCATTGTGAGGTCGATGCCATGTCTCCCACCTGCCCCTGGTTTTGAATATAGATGCTGCTGAATTTTGAAGTATGCTCACTTGGTTATTGCATTTGAGTATGAAGTATATGTCTTGAACCCCCAACAAGTGTCTAATCCTCACCTGCATATTTAACTTTTCAGTAAGGAAAGATTTAATTGAAGATACACTAATTGCATGGAAAGTTAAATGTCACATGTGTGGAACCAGACCTACATGTCTATCTGGCTTCTAAAATGTTTAAACTTGAAGGCAGACCTGTCAAAATATACATTTTGACAGGAGGGAAATTCATACTTTTAAATATTAAGTAAGTCGCTCCTAAGCCTTGTATCCCACACTGTATGGTACCTGGTAGTTAAAAGTGGAACATATATAAGCTTAGGGCCTGATTCATAGCTTGATGTAGCGGGGACTCCATCTCAACGACAACGGAGTTCCGTCCCCTCCAAGACTATGGTCTGCCCATCCGATTTAAATGTGGGACCAAAGCGTAAAAACAGCGGGGACTACTCTGTCTCAGCTGTAGTGGAATCCCTCCAAAAACCTGACGGAATAAGGGCCAGTGGAGGTTTTGCTGCATGTCCACACACCTAATTTAGATGGGCGGACATAGAGCTGTTTTACAATGCCTGCCACCTACAAGAAAAACCTGCATGTAAGGGACAGGTGCTGAATGCCCTCCTGGCTATGGAGAAAACTCCCCTGGTGAGGGAGCAGTTTATTATTTTTTTTATAAAGAAAATCCCACTTGAGGAAGGTAAAAAATGGATGTCATTTAGGGGTCAATAGAAGTCTAAACTGTGTTCCTTGTCTCCTACCTGCTCCTGACATCTTGAGGTCTCAAAGACAGCACCATGAAAAAGCAAAATGAACAGCTATTTACATGCAAGAAGTGAAAACAACAGATGAACAGTTGAAATGTGTAACTTAGAAAGAATAGTGGTGTGAGCTGTAAGCTAACAAGACCCTCCATAGGCAGGTCACACTCTAGGGGTCTGCAATGGAGAAGTGCTGCCAGAGTTTACACATAAAATACATTTAAGAAGTTTTGCATTTAGGTGGGACTTGGTGTCATTGCAGACAGGGAACCTCAATAGGTTGTGGGGGGTGGTAAATGAAACATGAAAATCTCCTAGGTGGGACCAGCAGTTTTACTTTCTGTTTTGGCAGTACAAAGTGGCAGCTAGTCTTTCCTATTTCATGTTGCACAATTATATCTTCTAATGTGACCAGACTTTGTGTACAGAAGGGCCAGAAGTTGTGGGACAGAGCCGATTGGCATAAATATTATGTCATGAGATAATCTTGTTAGTTGAAAAGAATTAGAAAGCTCCACTTGTTATTCAAACTCGTGTTGAGTTTATTTCAGTGCAAGCCGATCCTCTCATGTTTTACAGATGAGGACCCCAATGATCAAAAACACACAGCCAACACGTCTTTCACGCCTTAAGGCTATGGATTTATCTCAATTATATCCATCTTGAATTTCACCTTTACATCACAAAACACTGTACTCAACTTCTGGTTTGCCCTTTTCACTTTTTGGGGGAAATACTAATGTATATACTGTCAGCCTTGAAAAAGCCCCAGGGTTCCATGCTTTAAGGGAAGATTATTAACTATGCCAATCAACTCTGCCCCACAACTTCTCGTAATCTCAGTGTGGATGGGTTAGGGGTTCCCTATTCTAAAGGACAACTGATTCTCTCACCTAACCCATTACTCAAGGGTGGCCTCATCTGGGATTCAAATCCCTGATCTGTGTTTACAGAAGAGGTAAATTAGGTCCCTGAACAGAGTTGACCACAAGATCTTCTGCTGAAACATCCAATACACACGGCTGTAGGCCATGCGCAGTAAAGGTTGAACATATGAAGATGGAGTAACACATGCTATATTAAGAATATAATATTTTAAAAATTCTCGGCAGAAATTGAAAAGTTATAGTTGTGTTATAGTTGGGTATGAAAATAAGACCTTGATTTATGTTAAAAAAAATGAAATTTGAAAAATAACAGAGGCTAAAGTGACTTTATAATTAAGTGACTGAAGAACTACCAGCAAAGTTATCAAGAAAACAATAAATGCCTTTTGTATGAAAAGTCTGACCGAGCTATTACACTATCACCTCCAGAGTGATACATAAATATTAACTGAAAAAACACAAAGGTTAAAGTGATGTAACAAGAACAAATGTTTAAAAACTAATGTAAATTATACCATTTGAAATGTGTAAATTATAACTGGCAAATTTCAGGTTTTTTTTCTTTTTAAATATTTGTTCTTGTGTAACTTCCTCATCTAACTGTGACACGGGTTTAACCTTTGCCATTTGAAAAATCTGTGTGATACCTTTCAGAATCAAAGATATTTAACTTTGGCTCCTTCATGGTATGGTTTGCGCTGATCCATCAAGCAGGAGCCATGAAGTAAGAAGTGGATAGTTAGTAGATGGGGCTATTCACGCTCAGCTGGTAATAATACCAAAATCACTAATAGATCCAGTCAAATCTCAGTAAATTAATCCTTGCTCAAGCCTTGGTTGCTTAGCAAATGAGCAGTCAGACTTAACCTAGGAAACTGGGTTAAGTAAAGCATTCCAAATCTCCAAATCTGTAATTACATAAAAGACACAGAACAATACAAATCCAACAGAGAATAGTTTTGTCTTCAAAATGACAAAATCCAATGTAGGTAGCTGAACAAGGTCAAAGTCAAAGTTTTAGGGTGACCACAATGGAGTGTGGGCTGGATAAGAACTGTGGTAGGCCCAGGTCAAAAATTTACCTTTGGACTTAATCTTTTTCTTGGAGCTGCTCTCTCGATGACAAATCCTCATTTTACTTGGATCCAAAGTTCAATTCGATGATAGTGGCCTGCTGCACCTCAATGCCTCGATGAGCCTCTGGAAGTCTGTGTCCTCGATGTTGCCTGTGAAGAGCTCCGGAGCTATGAGCTGGACAAACCATCACAGTTAGGCTGAATCACAGGTCAGCATTGAAGGCTTGACTCTCAATGTCGAGCCTGTCTCATCCTCAGCTTTTCTGCAAAACTTTGTGGAAAGTTTCCAGACTTTGAGACCTTGGTGGTTCTGGGTTCCTTTGGGGAACATAAGTGTCCACTAGGTCAGGCCTAGGGTTCAGAGACTCTGGCTTGCCTCTTGGGGGCTAGGACTCAATTTTCCACAATGCACCTGCACAGTGCAGGAAAAATACAGTTGCAACTGGTTATTTAGGGGGATCCTCTCTTTAGCTTGGCAGGTGACTTCTTCCAGCTCTGTTGTACCTGTTGCTGATCAAGGAGTCCACTCTTTTCCCTTCAGGTCAGACACAGTCCTTTCTTGGTCTACCCTTGGGAGTGCAGCAGGTGCAGTCTTTCGTAGTGGAAGCTTTCTGGGGTGCAGTCCAAGGGCCCAGCATGACAGTCCTTCTTCTTTTATTTCAGGCAGTGTTCTGATGAGCTCTTGCAACTCACACGTATCTATCCTCCATTCTGGCCTGACAGGAGTTGGGGGAACACCCCAGCCTATACAGGTAAAGCCACCGCCCTTTGCTTTGACCACCTGCTGTGAAGTATGGCATATTTTTTACTCGGAAAGCACTGTTTTCCCAAAATGGAGAAATTCTCTCCTTGGTGTGTGTCTGTGTAACCCAACCCAGAGGTTTGGCTAAAATCCGACTATCGTCCCTTTGAACTCCTCCCCTAATCTAATTAGGGGGCTTCCATCTGGCTGGGGATCAAGTAAGTGGTGGTTGACCTGCATCCTATGACATCTGTTCTCCTGTATTTGAAGTCCAGCTTATCTCCCCAGCTCCCTTCCACTCCCTTGCTTCTCCAGGAAGCAAATCTCCTCCCATCATATGACTGTATTGTTTCAGCCGCAGACCTCTTCATACCTACTCAGGGTACAGTTTGGCTCAGGCTGTTCAATGCCGACCCTTCTGGATCCTAAGGACTTAATTGGGAGTCTGTTGGTCCAAGGACCACCAGACTCGCAGAGGCAGTCAGACCACCACACTCCAGGCAGTCTGACCACCACATTATGACCCTGGAAGTTTGAGCACTAGGGGACCACCGTCCCTGCCAGGAGCATGGTTCCCAACAGGCTGATGGCAGTCTGACTCGTACTCAGCCATGGCAGTGCTGAGTTCAGCATCACCGTGCTGAGCACAGGTCCCCTTTCCGCCAGCCTTTCAATGGTGGTTGAGGCTGCACAGGGGGATACATGTGCTCTAGGCATAGGCAGTGCAGGGGCCTTCCCTGCCCAGCACCCTCAGAAGGAGTGCTGTCTGCTTTGCAGATAGTGCTTCTTCCGAGGGTGCTGATGTGCTATGGTATTGGCCTCGGCTCCCCTAAGGGAGGCAATATCAATACTGTAGCACTATTCCCGCCGGGCTGACTAATTGAAACATCATAGTACGATGTTCCTGCTGGTCAGTCCGATAGGAGCAATGTAATACGGCGGGGAGTGAGGCAGCCGGATGGAAGGCTGCCTTATACCTGAGAGTTTGGCAGTCGTCTCATCCGAGCGCCAAACCCGTAATGAGAACTCTGAGTTCTAAAACTACTTTCCTCTAATCGTTTTAATAAATCTGACCTTGGCAAGTTCTTGGATTTATTGATACCATTATTTTGATACTTTGAATGATATGCCTAGCTAGCTTCAATCAAAAGTTAGACTTTATTAAGTTAAATAGAGCCCTCCCATTTAAGCCAACATAGCTAACAGTACTACAGTAGGGAAAAACAACTTTGGCTGTTTTTCGCCTACCAGGGCATAAAAAAATATTTATTATTGTCTCTGCTTTTTTTAATAACTGTGCACTCTACCTTCGGGCACCTAGGTCAGACCGTAGGACTTACTTAAATGTAGCACAAATGTGGTTTTGGACTTTGGAAGTATTTTTAATTTCAAAGACAAATTTGGACATAGTTTTGTTTTAAAACCAGCCCTCAAGACAGGCCTGGCCTTGAAATTACACCAGACACTGCATCAGTGCACACTTAAGTGCATTGTATCCACTGGGGTTGTAAACCTACTTTGCTTACTATATACTAGGGACTTACAGATAGGTGGTCTTTGCCAATTAGAATCGGCTCTGAGCTCAGTGAGGATAGCCCAGGGCACTTTCAGAGTCAGTAACAAACAACATCAGTCAAAAAAGGTGGGTGTTCTGGGCAAAAAGAATGACTTTCCTACCGGTGTCTCAAAATATTGATTTCCTATTTTAATTCCTATAGATGAATGGCCCAAAAGCATTTTTTAGGATAAGGTAATGGTCTATATGACAAATTCCTACTCTGAAAACAAAGTTTTACAAACTATTTTCTGTAAATGCCTTCAGTTTTCTTTGAACGAAAACAGACTGCATTAAAGAAAATGCTTTATTGAAAAGCAGACACAGACATGGGAGTCTGGTACTCCAGCAAGCCATCATCTATGTGACGGCAGTGAATGGTACTGGGTCCTAATTTTCAATGTACCTCATTAATATTCATGAAGTAGGTTGAATTTTCACCCACTGTGATTCCGTATTTTGTGAACTAACCTATTAGTTCATAGGTCAGTCAACAAAACACCATTGGATTCATTGAAAGTCAGTGTGAAAATTGAAACCATTTTTAGCATATCCAATATACATACATATGAAAAACATGGAGGGTGGGTTAGCTAACACTGACCCTCAAGGACATAGGAGGAAAGTGCTTCCAAAGAGCCCATCCTGTATTGTCTGGCCACAACATGGATAAAATGTCTAGTACAGGACTCAGGAACATGGTCCCTACTGAAATGGATAGCAATGAAAGCCTGTTTTTGAGAATCAGAGAAAGATACACATATAATAGGTCATAACACAATTTTGGCACAATGTAAATTACTTGCTGGTGATATCATACTAATTTCTGGAATTGTCGAGTGTTCTAGGGTGATTTTACTCACTGTGCAATAATGATCCTCTGCTGCAATGTGATGAACCAATGTTTGGAAGAAAACATTTTTCTCTCGTGAGAATCCCAGAGAGTTTATCAAAGAAGTTCCAGAAGCTAATATGAGAAGGCATTTTCTTTATCGCCCCATGATCTTCTGCAGCAATGTCAAAATAATTTACTGATATACTCAGTAAATCGTGTTCTTTCAAAAGCAGAAGCAACCTGCCAGTTGATTCCCTAATGTACTGCTGATGCACCACGCTGTTCTAATGAACAATTAGAGCTCCACAATTCAATATTTATGAGAAACGCTTGACAAACCTGAATGTCACTTTCATGGAATCAAAACTGTAAAATGTAAAGCTTTTCCTGCTGATGATACTACAGTAATTGAACAAAATGGTGATTTTCTTTTTTTCATAGAAATAATAGTTAGTGCTTAGAAATCTAAAATGAGGACATATTTTCTATAAATTCTCAAATATCTTCTTCCTCAATGTAAGAAAAAGATGTGTTATGCTGAGTAAAACATGTTCTTCAATACCAGCAGCACCATGTCAGTTCATTTAATATTCTTCTACTGTAACTTTACCACAGTATTCTAGTGAATAACTAGAAGGCTAACGTTTTGTACAAAAGTATGGCAAACCAAACATTATTGTGATGGAAACAAAGGTGTACAAGTGTTCTGTAAAAATGAACAAAATGAGGGGGTTATTTTTGTCTGAGAAAATATGGGTAGTGCTTTTGAGCTCTAAAATGAGAGCACATTTTTTATAACTCGTTACATATTACATACATCACCCATGACGTATTAAATGACATCATTGATGACCACTCATATTTAAGCATCAATATTGTTCAAAGGACTAATGGGTACCCTGATCCCCTGGGGAATATATGAGGTATTAAAGAGTACAGAATAGGGGTGCAAGTTCTAGTTAGTTAAAGGGTTTGCAGGTTTTAACATTAGTTCATGTCTTATTTCAACACTAATCTATAAAGTCACTTCAACCTTTGGTTTTTACTGTAAACATACATATGTTTATAAATAGAGATATATACATGTCTTAACACAAGGAGGTATCCAGTATAAGTAAAATCTTATCACTCAGAAGCTTAAAGTGATCAGTAAAGTATGCACAGCAATGTTAGGACTGCTCTGTAGTTTTCAAGATTAGGTGGAGAACTTCTCTTTTTGGAACACATCTGCAAGAACAGCGACACTTTAAATCTGCCCATCCCAAATGCCTGTTTTTCTAGCAGGCTTTTTAGGCCTAGGATTATCACTGTGCTATCCCTACTGAGCTTTAAAAGCATTGGTCTTTTTCCATTTTACAGCAAAGTCTTTAAGCATAGTGGTAGAAATTGGGTCTTTGGTTGGCAGTCTGGTTACCCCCTGTCCAAGCAAGGACCCTCACTCTAGTCAGGGTAAAGGGGAATCACCCTTAGCTAACCCAAACTTACCTCATTGGTAGCTTGGCATGGCAGGTTTAATTTCAGAGTCTAGGTGTAAAGTATGTATACCAACACACAGTAACTCAGTGAAAACAATACAAAATGACACAACACAGGTTAAGAAAAATAGGTAATATTTATCTAAACATAACAAGACCAAAACAACAAAAATCCAACATACACAAGTCAAGTTATGAATACAGCCTTAACTCTTTCGAAAACAGTGAGAACACTGTTAGCACGAAAAAGTACCTGGGTTGTGTCAAAATAACACCACACTGGACAGTGTGGGTGGGAAAAATGCCAGTGATTCGTCAATTTCTCACTCATGAACGAGATTGTGCGTCTTTCCTCCTCCGGTTCCGTTGGCGTGTGCCATTTTTCCTCTCTGCAGGAGAGCGAAGCGTCGATCCAAACAGGCACCTCAGGTCCAGGCAGGTTTTGCGTTGTTTGTTTTTCCATGCCCAGTGATGTTGCATTGAAAATCCGGTCACACGGTATCCCAAAACTGCACTGTGTGGGGTTGCGACGTTATCAGCCTCCGTTAGCGGGTGTTGCGCGTCATTTCTCCAGCCTCGTGTGTCGCTCTTCCAGCCGCTATGCAGGTGGAGCATTGATTTCAGCCACGAAGCCAGCAGCGCGTCGTTTCTCACCCATGTTTCGGAAGGTGTGTCGAAAATTTCCCCACACAGCAGTCTGTGCGTGGATTTTCAGTCTTTGCCAGCTTCACCTTTCAAGGGAACTGTATAGTGCACCACTTGCAGGTCAGGGCAGGAGTCTCTGCAGAAAGTCCAGGTGCTGGCAGTGGAAGTGTTTTATGGCCACAAGACTTCAACACCAGGATGCAAGCTCAGGTCAAGCCCTTGGAGATTTCTTCACAAGCGGGAATGCAAAACAAAGTCAAGTCTTTGTTCCCTTTCATAGGCAGAAGCAACAACTGCAGGATAGCTCAACAAAGCACAGTCAAAGGCAGGGCAGCACTTCTCGTCAGCTCCTGAACTCTTCTCCTTGGCAGAGGGTCCTCTTGGTTCCAGAAGTGATCTAATTTTTCAGGGGAGTGGGTGTCCTTCTTAATACCCCTTTCTACCTTTGAAGTAGACCTACTTCAAAGGAAAGTCTCTCTTGTTTGTGAGATTTGCCTTGCCCAGGCCAGGCCCCAGACACACTCCAGGGGGTTAGAGACTGCATTGTATGAGGGAGGCACAGCCCTTTCAGGTGTTAGTGACTACTCCTCCCTTCCCTCCTTGTACAGATGGCTCATCAGGATATGCAGGCTACACCCCAGCTCCTTTTGTGTCACTGTCTAGAGAGAGGTGCAAACAGCCCAGCTGTCAAACTAACCCAGACAGGGAATCCACAAACAGGCAGAGTCACAGAATGGTTTAAGCAAGAAAATGCCTACTTTCTAAAAGTGTCATTTTCAAACACACAATCTCAAAACCAACTTTACTAAAAGATATATTTGTAAATTGTGAGTTCAGAGACCCCAAACTCCACATGTCCATCTGCGCCCAAAGGGAATCTACACTTTAATCACATTTAAAGGTAGCCCCCATGTTAACCTGTGAGAGGGATAGGCCTTGCACAGTGAAAACCGAATTTGGCAGTATTTCACTGTCAGGACATATACAATACATTAGTATGTGGCCTAGATCAAACATACACTGCACCCTGGCCATGGGGCTACGTAGGGCCTACCTTAGGGGTGCCTTACATGTAAGAAAAGGGAAGGTTTAGGCCTGGCAAGAGGGTACACTTGCCAAGTCGAATTGGCAGTTTAAAACTGCACACACAGACACTGCAGTGGCAGGTCTGAGCCATGTTTACAGGGCTACTAATGTGGGTGGCACCAACAGTGCTGCAGGCCCATTAGTAGCATTTGATTTACAGGCCCTGGGCACCTCTAGTGCACTGTACTAGGGACTTACCAGTAAATCAAATATGACAATCATGGAAATCCAATTACACATACATTTTACATAGGAGCACTTGCACTTTAGCACTGGATAGCAGTGGTAAAGTGCCCAGAGTAACAAAAACAGCAAAAACAGGGTCCAGCACACATGAACAACCTGGGAAACAGAGACAAAAAGTTAGGGAAGACTACGCCAAGGATGCCAAGTCTAACACATAGGATTAGCAAGTGTTTATATATATATATATATATATATATACAGAATGACTAGGTCATTGTCTTGACTGTAGGCCATGTGCAGTGGGTGTTGACCGTGAGCTGTGGTTCGAGGGCAAGGCCCACCATTGGGCATGACTGCAGGCTGTGTGCGCCAGCACATTGAGGCTTGTGGGGGATTGCATGCCCATGGGGAATTGGATGCCCCCTGATATCGGGGGTTGGGCGAAGGTTACCCGAATGGGGTGAGACTGTGGTCAATTTTAAACATGATAAAAAACACAGTAAGTTAATGGAATAAAAAGGTTAAAGTGACTTTATAGTCAGGTATGGTAATAAAATCTAAGCTTACAACTAAAAGCCCCAGAAATTCAAACAATTAAACAAGGGTTAAAATAAAAATATTGCTAAGCGGTAAAATGAGATAAAAACTCTCCAATAAAAATCATCCAGCAGGAAAAGGGTGCAGGTTGTATCTGACAGTGAGTTTCATGAGGCCAGGTACCTTCTCGTCGCACTTCCACTGAATTAGATGTGTTGCTTTGTAGAACCTCCAGGCAGGAGAAATGTGTGTTTTCAGTACAGTGAAGTTGCACTTTAGCTGGTTTAGCATAGATGATTGCTGGCAACCTGAAGTCGGAATTTTTCTAAGTGCCACAGCTTTTCAGAGATTGTAGGAGATGTCCAGTTAGACACAGTTAAGAGTTTCAGAACCTCAAGAACAGCACTGAGAAGGTCAGGGTTCACTCCAGCAGAGGCTAACTGTACTCCTGCCATGCACTGTTTATGACCTCACATATCACATCACCACTGACATCTCAAATGAAATAATTTATGACATCACTGATGACATCACCCCGTCAGTGTGACTCATTTGATAAATGCTACCCTCTTTTTACTGTATTCACCAGCCTAACTAACAAAATGACTCCAAAGACTTTAATAGGAATCAGCCCAATTTAAGGCCCTGAACACTCTCTAAAAAATGTGTACTCTCTTCATGTTAACAGGGTCATCCTCTTAAAGACTTCACATGACCACACTTGTAAGTCAGAAGGCTGACAACCATGCATTTACCATTAAAAAGTCACCTTCCACCAGGCCCTATAGACAGCCCTCCTTAGTTTGGTAAAACATAGTACACACATTCCTGATATGAATATACAGTAGTAGCACACTCACAACACTCCACACTTACATGCAAGCTCCTTAGCACCCACTTACTAACCAAATATGCCATGGAGTTTTTGAACCTGCTGCATGACAATGTCCTATACCTATTTTTCCTCACTGAATCCTAGGTGAACTTTGTATCAGCACCTTACATCACCACACCCACCTACCCAACTACAAGATTCCCAGGCAAGGCAGACTTTGTAGCCTAGAGGTGGAATTGCCATCATTCACAACAACACCTCTAGTTTCACGACATACACTGACACATCATCTTCCAACAAGTAACACATGTCATTCAAGCTCTGCGTCACAGCCAACTTCACCTTAAGCAGCACTTTCATTTATAGACCACCAGGACTGCGCACCAACTTTCCTGACACAATCACAGACTTCATTGCACCACTCGCCCTTGCTACTACCAAGTACCTACTACTCAGAGACCTGAATTTGCACCTGGAAGACCATACTGACCCTTACTCAAGAGCACTCATTGAAGATCTTGGAAGCCTGGCTTCACTCAACCTGCAAAGGAACCAGCTCACATCACAGGACATTTTCTGGACCAACTTCAGTAACTTCTGAGTCAATGAGCCTACACCCGTCCCACTCTCTTATAATTTCAGCATCCCTGTCCAATGCATACACACCACTGACAAGCAGTCTGCCAAAACTGGAACATCATCACTGACAAAAACTGGAACACAGCACTCAGCACCTGAGAACATCAGCAGCCTTCCCAAAGCCATCTATAATTCCAACAGTCACCTGAGCCTACTCCCTGCCCCCCTTCATATACAGCAATACAACTATATTCAGATCACAGGCTAGTTGGTACACAGAATAACTCAGGCTGATAAAACACCACTGCAAACAACTGGAGCCCAAAAGGAGAATGAGCCAGGACAATGCAGACAGGAGTATGTTCAACTTTGCCTTAAGACTCTACCATCAAATGATCCAGGCCACCAAACAAGCTACTCTGGTGGACTCCATTGATGCAGCACCAATAGATGGAAAGAAATCTTTTCGATTGTACAAGATTTCACCTCTCCAACAGCTGCATTAAACTCAATCACCCACTCGCAATTGCAACAATCTCTTTCAATTCTTCAACAACAAAATCATAGCCATTTGCAGAAACTTCAGCCCACAACCAGACCAAACAGACCTCACTAAACACCTCCCGATTTTGTCAAAAGAGCCAATGCTAACCCCATGGCCTCTTGTCAAGCAGAAAAAAATACCAACGTCATGAATATCATCAACTCAGGAGCCCCATTGGCCCCTTGCACCCAGCACACCCACTCCAGAGGACTGCAACCCATCAGTGCAATGCTAACGTTCATTCTGACTGCTTCAGCATGTTCCCTGAAGTGTGGTACCGCCGTGGTGACCAGCTGTCCCCCAGATTATAACCATAGCCAGATTTCTGCCAGAAGGATGGTGGAAATCCGGTTGTGGTCATGCCGGCAGATGGCGGTTAGGTGACGCTGCTGCCAGCAGCAGCACCCCACCAGTAGACCACTGCAAAACGTATCATGACGCATGATATGGCCTGGCGGGGTTCTTCTGGGGGAAACTGCTGCTGGCAGCAGCGCCCTGTGTCGTCTCCTGCAGAAGGACCCCCTGACATCAGGTAAGTTGGGTGTTCTGACAGGAGAGGGGGTAAGAGGTGTAGTGTGTGTGGGGGGGGTGTATGTGTATGTCTGTGTGTGCGTGTATGCGGTTGTGTGATGCGTGATGTATGTGTGTGTGTGTGTATGGATGTGTTAGTGCATGTATGTTGTGTTGTGTGCATGCGTGTGTGCATGTATTTATGTCAGTGTGTGTGAATGGATGTAAGCATGCATGGATGAATGTCAGTATGAGTGTGTTCGTTGTTGAGTGAAGGTGTGTATATGTCGTGGGGGGTCTGAAGAGGGAGGGGGTGGGGGGAAACTGTAAGGAGGGGGAGGGGATGGGGAAGACCCCTATCAGTGACAGGGAAAGAATTCCCTGTCACTGATAGTGCCTACCACCATTGTTTTCATGGCAGTAAGGAAGCCAGGAAAACCATGGCGTTAGGCGGAGGTCATAATCCCGAAGGCGGGCTAGTGATGGCCACCTGGCTGGAGACTGAAGTCTCTGGCCCGGTGGTCGTTACCGCCATGGCAGACGGTGTGGTACATTGGTGGTTTGGCTTAAACCAAACCGCCAATGTCTTAAAATGGGGAAAAGTAACGGCAGCCTCTTGGCAGTACTTTTCTCCCTTTTACCTCCATCCGCCGGGGTCATAATGACCCCCTTAGTCTCTGAAATAGAAGTTGTTGAAGGTATCCGAGGAAGTACTCTTGAAACAAGATAGCAATTGAATGAGATCTTGTTGAATCTGTTGGTTTTGGTGGAAAAAGCTCAGAGAGGGAAGTCCCCTCATCGGCCAAATACTTTTTGCATTTCACCCAAACAAAATTTCTACATTGGACTAAGGGCCTGATTTAGAAGCCTTTGGGTTGAGTAAATGAAGGATATACTCCCAATTAACACTTCTGGATTTCTTTCCTCCTCCACCCCTCCATTACTCCAGTCAATCTAACTAACAAACTCTCATATCTGCGGCTCAAAATAACTCATAATAATACTAAAACGGTACTCATTATTTCCCGATACTAATCCATCACTAATTCTTGTTGGGTTCCATAGTAGCGTGCTACTCACCAAAAAGCGCTTTGACGCCTCGTCAGGGGTAGTAAGCGCTATATAAATACGATTACAATACAATACAGTATGATATATTCGACCAGTGGCTGGTATATCCATCCCATTTGTGACAGAGTAACCAGTCTGCCGAAATCTACATCAGGTCCCTTGTCTAGTTTTTGGAGTTCAAAATCCTCCAGCAGGATAAGGGTGCAGGTTGTGTCTGACAGTGAGTTTCATGAGGCCAGATACCTTCTCGTCGCAATTCCACTGAATTAGATGTGTTGCTTTGCAGAACCTCCAGGCAGGAGAAATGTGTGTTTTCAGTTCAGTGAAGTCGCACCTTAGCTGGTTTAGCATAGATGATTGATGGCAACCTGAAGTCAGAATTTTTCTAAGTGCCACAGCTTTTCAGATATTGTAGGAGATGTCCAGTTAGACACAGTTAAGAGTTACAGAACCTCAAGAACAGTATTGAGAAGGTCAGGGTTCACTCCAGCAGAGGATAACAATGGGGTCCGGTCCAGGTCCATTTGGTTGACACTTCTTCATAAAAGGTCTCATGCAGCTTGTTGTGTTACTGTAAGCATATGGGAGGTCAGTCAACTAACCATTACTCAATACAGGTGGAAGCAGATCCAGCCCTCCTCACAGGTCCCATACATTAGGTGCAATTCATCTTCCTCCAGTTCTGAAAGTATTCTGGCTGGAGACATTTTGAGTGCCACATTTAGGGATGGCAATTGCTAATGGGTGAGAGTGACTCCTGGCTCTTCTATACTCATTGGAGTAGAGGTTCCCCGGGGCAACCATACACACAGCTACTGCTTATCCTACTTCAAACTCTCTCACAAACTCTCTCACAGTGCTTTTTACCCCTAAAGTTGAAGATGGGGAATCCTTTATCCATTTTACAGAGCATGAAGTGAGGAGCCCCTCCTTTGTGGTCACTCAAAACTGGTTCTGAGGTAGCTTCCCCGATAGGTTTAGAGAGAGCCTGGCTGGGGGAACAAAGGTTTGCCTTTACTAGGTCTCACCTTATATTTACTTGTGATAGGGTAGGCAGTCCGGTGTCCTCCCTAACTGGTCTTCATGGAAGGTAAAATAAAACACTTTCCTACCATCAGGTCCCTTTTTTTCATTAAGGTCAAGCTTCTGTGAGGCTAATGCAAATAACCTCCAGAAGCTTCAAGCAGGGAAAAGATACATTTTGAATTGATTGGATTTTTAGTAAACATAAAAAACAACAGTTGAAGAATTTTGCTAGCTGTTCTTTACTTTATTTTCTCATAAGACAGCTAAAGCCTTCCAAAGTGAAAATATTTTTTTTTTGGGGGTGGGGGGCACAAAAAGGGGCATTTTACCTCAGAGTCTTGATCCAGTGCATTGCCCCATCAAGTAAATCCAGGTGAGGGTGATCTAGCACCCAATGATGAAAACCTTCTGCTGTAGAGATATTTAAAAAAATGTGTTGCTGAATTTTAACATACAGCCCAGGGGTGATCCCTGCCACCAGAAAACAAATACAAATCAAGTACCAAGTTCCAAAATTCACTGCACCCATTTTATTGCCTAGGAACATAGTGAACCCATAGAATACCATACATATCTGGTACTTCTATGCTGAGGAGATCCAGAGAAACAAAGTTGAGGATCAAGTCTTAGCAGAGATGTGTTTTTTAAATAAATGATACAAAACTGACAAACATGATGTTCATAGTGTTCTACCGGTGAGACAGTCAGGGCAAGGTAGTTTTGGTTTACACCAATGGGTTCCTTATGTCATAAGGAAGTAAACATTTATAATTTGTAAGCTTTCTATATAGTCCTGAGTTTGATATCTGTCATCACATGAACAAAGCATCCTAAACAATCTGCAATCTGCTTTATTGTTATATAATTGATTAAGCTATGCAAAGCCGCTTTGCACAACTTTGCATCGTTTAGTAATTACAAAATAATGGTATGCAAAGCATTGTGTTGCTTTTCACTAGGAAGGTGTTCGATGAGAGAAGCACGGGCGTTACTATGCATCCACCCACTCATGTATTTTGGCGCATTCTCTTGTTTACTAAAGCCAGCAAACCTGGAATTGTGTCAGAATGCTGTACCTCCTCAAACAAGGCTTAACAAGAAGAAATATTGTTATTTCTCCTCATTATTGCTGCATTGTGTAGCACACCTAGAAAGCTGAATACAAGTCTAAGGATTGCTTTTGTGCAGGAAAGTACCCCTTTTTTTGCATAAAAACGTCCCTGCTCGTAATGCAGACACATGGCTGCCAGCATCGGTGCTCGACAGCCTCAAATGCACCAGCACAAGAAGAGTAAAGAGCACCATATCTTAGTGCATATGGTACTCTTCAACTATCCCCCATTCATGCAACGCTTCGCAGCTACTTGCCTTACTGCACTGCATGGATTCTCAGTAAATCTTCTCCCCATTTTGTATGGATGCAGAAAGAGAGCAAGGATTGAACAACCTTTCATCAATTTAAAAAAAAAAATGCAGTGACACAGAGGTGCACTAATGTCTTAATAGTGAAAGGGTTATTCATCTTCATCCAAGTTTTATTTTAGGTAATACAGGATCATGTGTGGGACGTTATGTTTCATTTGAGTTTGCAAGAATGTGTTAGATTCTGGCATCTGGTGGCACTTCTTATTGACGTGCGATTAGTGTAATTTCCTGTCTTCATGTGAAATGTGCTGTCTTAATAGGAGACTGAATTGGTTAGATATGGTTCATGATTTTTCCTTTTATAAAAATACGCTGAATGGAGTAGTGAATTTTGTTTCTGAACATTTGAACAGTAATATTCAACCTTTGTAGCTTGTGGGGTTTTGTGTTTTCCCATTTTAAATGAAAATCAAAGCTTTAACAACAGTTTATGTTGCTAATCCATAGTGTGCAGACAAAACTATTAACTTGCAGTGAAAAGTCTCCATACCTTTTCCATTATTGTTGTGTTTGATTAGAATTTAATTATCATTTTGGGAAGCAAGATGGCGTCTGTGTGAGGATGGCCATTTTTTCACTCCTCTCTCTCCTGAGCTCTTGGTCCTGAGGAATTACCCCGCGGTTGTTGGCGAGAGCACTGGACATAGCTCCTGCTTTTCGCTAGCCGTATGGCTATTTTTAGCCGAGTAGCGGGTTTCTCGCCTGCTGACCTGGAGGCAGTTGCTGGCATGTGGTCTGGTGTGTGGGAAGTAGTGGTGGCATCTGGAAGCACCAGCCATGCAGGCTATGCCATGGCCGACAACGGAACATGCTACAGAAGCCCTGCGAGGGGGTTGAAGCCCTGAGGGAGTACTGCAACTAAACTACAGCAGTGAGAAAGGAGTCAGTGTGGTAGTGATCAGACCCCCATATTAGGAGCGAAAAAGCTAAGCAACTAATGTGGTCATTACAACCCTGGCGGTCGGTGTTAAAGCGGCGGTAATACCTCAAACAGGCCGGCGGAAAAAAAGGGAATTATGACCGTGGCGGAAACCGCCAACAAAGACAGCCACTTTAACACTCCGACCGCCACGGCGGTACAGACAAGCAGCGCGGCGGTCACCGCCAACAGACAGGCGGGAGACAAAGTACCGCCCACAGTATCACAACCTACCAATCTGCCACCTTTTCGGGGGCGGATTCTCCGTGGATAAAAACACGGCGGAAACAGCCTTTTCAATGGGAAAACGCTCACCTCTACACACTCCACGAGGAAGGAGGGCACCATGGAGCCGGAACTCCAAATACTCCCTGCAATAGTCTTCCTGCTTCTCTACGATCATCATCAACGCCGGCGCCGAAGACAACAGTGAGTACTGCACCTACGACATAGGGGAGGGGGATGCAAAAGTCAGGGACACACACATGCAAAACCCCCACCCCGACCCTCACCCACTACAAACCACACAGCAATGCATATCCAAACATTACAGTAACAACCCCAAACCCCCCGGAAGAATGCAAAGGCAAAAGGAAATGAGTGCAACCATTGTAATGTACCAAAATACAGTAACCAAATATATACAGATATATACACATCCAACAAAAGATACATCTCGATTAGTAGTGCAGGTATGCACCATTCAATGTCCGTGGACCACTGGGCCCAAAATGCATGGGCGAGGCCTACACACGATACCTGAGCACAATGGAGAGAACACTGCTGGGGCATCAGATAGAAATACAACAGGCACCTCAGGGGAAAGGGAAGGTGGGGCACCTCAGCCGGATGACAGCACCACGCCAGATCCACGAGGGGGCTCCATGCCCATTGATGTATCCTGAGGAGTGCAAAGCCACAGTCTCTCAAGTCTCTACAGTGGGTGGGTTGCCCACTGCCATATCCTGGGGAGTGCAAAGCCACAGTCTCTCAAGTCTCTACAGTGGGTGGGTTGCCCACTGCCATATCCTGGGGAGTGAAAAGCCACAGTCTCTCCAGTCTCTACAGTGGGTGGGTTGCCCACTGCCATATCCTGGGGAGTGCAAAGCCACAGTCTCACAAGTCTCTACAGTGGGTGAGGTGCCCACTGTACCATCCTGGGGAGTGCAAAGCCACAGTCTCTCAAGTCTCTACAGTGGGTGGGTTGCCCACTGCCATATCCTGGGGAGTGAAAAGCCACAGTCTCTCCAGTCTCTACAGTGGGTGGGTTGCCCACTGCCATATCCTGGGGAGTGCAAAGCCACAGTCTCACAAGTCTCTACAGTGGGTGAGGTGCCCACTGTACCATCCTGGGGAGTGCAAAGCCACAGTCTCACAAGTCTCTACAGTGGGTGGGTTGCCCACTGCCATATCCTAGGGAGTGCAAAGCCACAGTCTCACAAGTCTCTACAGTGGGTGAGTTGCCCACTGTACCATCCTGGGGAGTGCAAAGCCACAGTCTCACAAGTCTCTACAATGGGTGGGTTGCCCACTGCCATATCCTGGGGAGTGCAAAGCCACAGTCTCACAAGTCTCTACAGTGGGTGAGTTGCCCACTGTACCATCCTGGGGATTGCAAAGCCACAGTCTCACAAGTCTCTACAGTGGGTGGGTTGCCCAATGCCATATCCTGGGGAGTGCAAAGCCACAGTCTCTCAAGTGGATGACAGTCTCCACTGGTTTGGGATGGGGACTGGTGCCCAGAGTGCTTCATCCTGTGCAGGACAGACGGAGTGGATGCATGTCCCCACTGGTTCTGGAGGGGGACTGGTGCCCAGAGTGCATCACTCTCACCGTGACGGTCCCAGTTCCGTCACTGCCCCTGCCGCACATGGGCTAGTGGTGCTTGAGTTGGCGGTGCTTGCCCTGTTCAGCGGTGCCTCCCATGGCGGTCTTTGCCCTGTTCAGCGGTGCTTGCCCTGTTCAGTGGTGCTTGCCATGACGGTCTTTGCCCTGTTCAGCGGTGCTTGCCCTGTTCAGCGGTGCTTGACTTTGCTGTCTCTGACCTGTGCAGCGGTGCTTGCCATGGCGGTCTTTGCCCTGTTCAGCGGTGCTTGCCCTGTTCAGCGGTGCTTGCCTTGGCGGTCTTTGCTCTGTTCAGCGGTGCTTGCCCTGTTCAGCGATGCTTGACTTTGCTGTCTGTGACCTGTGCAGCGGTGCTTGCCATGGCGGTCTTTGCCCTGTTCAGCGGTGCTTGACTTTGCTGTCTCTGGCCTGTGCAGCGGTGTTTGCCATGGCGGTCCCTTATTGCCCAGCGGGGCTGTGGCTGCCGGGGCCCTCCTGGGCACTGACTCTGGCAGTGGTCTCCTGACCAGTGATGATAGGACTGCCCGCCTGGGCACTGACTCTGGTGGTGGTCTCCTGAACAGTGATGATCGGGCTGGCGGTGGCCTCCTGGGCAGCGGGGATGATGGCGGCCTTCTCCGCGTGCTGCTCTTCCCAGACTTTGGCGCTTTCTTCTGCCCCTTCCCCACCTTGGGAGGAGTCAGAGCTGACTCAACACTCCCGCCGGGACCCTTGTGAGCGGCTTTGCCGGCTGGAGTCTTCCCCCTATCCCGTCGGGCACTGTACAACTTCTGGTGCTTCACAGGGGGGGGACTGGCTGTGCTTTGGCTCCGTGTCACACTGGCTGCCCTGGTGCCCGGTGCACTCCACATACCTCTAACAGGCACCACTGGTACCGTAGATTTCTTGGCTGAGGTGCTAGTACGGGACCTATGAATTGGAGGGGGGGTGGTGGGAAAGAGGTCAACGTTGCTCAGGAAAAGTTTCTGACGAACCCTGGGACGGGTAGCTGGAGGGGGCCTGGGAGTGGAGGAAGAGGAGGTGGTTGTAGGAGGTGTAACTTTTGATGATTTGGGTGCAGGTGTATATTCTAGAGGCTGTCATGAGGTGGATGGATGTTGGGTGTGTGTGTGCCCGCGTTTGTGTACTTTGGGAGGGGGTGTCACAGACACACTGGGAGAGGACACAGGGGACGTGTAAATGGTAGTGGGGGTGGTGAGTGCAGGTGAGCGGGGTGTGGTGGTGGGTGTGCTGGTGTAGGTCCTAGTGGCTGTAGTGGTAGTGCATGCAGGTGAGTGTGTAGACGAGACTGGGAGGGAGGAGGGAGACGACGGGGAGGGGGACATAGTGAAGGCAGTGGATGTTGCTGTGTCTGTATGTGGGTGATGCTTGTGTGAGTGCCTGTGGGATGTGTGGTGCCTATGTTTGCCTGAGCTTCCCTTGTGTGTTGACGTGTGTGCAGGCTGGTCTGATGGTGTGCTTGGGATAGACAGAGGTACAGGGGATTGGGTCTGGGTGGAGGAAGTTGGAGGGGGAGGCTAGAGACAGGGACAATGGCTGCCATCAGTGCTGAGGCCAGAGATTGCAGGGTTTGATGATGGGCAGCCTGACCAGAATGAATGCCCTGCAGGAATGCATTAGTGTGTTGCAACTCCCTTTCTAGACCCTGGATGGCATTCGCAATGGTAGACTGCCCAACAGTGAGTGACCTGAGGAGGTCAATGGCCTCCTCACTGAGGGCAGCAGAGGTGACAGGGGCAGGGGCTGACGTGCCTGGGGCGAAGGTGATGCCCACCCTCCTGGGTGAGCGGGCACGGGGCGAAGGCTGAGGGGCTGCTGGGAGGGCGGTGCTGGTGGGGGGATGGCGGCTGTACCTGTAGAAGTGGGGGGCACAGATTTTGCCACCACCACAAGGGAGCTCCCATCGGAGGACGAGTCCGTGTCGCTGGTTGCTGATCCGGTAACCGCCGTGAAGCTCCCCTCGCCCTCCGCCCCACTGGTGCATTCAGAGTCCGTGGTGTAGCCCTCCATGGCCATGTGGGATGCAGCTCCCTCGTGCTCCGGTGCCACTGTACCTCCGCCTGATGATGCTGATGCACAAAAGAACAGGGAGAGCACAAAAAGGGGGGGTTGACAATAGAAGAAAGACAGGTTGAGTGCATGGCTTACCGCTACCGTTGGCGGACAATACAGACACAGCAGCCCCCTGCACTACGCCGTGCTCTTGGGCTATACTGATGCAGTTCCTGGGATATGGCCTACATGGCTATGGTGGACATCAGCACACATAGATGTCACAGGGGCATGTATACCTGTACTTGGCACTCTACAGAGGTGGGATGGAGTGCCACATGGCCTGCATTACGGAGGGGCCTAGCCTACGGAACTCGCCCTGGCCTAGGGGAACCCACAGCCCTCCTCCCCCACCCAGACACCTTCACTGCACGCAAATTCCGCAGAATGATGTTGTACTCACCCTCTTGTGTCTGCTGTGATGCCCTCAAGCGCCCATCCAACTCAGGGTAGGCCACCGCCGGGATCCAGAACATCAGGGGGGTCATGGTGCGACGGCACCCCTTCCACGTTGGGAGGCCATCCCCAACTGAGCCTCCGCCGTCTTCTTGCTCCAGCGGCGAATGTCCTCCCATCTTTTACGGCAGTGGGTGCTCCATCTCTGGTGGACCCCCAGGGTCCGGACGTCCTTGGCGATGGCACGCCAAATATCCATCTTCTGGTGGGTGCTGACCTACATGACATGTACAGGGGGAGAAGAGAAGTCATTACCAACTGCACCGTCGAAGTGAGTGGCCCACATCCCTACCCTTGCCATGTGGCACATGCATTCACAGTCCTTCATGCTAGCAGAACTGTGCCCCCTTCCTTCTTACAACCAGCCCTCTCCACCCAGGCATAGCCCATACAACTTGCTCCCTGTGTACTCACCTGTTGGTCTGGAGGACCGTAGAGTAGCGTGTACTGGGGGAGGACCCCGTCCACGAGCTTCTCCAACTCCTGTGCAGTGAAGGCAGGGGCCCTTTCCCCAGAAGCACGAGCCATTGTCTCTTCCAGACCGAGGTCACAGCAGCACTTGCAGTATAGGTCCTCTCCTGTCGAAGATCAGGTATCGAGTGATTGAACAGATAGAAAATGACGGTGACGTCCGCGGCGGTGCGTATCATCACCGCCGGCGCACTTCGTCATTGGCTCCTGGGACCCATAGGGTCCAATGTTAACCAATGCAGCATTGCGCCGCGGTCTTCGACCGCCTACCACGACGGTGTACAACGCCAGCGCAGTTACCTCACATCCCATTGTCCCAGTTTACAGGTCAGGCAGCCGCCATTTCAGGGGCCCACATGGCTTCATTTTCAACTGCGTCACACATACCTAGGCTTGGACTCAACACACTTACAGACAACTTTTTGGATTATGTTTCATGTTCTATGTGGACTGTGGGTACATACCTCTGAGTAGCTTGACTCTGTGGTCGCTGTTGTCCTTCCTAGGCACCGTCTGCTGGGACATTTGAGGAGATAACGGAATCCTCCGGTGTACCGACCGCTGGTGGACCTGTTGACAATGGAGGAGCGAAATTTAATCATCACCTACAGGTTTGACCGTGCCACAATTCAGGAACTGTGTGCCCAGTTGGAGCCAGACCTGATGTCAGCTATCTGCCATCCCACAGGAATCCCCCCTCAAGTGCAGGTGCTGTCAGTGCTCCATTTCCTTGCAAGTGGGTCATTTCAAACAACAGTGGCCATGGCATCAGGGATGTCCCAGCCTATGTTTTCCAACGTGTTGTCCAGAGTGTTGTCTGCCCTGCTGAAACACATGAGGAGCTACATAGTTTTCCCTCAGGTGGAGGATTTGGCTACTGTTAAAGGTGACTTCTATGCCCTTGGACATATCCCCAACATTATAGGTGCCATTGATGGGACCCATGTGGCTTTGGTCCCCTCCACAGGAGTGAACAGGTGTACAGAAACCGGAAGAGTTATCATTCCATGAATGTACAGATGGTATGTTTGGCAGACCAGT
This sequence comes from Pleurodeles waltl, assembly GCF_031143425.1. Taxonomy (NCBI): domain Eukaryota; kingdom Metazoa; phylum Chordata; class Amphibia; order Caudata; family Salamandridae; genus Pleurodeles; species Pleurodeles waltl. The sequence continues at coordinate 1,477,570,018 of NC_090444.1, forward strand.
ACATCTCCCAGGTAAATGCTATGTTCCCTGGCTCTGTGCATGACGCCTACATCCTGCGGAATAGCAGCATCCCTTATGTGATGGGTCAACTCCAGAGGCACCGGGTGTGGCTATTAGGGACTCTGGTTACCCCAACCTGTCATGGCTACTGACCCCAGTGAGGAATCCCAGGACCAGGGCAGAGGAACGCTACAATTAGGCCTATGGGCAGACTAGGAGGGTGATCGAACGCACCTTCGGCCTCCTGAAGGCCAGGTTCAGGTGCCTCCATATGACAGATGGTTCCCTATTCTACTCACCAAGGAAGGTGTGCCAGATCATCATCGCCTGCTGTATGCTTCACATTCTGGCTTTGCGACGCCAGGTGCCTTTTCTGCAGGAGGATGGTCCAGATGACGGTGTTGTGGCAGCTGTGGAGCCTGTGGACAGTGATGAAGAGGAAGCAGAGGAAGAAGACATTGACAACAGGGACTCAGTCATCCAGCAATATTTCCAGTGACACACAGGTGAGAACACATTCCTGCCTACTACAAGTACTTTCACACTTCTACCTTTATCCTGTCTGTCTGTTTCAAGCAGTATTTGGTAACTGAGTTGTACATATCCATCATGGTTTCACAGGTGTGGTTACCAACGTGTGTCATCTGCTTGCATCCTTCATGGACTTGTGATGTGTGACATAGGTATGTTGACATTACATTTGAAAACACTTTTTGTCACTGTCATTGCTAATACACATTTTCAAAATCACAGACTGACTCAAGATTGTTTTGTGCTTCAAGGGTGTTTATTGAAGTGCTAATTATTGGAGGTGGTGGTAAAATGGTGAGGGGGGGATGGTGGAGGAATGTCCATGGCAGAGTCCAGTCTATTAGTCTCACAGGTGCACTGCCCATATGGGCATAGGAAGTGGAGCTGGGGCAGTTCCAATATGGACAGGGTTACAAAGTGGGACAGTGGGATGACAATCAGGGTGGTCTCATTTCTTGGCGGGGGTCTTGCCATCGTGCTCTGTCCTGTTCCTGGTTCTCAGGGACCGCTTGCGGGGTGGTTCTCTGTCTGCAGGAAGTGGGGTGCTGGTGTGGAGGTCCTGTGGGGGGCGTCCTGTCCACTAGCGCCGGCGGAGGTGGTGGGCAGTTCTTCGTCCATGCTAGTGTCAGGGCCCCTTGGAGTGCCACGGTGTCCCTCATGGTGTTCTGTATGTCCTTCAGCACCTCTACGATGGTGCCCAGGGTGGAGCTGATGGTTCTGAATTCCTCCCTGAACCCCAAATACTGTTCCTCCTGCATGCACTGGGTCTCCTGAAACTTGGCCAGGACCGTCGCCATCGTCTCCTGGGAGTCGTGGTATGCTCCCATGATGGAGGAGAGGGCCTCGTGGAGAGTGGGTTCCCTTGGCCTGTCCACCCCCTGTCGCACAGCAGCCCTCCCAGTTCCCCTGTGTTCCTGGGCCTCCGTCCCCTGGACCGTGTGCCCACTACCACTGCCCCCAGGTCCCTGTTGTTGTTGGGCTGGTGGGTTATCCTGGGTTCCCTGTAGTGGTGGACGCACAGCTGATTGACGTGTCCTGGGGACGGAGGTATGGGGCCACTGGGTAGGTGCTCTGCTGGTGTTTCCAGAGGGTGGAAGGTCAGTGTTGGGCTGTGCCTGTGCGAGGGGAACCGACAGTCCCGAGGCCCACGATGGTCATCTGGATCCTGTTGGACAGAGCTGCTGTCATCACTGTGGGCCTCTTGTGCGGGTGGGGTAGAGATGTCTGGACCCTCCTGTCTGGTGACGTTGGGTAGGGGTCCTGCAGGGGTATAAAAGCATGATTATTGCATCTGTGTGTGTCATGGTGTGCAATGGGTGGGTGAGCGTGTACCCCAGTGCTAGCATTCCAGTGTGGGGGCTTGTGTGATGATGGTTGGGGGGGTGTTATGGGTATGTGCTGTGGTCATGCTTTAGTGAGGGGTGACCATGCTTTGTTGTGTCATGCAGGGCTTGGTGTTGGGATGTGTGATTTGTGTTATTAGTACATTAGTGAGGAGTTGGAGTGATAGGGGAGGGGTTGAGGGTGGGGGGGTGTTTTAGCATGCAGGTAGGGTGGGGGATATGATAGTTAAGATTTGACTTACCAGTGTACATTCCTCCACCGACTCCTCCGAGGCACTCAGGATGCATGATGGTCAAGACCTGCTCCTCCCATGTTGTTAGTTGTGAGGGAGAAGGTGGGGGTCTGCCGCCAGTCCGCTGTACCGCGATGTTGTGCCTGGATATCACGGAACGCACCTTCCCCCGTAGGTCGTCTCACCTCTTCCTGATGTCGTCCCGATTTCTTGGGTGCTGTCCCACTGCGTTGACCCTGTCGACTATTCTTCACCATAGCTCCATCTTCCTAGCTACGGAGGTGTGCTGCACCTGTGAGCCAAATAGCTGTGGCTCTACCCGTACGATTTCCTCCACCATGACCTTGAGCTCCTCCTCGGAGAACCTGGGGTGTCTTTGCCGTGCCATGGGGTGGTGTAGGTGATGTGTGGGGTGGTGTATGTGGTGAGTGTGGTGATGTGTAGTGGTGTGTGGTATTTTGTGCGTGGATGTTGTGTGGGTGATGGTGTTGTGTGCCTCTGTGTGGTGGGGTTGTCTATGCTATGCTCTCTCTCTCTGGCCTTCGTCTAAATTTTTGGTCGTAGGGGTTTGTGGGTGATGTGGGTGTGTGTTTTATATTGTGTTGGGTGTGTGAGAGTGGTGTTTGTATGTGTATCAGGTGTGTGTATTTGGAATTGTCCAATGTGGCAGTGTTTTGGAGATGTGTGTGTATTTTGAGCGCGGCGGTGTGTACCGCCAATGGAATACCGCGGTTGAAAGACCGCCGCATGGATTCGTGGGTCATGATAGCATGGGCGTGTTTCTGTTGGCGTGACGGTGAAGGTTTTGTTTTTGTCAGTTTATCACTGACCTTTGGTGTGGCGGAGTTGTGTGGGTGAATTTCGGCGGATTCCGAGATGTGGGTCATAATAGCTGTGGCGGTTTTCTGCGGCCGCCGCGTGTATTGGCAGTCTTTTGCACGGTGGTAAGCGGCTTTTACCGCCAATGTTGTAATGACCCCCTAGGTTAGCGGTGATGTGGGGTCCCAGGAGTCTGGGTCTATGAAAACTTTACCCAGCACAAGTCTAGCGGTTCCAGTGGCAGTCTTGTTTAAAAAGCCTACATTGTCTAAGTATTTGACTGCTGTATCGCGTGCTTCTGTGTCTACTCCATGTGAGATTCTGGATCCGGACTCAGCAACAAATCAGGTGCTAGATAGCACACAACCTTTTTCTGAGTGAACTAATTTGGAGCCTGTCGCCACTGCCCCTTCATGGGAGGAAGATACTTTAGTACTGTTTTCATGAAAGTCAAGAGGTACCAGTCACAAATCAAATGGACTCACGGGGACTACAGGGACTACAGTGCCCCGAATTACTACAGGATTGGGGGGCATTTAGCAGGAATGGAACCTAAGGTGCCTGCACCACAGAAATCTTTGGGTGCTACAGCAGGGTTGGACATTGAGGCTAGTGCAGCCAAAGCATCTTGGGGACTCATTGCAACCGACCATGAATGATAATGTCAAGCAAGGTACAGATGCAGATTCAGGGGAACATTTTCTTTCAATGACCCACTCTGACTGGCCCATAGATGAGAATGTAGATCTTTGAGAGGTTCCTGCTGCTAATTTAATGTGCCGGGTCTCCAGGAAGAACTGGAGCCCTTTTCTTCTCAGGATGGTATGGACACAGTCAAAAAGAAAAGGTCTGCACAAAAGGAGAAGCCGTCACTGAAAGCAAATGGGCTCCTTTGGGGCTATTCTGTATTCCCTGCTTGGAGGGTTTCGACTTTTGCATGGACAAGGCATCCAATCCATCAGATACAGCATCATTGAATGCAATTTATTAGAGTATAATTGCACATTGGGAGGATATGCGGATAGAGAACCACAGAACATAGGCTGCTTGTCATAAAGTGCAAAATTCCATTTGTAGAGTCACCAAAGACAGTTCAGAGTTCTCCGAAAGGATGGGGGAAGTAAAGAACAGGATTCTCTCTGTAGAAACAGTCACTGGGTACCAAAAGAAAGTTGCGGAGGCTATGGAGGCACTAATAGTAAACACCCTGTAAAAGCTTGAAAACCTGGAGAATAGACTCAGACTTAACAGTTTAAAAGTTCTTGGCATCCCCAAAGGATTTCAGGGCAGTGATGCTAATAAATTAATCGTGGAGATTTTCAAAGAGGTCTCTAACTGGAACTGGGACATAAAAATCCAGAGGGTGCACAGGTTCCCCTTTAGACAAAAATTCTTCTGGCCTGAATGAAGGTGCAAAACTCATGGCAATCCTTCTTTACCTTGGACATTTTTTGTTATGCCAAGTCATTTCAGACTTGACTAGTCCAGATTTTAAACGTTCATTTGAAGGGAGTATTTATTTATTTTTTTGCCTGGATTTTCGTCATATTATGGTGGAGAGGCTGTGGAGACTGCGTCAGTTGAGGTGGACTGTGGATGTTTGATTTTCTGAGGGCTCAGATTTTGCAAACTTTATGGTGGCTAATTTGAATATTTTTGGGCTTATAAAGGTTGGATGTTTTTTCTTTTTTTTCTCTAACTATAGTTGAGTGCGGACTTTGGTTCTTCTACTTTTTTCAAGTATTGATTAATATTTCACTGGCTGTTGAGAGCTCATAGTGACCACACAGGTATAATTTGTTAAGGAACTTATGCTTGTGAGGCTAGAATTACGCTATGTTAAGAGGTGAGCTTGGGTGAAGAGGGTGATGGCACATAAAAGACCTGGATGGTCCAATTGTTTATTAAGAGTTGGCAGGGGTTGTGGCAAGGGCTGGGGGCAGACTGTTGTGTGGAGTAGGAGGTGTTGGGTAGGGGGAATGGGAATTGGTGTGGGAGGCTGAGTTATAGCTGAATGTGTTGTTGGTAATCTAAAGTATACACAATGCTCATATATAGCTCCTGTTAGACTTGGAATCCTTGGCGTAGTCTCCCCCAACTTTTTGCCTCTGCGGTTGATGTGTGCTGGACTCTGTTTTTGATGTTTTTCATACTCTAGGCACTTTACCACTGCTAACCAGTGTTAAAGTGCATGTGCTTCTATGTAAAAAGAAGGTGTAATTGGCTTATCCATGATTGGCATATTTGATTTACTAGGAAGTCCCTAGCAAAGTGCACTAGAGGTGCCCTGGGCCTGTAAATCATATGCTACTAGTGGGCCTGCTGCTATGGTTGTGCTACCCACATGAGGCACCCTGTAAACATGGCTCAGACCTGCCGCTGCAGTGTCTGTGTGTGCCGTTTTAAAATGCCAATTCGACTTGGCAAGTATACCCACTTGCCAGGCCTACACCTTCTATTTTAATACATGTAAGGCACTCCTAAGGTAGGTCCTAGGTAGCCCCATGGGCAGGGTACAGTGTATGTTAAAGGTGGGACATGTGCTGATGTGTATTACATGTCCTAACAGTGAAATACTGCTAAATTCAGTTTTCACTTGTCACGTAGGCTCTCATTATTCTAATGAGACTCTGGATCTTGAGCAGCAAGATCCTCTACGGTGTAGGAGACTGAGTCTGACCCACTGTGGGTGAAACCTGTCACTCCAAATCCGTGTTTTGCTCCGGCTAACTAGCAGTGCCTCATCTCTACCAATGGATAGGGATGATTGGGCAGCCGAGCGCATGACATATTAGGCTTCTCAGGGAAGTCGTGGTCACTCAGGTTGCATCCGGTTCTCTTATTCACAATTTAGTCTCAAATATAAATGACAAACAGAAGCAATGATTGGTGTAATAAATGACTGTATCTTGGATAGCAAAGCGTGAGCTGCAATAACCAGGACGACACAACATGACAGTATTAAAATGGTGACTAGGAGAGTGAAGCATAAGAATAACGCTATCGTATTGTCACTAGGATTGATGGACTATTTCCTATCTAAGTCATAATCTGAGTACAGCATGTTAAACTCTAATTCTGGCTTTCAGGTTCCCCCGGGAGGACATCAACCCACATAACTGAGCAAAGGCCTGTAGTCTGCATTAGCATCTGCAGCGAAGCATTCAGCAATCAGCATACAGTCGTGGTTCCCTGGCTGGAATCTCCCTCTTAACATGTAATGGGACTAGGAAGTGTTTTATAATAACACAGCTGATTTTCTGAGAAAATGTCCCTACGTAAGGATGTGTATTTTCTACGAATGTTGGAGACTAAACTTCTACCACGTTCACTGGCAATGTACCAAACTGTAGCCTTGAATGAAGCACAGAGTGATCAAGAATGTCTTGTTTGAGAACACAGTGCTAGGCTAAGCAAAAACAGTTAGATAGATAAAATAAAACAAGACCGTAAAACTGGTTATTGTAAAAATAACAAAGCAAAGCCAAATAAAATATATCTAGGTTAAAGTGCACAGCGGCCTAGTGTATTAAACTAACGTGCATGGAGCTATAACTAAAATGGCTACACAACACACTGTTGCAAGGACTATCTCTCTCACAGGTTAACATTGGGGGCTGCCTTTAAATATCATTAAAGTGTAGGTTTCCTTTGAGAGCAGATGGAAATCTGGAGTTTGGGGTCTCTGAACTCACAATTTAAAAATACATCTTTTAGTGAAGTTGAATTTTAGATTGTGTGTTTGAAAATGTCACTTGTGATTCTGACTGTTTGTGGATTCCCTGTCTGGGTCAGTTTGACAGTTGGGCTGTGTTAGAAATGGGGTCTCTAGTTGGCAGAGGTATTCACCTTTGTCCAAATAGAGACCACAATCCTAGTCAGGATAAGTCACACAGAATCCAAATTATCCTCTGCCCACCCTCTGGTAGCTTGGCACTGAGCAGTCAGGCTTAACTTAGAAGACAATGGCCCTCATTACGACTCTGGCGGTTGGTAAAAAAGCGATGGTAATACAGCCAACCAGCTGGCAGTAATAAATATGAAATTATGACCACAGCGGAAACTGCTCAGACAGGCAGCCACTTTAACACACCAACCGTCATGGCGAAACCAACAGACACCACGGCGGTAACCGCCTATAGCCAGTGGAAAACAATGTTCTGCCCTCTGTTTTATGAGACACCAATCCGCCACCTTTTCTGGGGTGGTATCAATGACATCAAAAGCCTGGCGGAAACACTGCACAGAAGGGAAAGGACTCACCTGTGGAGACTCAGGGAAGAACCACGCCACAATGGAGCCCGAGTTGCATGTGTTCCCTATGATCTTCTACCTTCTGCTCCATTACGAACACCAATGCTGGCGATGACTACCATGGTGAGTACTGCCGCCAAGCACACAGGGGAGGGGGGAGAAAGAAGAGAGTGACACACACACACACACAACGCACACACTCCCAACACCATACTCATAACCAGATGCACTAACATTACATATACACCCCATACCCTTCAGGAATAATGCAAGGACACAAGGAATTGATTAAAGTGAGTGTAATAAGAAAAAGTAGTATAAATACATGCATCCAAATAAAAAAAGTATATACATATTTACAAATGTAGGGATACTGCCAAGTCCCCAATGTCTGTGGGCCACAGGGCCACATCATATAGTCCAAGGCCCCACCTTACTCCTGCAACAACACGGAGAGAACACTGCAGGGGTATCAGGTTGAAAATAGACAAGTACCTCAGGGGGACAGGGAATTGGGGGGCACCTCAGCCGGAAGATGGTACAACACCACTGGTCCTGGAGGGTGCAACATGCCCTGTGCTTGGTCCTGGTGGGTGCAAGGCCACAGTCTCTCAAGTGGGTGACTTGCCCACTGGCTCTGGAGGGGACAACATGCCCTGTGCTTGGTCCTGGGGAGTGCAAGGCCACAGTCTTACAAATGGGTGATTTTCCCACTGCTTGATCCTGGGGAATACAAGGCCACAGTCTTTCAAGTGGGTGATTTGCCCACTGCATGGTCCTGGGGAGTGCAAGGCCACAGTCTCTCAAGTGGGTGTCAGTCAGTCAGTCATAAATTATTTTATTTGGCTTAAGCCTTAAAAGTATAAAAACAATAAAATGTACAAAGTTCATTATAAAATCCTATACATAAATGGTTGATTAAACAAAGTTCATTTAAAAAGAAAATTCCCTATTACATAATACATTCATATACAAAATTCATAATTCATTCGGATTCTTATTGACCAACTCTACTTAATTCATTAAAATATTTCAACCCTCAGACAATTTCATTTCCTACCAGATCTTTAAAAGGCGGCGTGCCAACCAAATTAACCCACATATAATTCTGATGGGACTCAGATCCTTACAATGACATAAAGTGCAATTATGAATTTAAAGTGCTCTACATTATACTTCACGTCTCTTTAATACATGGCAAATTTTCCATATTACCATCAACCAATATCATTTTTAAAATAATCTCATTGAGCCATTTCAAACTCTTCATTCGCCTTTACTCCCTACAATTTTCCGTATTACCATCAACCAATATAATTTTTTTAATAATCTAATTGAGCCATTTCAAACTCTTCATTCGCCTTTACTCCCTACATTATACCTGGCCCTATACATTTAGTTAAAACCCCTCTTAATCCTATTAGAAAATAGCCTAGCGCACAAGTTACATTAAAAAATCTCAAGTCTATTAGTAGCCTAAGTGCTTGATCCCAATTAATAATATTATATTCCTTAAAAACTGGTTTTAACAACTTCTTGCGCACCTCTAAAAATCAATAGAAGTTCAGAAGTAGGTGTTGCGTGCTAAATTTCTGTTGTAAGCCACATGTACATAAGCCCTGGGTATCCTTGAGAAATGTTTTTGCTTTAGGGTCCCTATAACCTGGGTTCAACCCAATTCGGAACTGTAACACTAAGGGCCAGATGTAGCAAACAGTTTGCACGTCGCAAACAGTGAATTTCGCTATTTGTGACGTGCACACTGCAGTTTGCAATGCACAAAACCCCTTTTGCGAATCGGTAACCTGGTTACCGAATCGCAAAATGGGTTTGCGAGTCGCAATTAGGAAAGGGAGTCCCCTTCCTAATTGCGAGTCACAGTGCAATGCCAGATTGCTTTGTGACCGCGAACGTGGTCGCAAAGCAGTGGCAGTTTGCACCCTTTTGAAATGGGTGGTAACCCATTCACAAAAGGTAAGGGGTCCCCATGGGACCCCTTCCCCTTTGTGAATGGAACTGCAAACATTTTTTCAGAGCATGCAGTGGTCCTATGGACCACTGCCTGCTCTGAAAAAATGAAACAAAAACGTTTCATTTTTTAGTTTTGTAATGCATCTTGTTTTCCTTTAAGGAAAATGGGCTGCATTACAACAAAAAAAAAACTGCTTTATTTAAGAGCAGTCACAGGCATGGTGGTCTGCTGTCTCCAGCAAGCCACCATCCCTGTGAGTGCCGCGAGTCTCAAGGGGGTCGCAAATTGCAACCCACCTCATTAATATTAATGAGGTGGGCCTTTGCGAGTCGCAGATGGTGTCAGGGACACCATCCTACATTCCAGTTTGCGACTCGCAAATTGCGACTCGCTCGGACTCGCAATTTGCAAGTCGCAAATTGGAATATACCTACATCTGCCCCTGAGTCCCTTAGTTTTGGGTTAGGTAGAGCCTCTATATAGGGGAAATATTCCGGGTTCTTCCATCCCCCTACCATAGCCTGAGTTGAGATTTTACACTCTAGGTACTTCAGATTTATTTCTCTTGCCCTTTCCTTCACTATTGTTAGTAAATTCTGTTTCAGAATTTGTGCACCATGCCCCTGATTACTGGGTAAGCCTAAGAGAACGCAGATCTTCACTCACTTGTAACGCTCAATACAATTTGCTTGTTGTTATTTCTCTTTTACACAATCTTGTGATCTTACAAATCCCCTTGTCTCTTATGCTTAACCAAAACTTCAGCGCTGCTTGCAGTCCCTGGTAAGTCCATGCCATCATTTGACATTCTGCTCTTATAGCTTGTAACATACTTGAGGGAGGTAATGATAGCAAACACTTTACGCAAATGCTTTCTTCTGTCTCCCAGAAACTGGGGGCGTACCATGGCATTAAAAGCAGGAAAACCCGGCTATAGAGAAGGGCCCCCATATTTGCTACTAAATTGTTTCAATTCCCAGACCGATGATAAAGCTTTATTTTTTAGGGCTTCAATATGATCTTTCCATCTCAAATCTGAGTCAAACCACATGCCTAGATATTTATATTTTTTTACCTTCTCTAGTTTTTCTCCTCCTAGCAGGTAAGCAAAATCACTCTTCACTTTCCCCATAGACAATATTTTTGTTTTATCCAAATTTACTACCATTTTCTTCCTTTGGCAATAGGAATGGAACACCTCTAGTTTCCCTTGTAGGCCAAACTCCGTCATATCCATTATCACTAAATCGTCAGCATATAATAAGGAAGCAACATGGATGCCATCCATTTTTTGGCTTAGGCCTTTAACCTCCTGCAGCAACCCAGGCAAGTCTGACAGAAATAGTGTAAATAATATTGGCGCCAACATACAACCTTTATGGGGATCTTTTTTGACAGTGAACCACCCGTGTCTAAAATTACTTGGCCCCGATTTTGTGAATGCAGACCCTGAAGGAGAAATAATACATTTAAATTCATCCCTAACTGTCTTAGCATGTCCCTTAACAATTTCCTATCCACCAAATCAAATGCGGCACGAAAATCCACAAAACAGCAGAACAGACTTCCTCGCTTTTCCATAGATTTTTTTGCTAAAGACCACAAACTAAAGCAGTGGTCAATTGTTCAGTGCCCTTGCTTAAATCCTCCTTGTTCTGCTGGTTTCAAATCATTTTCCTCTGCCCCTTCTTTAATTAACCTCAGCAATATCTTTGTGAATACCTTTTCACCTACGTCTAATAGGCTTATCAGTCAATAGTTTTTTGGTTGTATTGGCTCCTCCTTTTTATGGATCGGTCTTAGCATGGCGCCCTTCCAATTCTCTGGAAAGCGGCCGTAATCAAGAATTTTACAAAACGTATCATGAAAAAATGTAGTCCACCAATCAATGTTTTTTTTTTTTATTATTATACCTGGGAGATATCTCATGTTCTCACCAGCCTTCCTGGTGACACCAGATCCTTCCTCGGTGTCAATACCATTGTATACAGTACACAAATATTTATGCCAGTCCTCTTCTCCAACCAAGCACCGCATGGTTCTGATATTTTCCCCTCCCTTACCAACTGCCAGAAGCCCCTGATATTCCATGTTCTTATCACTTCAATCATTGTGTCCCAATTTTTGCTAATGTATTCCCATTTCTTCTGTCTTATGATTGTTTTATAACTCTGTTTTGCCTGACAGAGCTGCGCTTCTGTGTCAATAGAGGGTCTTTTCCTGTATTCCCTTTCTAATCTTCGCATCTTTTGCTTTTTGCACCTACATTCCCAATTAAACCATACTTTACTATTATTAATCTTATATGGTTCTCCCTTCATCTTGCCCACTTGTGGTATTTTTAATTTAGTTTTTAGGCAGTCCACCACTAACTCAATACCCCTGTTAGAACCTTTAAACATTTCTCTTGAATCTTCTTCCATTGTAAGGTTTGGATAATTTACTATCTATTCATTGAGTGCTTCTAAACTACCTTCTGTAAGATGAGTCGTTAACCTACGAGGGTACTCAACTAGCTCTATCAATGCCTTTTCTCTTTGATTTTTATCGGCTGACCGTATTGTTAATCGGAGTGGCCAGTGATCACTGCTCTCTATATGCTCGACTTCAAAGTCCTGCACTTCTCCAAAGGACCAAGTATTTACAAAAGCATAATCAATGGGGCATATCTGGTTACCTATTCTAAAAGTCTGTTTTGACGGGCGATCATTCTTCATACGTCCATTTAGACAGTGCATACCCAGGGATCCTAAGGTTCTTACTATGGACAAATCACGCGCAGAATATTCTACCTTTGGGAAGATGCTATTTGGGATTTGTGCAACAACCAGTAGCTCCTTATACAATTTGTCAATACTATTGGGATCAAGTTTGTGATTAAAATCTCCCAACATTAGAGTCAAGTATCCTGATTTACGAATACTTAATAATTCCAGATCTTCCTCAAACAGACCCTGCTGAATGTCATAATCATACATATTCCCCGGTTGTATATATTCATTAATTATTGTTAGCTGTTTAGCACCTCCAATTGTATTGTAGAGATTTACCTTGCCTGCCAATAGCCAATGACATTTATTTTTTATTTCTATGAACTTATTTGCTATTCTTGTTAAAGCTAAGGTTGTTAGGCCTCCTGATGGGCGACCTAACCCATGCCGTGTTGCTCCCCTGAAAAGTCTCATAAAACCCTATACTGTTTCAGGTTTGTCGCACAACCAAGTTTCCTGTAAACACGTTATATCACACTTTTCAAACTCTCTTTTAAATAAGTCTTGTTTTAAATGTTTTTTATAACCTCCCAAATTCCCCCCAAAAAATCATTTGGCTGTGCGACGGGCTTAACTCCTAGTCCACATCACTCAATTCGCCCCTCCTATAATTATCACATGGGTTTACAAGGGGCCCAAAACGATTCCTCCACTGTGGATCGTTATTTTCAGTAACTACAGTTACACTTTGACTGCCATTATTTCCATCCACGCACCTTCTTCGATTGTTATTATATAACAAATTACACTGCACTTGCTTAGGGTACAAACGTGCATAACACATAAGGACACTCCCATCTTGAGTCTCACCCTCTTATACTTTGCTGAACTAATCTTATACCCTCCTTCCCTAGCTCCACCTCTGCTTGCAGTACCAGACGTCTAATACATTCAGAGTAGAAGAGTGCTTTAGTCACCTCTTCCCCCTCCGGCTTTAATATAAATCCTATTTGCTTTATATCTTCTGACTCAATTTCACATAGACTTGGACACCGGGCCATAACTTCTAGAAGGAGGGTACGATTCAAAGGTTTTAACTTTCTACAGTGTTTCCTCCCAATCTCTCTACCCCAGGGTTCCAGATAAATCTACCTCCATTTACTTCCGCTAGGGCTCTCCCACTCCCTCCTTTTCCCAGGACCTTTAAGTGAAAACGAAGTCCCGCTCTTTATTGGGCAAGATGGGTTGGCTGATTCCCTACTTCTTACTAATCTCTTAATATTATTCTCTCCCTCTAAACCACTACCTTCCTTTCTTTCTTCTATTTCTTCCATTACTTCCATCTCCACTGGCGTTCTATGGGTAACTTTCTTTCGTTTTCCTCGCTGGCTAATTTCTCTGTAGGGTACGCTAGGTACTTTTTGTGACAAGGCCCCTTACTCTAGGGCTACTACTTCCCACCTTTGGCCTCGGTCTGTCCCTGGGGTGTTGGCCTGAGCTACCTGGACTATCCCTCTCTCCCTTCTGATGTTTTTCTTCCAGCGTTCCTTTGCTTACTTCGCTTCCTACATTGGAGTTTATAATGACAACTGTTGAACCCATACCCTTTTCTCCCCCTTCTACGATTGCTCTTTATCACCAACATTGGTTGTTTGGAAACATATACTGACGGTTGATCTAATGTGTGTATTTTATCTGTTTCCCCTCCTCCTTTATTATATTCTGGGGTATCATGGGTATCTGTTTCTCGATCCCTTTTTTCTAACACAGGTCATACTAATGTTGGCATACTGCTATTAATACATTTTAACTCCACTGTTATCTCTTGTTATTGATTTTTGACTTATTTGCAGTCAGTACTTCTAAAATTGCCTGCAAAGTCTTTTGCATTAGGAACATCACATCTAGGAATGACTCCGCTGGTACGGCAATAGTATCCAAAACAAATGCAAATTGTTTACCCAAAATAGGTGACAACAACAATGTATCCAGCTTTTTGCTACCTTCAGCAACACTCTCCCCCTCCCCCCCTACAAAGACCACCCCATTTCCAAAGCCAATGGTATCATCTCTTCAGAGTTTATACTATGCCTTAGTTGGGATGACATGCAGGGGGGTGAAGATTGCCTGTGCCCCAACAAACCTTTACTCCCGCAACCTCCTCTGACCTCCTCTCCAGTAACACTCCTCCATTTGTGATGAGTCGGAGATCGGGAACTCATTCCTCCTAAATCATTTGTTTTCACTCTGATTGGGATCAAACATATTACTCCCCTCTGATAGCTGTGAGGTGTGATGTATTTTTTTTAAAGTATCTCCCCACAAATTCTCTAATTGATACTCCGAGAGGAGTTTCTGAGGAACTCTCATAGTTATCTCTAACAGCTCTATCATCTCTTTTTCCCCGCCTCCTTCTTCTTGATTTCCAAATGATAACCCTAGAGACGGGCAATCCTCCATAGACATCTTCACCCTGGGACATGATTTTAATCCCTTTTTTTTTGCGCCGCCACGTGGTCTTGCCTTACTCCCCCGCATGTTATGTACTATAGATACTATGGCCCTCATGGGCTGTTTCGACAGAAGCACCACAAACAGGCTGGCGGTGATTCCCATGGGATTACGACCGCGGCGGAAGCACCGCGGTTGCACCGCCGGGACAGCGGTTTCCCGCCACATTGGTCCCGGCGGTTGTAATCCCCCAGGGCAGCGCTGCTTGCATAGCAGACAGTGAAAAGCGTGACGGGTGCAACTGCACCCGTCGCACCGCCGCAACACGGGAGCCGGCTCCAAATGGGTTTCTGGCCGCCGGCCCAGCGGGGATCTCCAAATGGCCACCGCGGGAGTGCGGGTGCATTGGCGCAGCAGATTCAACAGCCGCCCGCCAAAGTTGAAATGAGGGCCTATATGTGCTATATGTGCTATAATCAAGATATTATTATATATAATAGATATGTATCAAAATAGTATATGTCACTCCTTAGGACGGTACTCCCCACGAAAGGCCACAAAAGGACACAAAAAAAAGAACACAAAGACAATCCACACACTCGGCTTAATCCTGCCGGGCTATTTGTTACTTATTTGTAACTTAGTTGAACTTTTCAGGAGTCGATGATGGGATGTTATTTTGACTCTTCTTCTAATACTTGGTTATCCTTGGTAGAGACGTCACACACTCCACATCAAAAGCCAACTAAAAAGGATTTCCAAGATCTATTTTCTTAGTTCTTAAGTCCTTAAGTTCTCAGATAGCACATGGTAAACACACAAAAGAGAGGGGGGCCAAACCCCTGTGGGGGACAAGCTGCACTGGTCTAGTACCAGCTGCCTCCGCCCCACCAACCGGGGGAGCTGCAGCACTAGCTACCCCCAACTAGCTCTATTCAAGGCCTCCCTCCTCTCTAACTCTTAAGTGCTATAGGTGCTATAGGTGCATAAGATTTGCAGGTCTAATATAACCTGTACACCTCAGAGAACTACTGGGAAGACTTATTCCCCCCAGGGTAGAGTGCTTAATTACACCTCCTGTATTTCAGGGATTGTCCTTGTGGGAGGTACTAACTCCTCCAATAATAGTAGATTTGGTAGTTTTTTTTTGTTTGTTTTTTTCCTTGGCACTTGCTGCTTTAATACGACTTTAACCGGAGCCTTACCACATCTTCACCCTCCCAGGGCGCAGAGGGCACAAAGCAAGGTACAAGGCAAAGGTCGACCTCTCCGTGGGAGCCTCGGGGGCCTCTGGAACCGGGCCACGCACAAACTCCACCTCGCGATACTGCCCGCCCGACGCTACTCGACAGCATCAAACAGCCAGCACTCAGTGAAAGCATCAGCTCTGGCTCCAGCTCCTACCGTGGCGCCGGACCCTAGCTCACGGGTGCTGTGCGGTGCTGCCGCCAAACAGATGGCTTCTCCCTGACTCCTCAGCTCCTGCCGGGTCGCTTCTTTCCAGCCCTCCGATGGGTCGACGGAGGAACACTGGTGCACGCCGCTACTCCCGAACTCCTCCTCCAATGTTTCTGACTTCCCTCTTCTGCTCAGTCTGCTCTCTCTTTCATGACGATGCTCAATTTAAATGAACTTTATTGGCATGACAACACCCAAAGAGCAAATATTGCAAAGAGGTGTCTTTGTGGGACGTAAAACAAATGTAATGTTCGAAATGGACGGTATGATCGGGTCTGTGGTGTATCCTGTCATGCATGTTCCTCGTCATTACACTGTGCTGTAATCATTCACATCTTGTACGAGGGGCCGCAGAACCTCAGCACTGAAGCTCAGCGAAATGAAAAAGGGAAATCATGGAGCGACTAGGACAGCAGTTAATACGAGGTGTTCAGCGAAGGAGTTGCTCGACTCGTTCTGATTCATCTTCTGCATCCTCAGCTTATAAAAGCCATAATACGGTCAAGACAGGTCCCATCTATGATAATAGGTGCGCTGACTATGAATGTGTCTCAAGTGGGTGATTTGCCCACTGCTTGGTCCTAGGGAGTGCAAGGCCACAGTCTCTCAAGTGAGTGACTTATTCTATTGGTTATGGAGGGGGCATTGTGCCCAGTGAGCTTCATCCTGTGGAGGCTGGGGTGAGTGGATGGCTTCTTCCACTGGTTCTGGAGGGGGCATTGTGCCCTGTGAACTTCATCCTGTAGAGGATGGGGTGAGTGGATGGCTTCTTCCAATGGTTCTGGAGGGGGCATTGTGCCCAGTGAGCTTTAGAGGATGGGTGAGTGGATGGCTTCTTCCACTAGTTCTGGAGGGGGCATTGTGTCCTGTGAGCTTCATCCTGTGGAGGATGGGGTGAGTGGATGGCTTATTCCACTGGTTCTGGAGGGGGCATTATGCCCTGTGATGCAGATCTTGGGGAATGCAAGGTCACAGTCTCTCACTTGGGTGTCAAACCCACAGGATTTGCTGGGGCCAGGCCGCACAACAGCCCATGGAGGCAGGACTACACACTGTCCGTTGGCAGCGACAGCTGCTCAATGGTGGTAGTGGTAGTGCTGCTGGTGGAGCTGGCATTGGTGGAGGGATGCTCTAGCCCTTCCTATGCAGCCTCAGATTGCTGCCCACTGGGGCTGCTGCTGGCAGTGGTGCTGGTGGCGGTGCTGGTGGCAATGCTCAGTGGCGGGGCTGGCAGTGGTGGGGGGAGCCTCCAGCCCATCCCCTGAAGCCTCGGACGGCTGTCCACCAGGGCTGCTGCTGCTGGCAGTGGTGCTGGTGGCGGTTCTAGCAGTGGTGGGGGGAGGCTCCAGCCCATGCCCTGCAGCCTTGGATGGCTGCCCACTGGGGCTGCTGCTGGCAGAGGTGCTGGTGGCAGTGCTGGCAGTGGTGGGGGGAGGCTCCAGCCCTTCTCCGGCAGCCTTGGATGGCTGAACCAACATGGTTGGTGATGGGGGCTCTGACTGAGTCCCAGCAACAGGTCTCTTGTCCTTTCTGCCTGCTGGTGCAGGCCCCTTGCCCTTCCTTTTAGCAGCTGGGGGTGTCTCCTTGACCTTCCTTTCAGCAGCTGGGGGTGCCTCACTGTTCAGTTTAACAGCTGGGGGTGCCTCCCTACCCTTCCTTGCAGCACTTGGTGCAGGCACCCTTTCAGTGTGGCTGCCTGGTGCCCAGGATCCTCTCCCACCTGGAGTAGCTGTGGACACTAATGTGCCTGTGGACTGGGTGGCTGAGGTGCTTGCCTGGGTTTTGACAGCCCTGATGTTAGGAATGGGGGTAGGGGTAGGGAAGAGGTCAATGGTGGAGAGGAAAAGCTGCTTAGGGACATTGGGGTGGGAAGAGGGGGAAGGTTTAGGAGTGGAGGAAGAGGGAGTGATTGTAGGAGGTGCCAGTCTGCTGTGTTTGGGTGCAGGTGCATGGGCTGGATGCTGTTGTGAGGTGAATGGCTGTTGGGTGTCTGAGTTCTTGCGTTTGGGTGCTTTGGGAGTAGGGGGCACAGGCACAGTGGGAGAAGACACAGGGGACGTGTGCATGGATGTTGGGGTGGTGACTGCTAGTGAGGGGCATGTACTTTTAGGTGTGCTGGTGATGGTGGTAGTGGATGAGGATGTAGTGCATGCAGATGTGAGTGGAGACACAACTGGGAGGGAGGTGGACGACGAAGAGGAGGAGGCCACAGTGGAGGCAGTGGATGTTGGTATGTCTGCTCCTGGGTGGTGTTTGTGTGAGTGCCTGTGGGATGAAGTGTGGTGCTTGTGTTTGCCATGTCCACTCCTGTGTGTTGTCCTGGGTGCATGCTCATCTGACTGTGTGCTTGGGATAGGTTGGGGTTGGGGTTGAGGGGAATGCGATTGGGTAGAGGAAGTTGGAGGGGGAGGCTAGAAACAGGGACAATGGCTGCCATTAGAGAGGAGGCCAGAGTCTGGATTGATCTATGTTGGGCTGCCATGCCGGTGGGAATTCCCTCTAGGTGTCCGCCACCACCAGGGAGCTTCCATCGGAGGAGGAATCCATGTCCAAACTGTCCCCTCCTGTCTCCGCCATGGTGCTCCCCTCGCCCTCCGTCCCACTGGTGATCTCACCGTTGGTGGATTCGGCCTCTTGGGTCCTGTGGGATGCAGCTCCCTACATCGCCGGTGCCTCTGCTCCTCCACCAGATGGTGCTAATGTACATAAGGACAGGGTGACAAAACAAAAAAGGGGGAGGGCACAAAGGATACACTTGGTCAATGGCACCAACAACACCACTGTTGGGGTACACAACACACTCACACACAGGGAACAGCCCTACCCACTAGCAATGTTCTCCCAGTCACAATGCTAGTCACAAGGCCATGGATAGGAACACCTAACGCCAATTGCAGCATACCTGAGACCCACAGACCACTGCCCAGTAGCGGATGCCTGCTAGCTTGGTTGGAGTACTTTCACATCAGATCCCTGCCCAACATGGGACCAACCCTGCAATACCAGGTCTGGCCTAGGGGCACCCCCAGGGCCCACCCCCCACCCGGATCCCACCCCGCCAGATGCAAGTTGTATATTGGGGCACTGTTCTCACCCCCTTGTGCCTGCTGTGATGCCCCCAAGCGCCCATCCACTCCAGATAGGCCAACATCAGTATGGGGGCCATCAGGGGGTCAGGGTTCGACGGGCACCCCTTCCTCATTTGGAGGCCATCCCAAGCTGGTCCTCCACGGTCTTCCGTACCCAGCATCTCTCAGTGCTCCACCTGCCGTAGACCCCAGGATCCGCACGTCCTTGGCGATGGCACGCCATATACATTTCTTTGGATGGGTGGGGGGCAGGCCATGGATTCTAACTGTGTCGCAGTTCACAAATGCACCATTTGGACGTCTCCAACAAAATAACGTTACAATCACAATATGCATTGAACTTTAGTGGTTGGAATTAAGAGATCATGACCAGCTACTCACCATTTTGCCCCATAGATTGCAACCGCTGCGGATAAATAGGAGATGGAGACATCCCCCCATGTACAGACCCCTGGTGGACTAGGCAACAATGGAGGACAGGCACATTATCCTCACCTACAGAGTGGACATGGCCACAATAACAGATCTGTGTGCCTAATTGGAGACTGAACTAATCTCTGCTATCCGTCACCCCACCGGGATTCCCCCTCTTGTGCAAGTGCTATCTGTGCTCCATTTCCTGGCAACTGGCTGCTTCCAAGTGACAGTGGGCTTGGAAGCAGAAATGTCTCAGCCAATGTTCTCAGTAGTGCTGACCAGAGTGTTGTCTGTCCTGAATAAACACATGCGCAGCCACATCGTTTTCCCCCAGGTGGAGGATATGGCCACAGTGAAAGCTGATTTCTATGCAATGGGACATATGCCCAACATTATTGAGGCAATTGATGGAACACATATTGCATTTGTACCCCCCGGTGAAATGAACAGGTGTGCGGAAATCAAAAGATCTTTCACTCCATGAATGTGCAGATCGTGTGTCTGGCGGACCACTACATCTCCCACGTCAATGCAAAATATCCTGGGTCTGTGCATGATGCCTTTATCCTGAGGAATGCCAGCATCCCAAATGTGATGGCTCAACTCCAGAGGAACAGGGAGTGGCCAATAGGTGAGCCCTAGTTCCCACCCAGTATATGTTGGAGTCTGGGTATGGTGTGGGCTCTAAGGGTTAGTGTGTGGCTAACAGTTGTCGCTCGATATTTGCAGGTGACTCTGGTTACCCCAACCTCTCATGGCTACTGACCCCTGTGAGAAATCCCAGGACAAGGGCAGAGGAACGTTACAATGAGGCACATGGGAGAACAAGAAGAATTGTGGAGAGAACCTTTGGCCTCCTGAAGGCCAGGTTTCGCTTCCTCCATCTAACCGGTGGAACCCTAAGCTACTCACCCAAGAAGGTCTGCCTGATCATCGTGGCATGCTGTATGTTGCACAACCTTGCCTTGTGTCGCCAGGTGCCTTTTCTGCAGGAGGATGAGGCTGGAGATGGGCGTGTGGCAGCAGTGGACCCTGTGGACAGTAAAGATGAGGAGGCAGAGGATGAGGACGAGGACGAGGACAACAGAAGTGCAATATTTCATCAATACTTCCAATGACACACAGGTAAGACAGTGTAAATTCACATTTAATTGATAGTTTTGTGTTAGACATTGTCCCTGGCAGGCTGTTTTTCCCACTGTTATGGCCACTCACTGTACCCTTTGGCATCTCTATTTTCAGATATTTGTGCCCCACTATCGCTCCTGGTGTGTTGACTGCAACTACAGGTCTTTCCTATGTATACATTACTGTACAGTTAAATTGCAATGTTTAAACCTGGAAAAATGAATACAAATCATTTGACATATTCCATACTTGTATTTTTTCAAAGGGTGTTTATTTAAATGCTAAGAAGTAGAGGGGGTAGTAGAATGGGCTGGGTTGATGATGGAGGAAAGTCCAGGATAGAGTCCAGTCTATTTGTATCACATGTGCATTGTCCAAGGAGGCATAGGAAGGGGAGCAATGGCAGTTCAAGGTGGACAGAGTGACAGAGTGGGACACAAGGGTGACAATCAGGAGAGTCTTACTTCCTGGAGGAGGTCTTGGCAATAGTCTCTGGCTTCTGCCTGGATCGCAGGCAACGTTTGTGGGGTGGTTCTCCTTCTGCATGGGGAGGGGTGCTGGTGGCCTGTTGTTCCTGTGGCGAGGCCTTTTGTCCACTAGCGCAGCAGCGGTGGAGGGCTGTTCATCGTTTGGCTAGTGTCAGGGGCCCAGTGGTGTGCCACTGCCTCCCTCATAGTGTTGGCCATGTTTGGCAGCACCCCTGCAATGGAGACCAGGTCGGTGCAGATGAAGATATATTCATGTGAGCTGTTGGTTTTTCGGACATATGAACTCTACTCTGTAATTGCGAATATTGACACATTATGAAGAAAATTAATTACATATGAAACAAGACACACAAGTGACTTTGTATTACTATGGATTCCAATCATTCATAAGGAGCCTTGAAAAAGTCCTATAACAGGACGAAACACGTGTCGGCTGAATCTTGCTAATACAAGCAAGATTGTTTACATACAGACTTATCTTGACTCATTTGTTCATTTAGGTTGGACTGTATACTAACATATTTCAATATAGCTGAATTATGGTTGATATGAATTGTATTTTGGAATGGATACAACTATGCTGATTAAATAGATTTATATGCATTTGCCACATACCAGTTGTACAATTTGTTTAATTTTTGCTTTTGTTTGTATTTTGACGTTTATTGTAATTTCAGATATTATTACCAGTGCCTACAGATTATTGAATCCATTATGTTGGACAGTTAGGAATTTGTATATATGTGTGCTCCACAATTAGTTTTTTGTGATTCCTTCAAGTCCTCCCTGATGCCCAGGTACTGTCCCTCCTGCAGCCGCATGTTCTCCTGCAACTTGTCTAGAATCTGGCCCAGCGTATCCTGGGAATGTTGGTATGCTCCCAGGATCATGGTGAGTGCCTCCTGGAGAGTCGGATCCCTGGGCCTGTCCTCCCCCTGTTGCACAGCAGTCCTCCCAGCTTCCCTGTTGTCCTGTGCCTTTGTCCCCTGAACCGTGTGCCCACTGACACTGACCCCAGGTCCCTGATCCTCCTGTGTTTGCTGGGTGTCCTGGGGTCCCTGTAGGGATGGACACACTGCTGATTGACGTGTCCTGGGGACAGAGGCATGGTCCTACTGGGTGGGTGCTGTGGTGGTGTGTGATTGTGCCTGGGTAACTGACTGTCCGGAGATCCCTGATAAGCCAGGTTGGTCATCCAGATCCAGGCGAGCAGAGCTGCTGTCATCACTGTGGGCCTCTTCTGGGGGGGACTGGATGTTGCATGCACCTCTTCTCCGGTGACGTTGGGGTACCTGTGGGGATGTGAATGCAGCGTTATTGTTTCTGCACGAGACATATTGTGCATGGGTGTGTTGCCCTCTATGGTTGTTGTTGCTCTGGCAGATTTTCCTTTGTGAGAGTTGCTATTTGTGGGGCTAGGTGATTGTCTCTAGTGTGCATGCAGTGGTGATAGGTGTCCATGCAGGTCTATGAGGGGTGTCCATAAATTGGTGTTGCATGCAGGGCTTCGAATTGAGATGAGTGGCTTGTGATGGTGGGGTATGTGGTGAAGTGATGGGAGTGAGGGTAAGGGTGTGGGTTTGTGATGACATGCAGGGAGGAGGTTGATAGTAATAGAGATTTGACTTACCAGAGTCCAGTCCTCCTCCTACTCCTGCCAGGCCCTCAAGATGCATGATTGCCAAGACTTGCTCCTCCCATGTTGTTATTTGTAGGGGAGGAGGTGGGGGTTCACCGCCAGTCATCTGTACAGCTAGTTGGTGTGTTGCTGCCAAGCAATGCATCTTCTCCTGTAGGTCGTTCCACCTCTTCCTGATGCCATCCCTTGTTCTGGGGTGCTGTCCCACAGGGTTGACCCTGTCCACGATCCTCCGCCATAACTCCATCTTGCTAACATCGGATGACTGCTGCACCTGTGATACAAATAGCTGTCTCTCTACCTGGAGGATTTCTTCCACCATGACCCTTAGCTCCTCTTCTTAGAACCTGGGGTGTTGTTGTGGTGCCATGGGTGTAGTGTGAGTGGTGTGGGTGAGGGTGTGGGGGGTGATGTGTTGGGTGTGTGATGTAAGGTGCGTGTATAGGGGATGATGTTATGTGGCTCTGGTTGTGTGGGTGCTCTCTTTCTTCTGGCAACTATTTCTAGTTGGAAAGGGATGTGGGTATTGTGGGTGTGTGTTTTACAGTAGTGTGGGTCTGGTGTGTGTATGGGTGT
The DNA here is from genome assembly GCF_031143425.1 of Pleurodeles waltl. Classification (NCBI taxonomy): domain Eukaryota; kingdom Metazoa; phylum Chordata; class Amphibia; order Caudata; family Salamandridae; genus Pleurodeles; species Pleurodeles waltl. The sequence continues at coordinate 1,477,593,127 of NC_090444.1, forward strand.
CAGGTGTGTGTAGTTTGAATTGTCTAATGTGGTGTAGTTTTGTTTGAGTGTGTGTATTTTGAGCGCGGCGGTATGTCCCGCCAATAGTTTACCATCATTGAATATCCACCTGGGTGATCCGTGGATCATAATGTGATGGGCGTAGTTATGGTGCCGTAACGGTGTGGGTTTTGATACCACCAGTTTATCAATGACCTTTGGGCTGGCATACTTATGTGTGGCTGTAGAGTGACAGATTGGTATGTGTGTATCATAAAATGGTTGGCGGTTATCCGCTGCAGTGGCGTTTTGTTGGTGGCAGTCAGCATGACGGTAAGTGGTATTTACCGCCAATGTCATAATGAACACCAATGTGTATTTGTGCAATACATCATACAGTAACACAGCGAAAACACCACAAAAATACACGACACAGTTATAGACAAACATAAGAGTTTTATCTGGTTACATTTTGCTCAAAACGATAAAGATTCAATAAGCACAAGTTGAGATATCACTTTTGCAAGTTTAAAAAGAGTCTAAATCTTAGAAATCAACAGTTGTCTCTTGGTTTCACTAAGTACCTGGCTTGTGTCAAAAAAAGCACACACGGGGCCCGAAGAGGAGAAGATGTGTTGAAAAATAGGGTGTGGGTCGGATTTTCAGATGCGTTGTTTCTTTCCACGCTGCAAGGTGCTTTGCGTCGATTTCCGTTGTGAAGGCTTGGTTCCTCACTGTGATGCAGGGATCTTAGTGACACCCAGGGACGATGCGTGGAAATCCTGGGCATGCGGGACAAAGTCACAGGCATTGCGTCGATCTGGGAGGTGATACATTGAATTTATTGTCACACGGCAGGCGCTGCGCTGATTCTTCACTTGGGAAGTCAGTCTGTGTCATTCCGGTTTGGCTGTGCCTCGATCTGGTAGGCTGTGCATCGAATTTGCGGCTGTAAATACAGTAATGAATAATTTCTTGATGTTACTAGAGGGATAGCGTCTACTGTTATCGTCTGGGATGCTCTGAATGCACGGATCCATGGGGATGCAGAAGCAGAAGTTAAAAAGAAACTCAAACCCTTTATGGCCAGCTGATTCTAACCAAGTAAGAGCTCACTGGAGGGCTACTTAAGGGATCAGATGTTCAGGAATTACAACGAAAGATAGCCATATTAAAATCGAAAATCAATCAACACCTGGGGACGGAAGTGGCCACCAAATTTCAACAATTTAGAGTAGACTATTATAAATTTGGCAGTAGCGCAGGGTGATTATTAGCTAACCACATCAGACAGAAAATGACTGAAAGCAGGATTTCCCTTGTCACTAGCTGCTACATTAATCATCACATGATATGTTAAAGGTATTTAATGACTTTTATGAAATGCTGTATCCTGAAGAGCTGGGAAACTCAACGGAGGGCTATGACCATTTACTTAGACATGGCTATTGTAAACCAAGAGGACCAGGCAATGTTGGATGTCCCAATTACCCCAGGTGAGATAGTAGAGGCAATTAAATCTTTAGCAAGAGGGAAGGACTCGGATCTCAATAATATCCTGTTAGAATTTTATGATGTATTTTTTTGTGAACTTAGGCAGGAAATGTTGCAGTCTTTCCTTCAAGCACAATCGGGGACAATTCCCCCTTCTTAGGATACTAAGAAAATTATTGTATTTGAAAAGAGAGACAAACCTGCAGAGCTCTCTCATTAATAGTGATGAGAAGATCTATACCAAAATCATGGCAAATAGACTAAGCAGGGTTATTGTGCCCTTAGTTTTGGTGCACCAACATGGTTTTATTCCTGGTCACGGTACCACTGGCCATATTAGGAGGTTCATAGCATTGCTGGGAATGGCAGCAGCTCAGAATTTATTGATAAGTTTAGTCTTATTAGATTCTGAGAAGACATTTGTTTGGGTGTCATGGGGTTTTCTATGAGTAGTAATGAAGTAAAAAGGCTTTGGGAACATTTCGTTCAGGCTATTAAACCATTGTATAAGTTGCCAAGAGTTACTGTTTGTATAATGGACCTGGAGTCTGACAGGATATTAATCTCAAAGTGAACCTGGCAGGGATGCCCATGATCATCACTATTATTCACCCTTTTTATTGATCCTTTCACAGCTATGCTCGGGAAGAACCTATACATAAACCTGTTACTGTAAGCCGGGTGGAACATTGAGTCTTGGCCTATGTGGATGATATTGCGGTGATTTTATCCAATCATCTCATTGCTCTCCCCACAATAGAAGAGCTAGCCAGGCGGTTTGGCTTAGTCTCAGGCTACAAGCTGAATGAGGGTAAAACACAGTTCTTATGTACTGACGGGCCGAGATTTAATGATGTTTGTGTTGTGGATAAAGTAGTATATCTTGGGATTAAACTTATAACAACTTTGGATAAGCTGGTGGAAAAGAATCTAGCACAATTATTGGAAGAAACCAAAAGAAGCTAGAAAGGAATAGACCATTTACACCTATCATTATTTGGGAGGTGTAATGTTTTGAAAAGGTCTATCCTTCCTAAAGTGCTTTGTGTTTTCAGATTTTGGCTCTCCAGCCTGCAAAACACCTATTGTAGGTTCTTGTGAGGATATAAGAGTTCAAGGCGGGTGGTTATATAATGGAGCATATTTAAACTTTTGCAGCTAAAATATTAGAGCCGGCTTGCACCATACCACAGTGCCAACTGGGTGCCATAGTTAAAGAATGGTGCAGACTGGTGCTAAGATTGTGCTAGCTTCTTCAAAAATTATGCTAACCGGGTGGGGGTGGTGATATGGGGTGAGGGGGTTGTGTTCCAAAAAATGATGTAAGGCTGGTTAGCGACAAAAAAAAAAAAAGTGCTGCTAACCAGCCTTGCCTTTCCAGGAGCACAACCCTCCTAAGCTTAGCTCCAATATTTGGGGCCACATCCCACCCGTGTGGCATTTTTTCAGGGAGGGATGAATATGGTGCTATGGGGATAGTGCCATTTTTTGGATGGGAACGCCTACCTTACATCTCATTGACGCAAGGTAGGTTCACGCATCTAAAAAATGGTGCAAAGTCCTATATTTAGATGCTAGACGTGTCTAGCATCAGAATATAAATATGGAGTTAAGTGTGTGCCAAATTTGTGTCAAAAGAATTATGCAAATTCAGCACAAACAGAGTATAAATATGTCCCTAAGTTCTTCCATGATACTGTGGGGGTGGCCTGTTCCTAATTTAAGATTTTATTACTGGGCATGTATGCTTTAACATATGGGTACACTAATTGATAGTGGCTTCAATAGGGCTATTACTGTAAAAAGTCACAACATTTTTGAGATGGCTGCTAGATGCTTGGTCAAATTCTTAGATTTTAGCTATTAAAAGAAAACCAGGTTTAAGATTATCAAAGCAGCATAGTAGTCACGGGTACAAGTCAAACGGAAATTAGGCATCTCTAAAATTGACTCATATACACCTATGGCAGCTCCAGTGGTGCTTCTACTGATATTTCGTGATGCAACCATGTCTAGGTGAGCACAGAAGGGTTTCCTAGTTGTAGGTGATCTATACAGGAAAAGACAAATCTGGGCTTATTGTGATTGACAGGAGGCACATGGGTTGTTGAAGGGAGATTTTTTTTACATTTCTTCAGTTACAAGATTTTTTATTTAAGAACATAAGGGATACAAACACACTATTAAAAATGACAAGTTGGTTTGATATATGATTTATTAATACAGTTATATCCAGATGACTTAGAACTGCAGAATAGGAAATGGGAAACTAGGCAGGGTGTTGAGGGTCAGTGCGTTGAGGAATCTCTTGAATTGTGAAATATCTCATTGCTAACAGCCAATCAACACTTTAAAACCGTATTTAATTTATATCATACCTTGGTAAAAGTGGCCAAGTGGCGTGCTGGATCTGGTGGCCAATGTAATTGTTGTGGTAGTACGGATGCTAAAGTTATCAATTTTGTTCATGTCCAAAATTGATAATGATTATACAGGAAATCGAAAGATTTGGGGGGTTAGTACTATGTACTGAAGTGTGCATTACACCATCTCTGTTGACTCAGGGTTGCTTGAGGGGACGACAATGACGAATTACTTAGACAAGAATCATGTTTAATGTTCATTGCCTCAGCTGTCGTGTGAATTTGTGCAACATCAGAATGGCTAAGTCCTGATCCCCATCATTTTCTATGTGGGGATCAAGATTTTTTAGCAATCTTTCATATTGAAACTCTCTATATAAACTTAAAGGATGCAAGAAACAGCATAGGGGAGCCAGAATTTGGGCTTTGCTAACTTCTTGGATGGAGGCAGTTGTAGAGTAGTACACCTGCATTTTTTAAGCTGCCTGTATTTTATTTGGGAAATTGTGGCTGCTGTTTTATTTTTACGACAGAACAATGTATTTCTGTTATTATTATTGCACTTTTACTTGCATAATTCTGGTTCTGAAGGAAATTATGCAGTATTATATTTGTAAACTATGAGTTATAGCAACCATATGCGTTGTTTTCAGCCTGGATTAATTTTTGCTGCTATAGATCTGTGCCCTATGTTGACAGTATTATCTGTTTTGCAGTTTGATTGCTGCTATCCATGATTGGTTATCAATCTTCTTGCTATATATTTTTATACTGCACTTTATATCACTCTTGTTTTAATTTGTCTGCTGAACATTATGATGTATTTTGCCTGCTTAGAAAGTTAATAAAAGCAAAAAAGGAAGAATTAAATTCTTTCCAGTTTTTCCAGGCTGTTCAAAGAGCTAGGTCCATGTATACAATGTGGCATGGAGCTCCTCCGATTAGTTTGGACAAAAGATGGTTTGGGGTAATTGATTTCGGCGTAAAGCATCATACATAAAGTATTAAAAACCTTGCTAATTCTATCACATCTTCGCTAGATAGCATATGTGCTGTTCCAATTTTGACTAACTGTAGATGTTCATAAAGGTACCTAGGGTGTCCCACATTCAAAGTGCTCTTGAATTCACATCTTTACTATAGGGTTTACCATAGAAATGTTTGATTGCTAATGAAGAAAGGGGAGATACTAATCACTAACAAGGATGTTACTGTAAATTGAAATGTGTATTAACTACTGGCAAAAGAATAATTCAAATTGGGTTTGAAACTGTGGCAACATGTCAGGTGGCCAGAAGTGTCATTCCTCAGATTAGTATGCCCATTAGACCTGTCAGCCTTAGGGTGGTCTTCCCCATAACATTTTGGCTTTACCCCTCCTATTCTTGCTGAATGTGTTTTTGTTGGCCGTGGGACACTATACACGTTACAACTGCTAATCAGTTTTAAAGTATTCGTGCTCTCGCTCCTTCAACCATGGTAAAACTGGCTTACACTCGATTGGCACATTTAATTTACTGATAAGTCTCTTGTAGAATGGTACAGGACCTGTAAATTATATGCTACTCATGGCCCTGAAGCACTTATTGTGCTACCCACTTAACTAGACCCTTAAATCATGTACCAGGCCTACCATGGCAGGCTGAATGCAGTTTTAAAATGCCAATTCAACATGGCAATATAATCGTCTTCCCAAGCCTTGAGATCCCCTAGGTAGCCCCTATGGCAGGGTGCATTGTAATTGAAAGGTTGGACATGTAATTGTTTGTAAGTTTTACATGTCCTGGTAGTGACAAAACATTAAATACCTTTTATACTACAGTAAGGCCTACCTCTCCGATAGTATATACTTAGTTAGGTTGCCATATTACATTAAATAAGAGCTAGAATTTGAATGGCAACAGGTAAGAATTTCATATTTGGTGTTTCTAAGATTGTAATCAAAATCCTATTTAACGGTAAAGTGGGATTTTAAATTCCAATTTTGAAAATTCTAAGTTTTGAAAATTATATATAACCAATTACCCTAGCTGAAAGTATTCAAAGAAGGCTTTAAATTCTAAGACAAGTAAATGAACTGTCTTGATCTATATATTTTTTTCCAATTATTTGTTTTTTCATGCTATTTTTTCAAATTACACCTAAACATGTCCTTTAGACCACATTCAGAAAAATATATTGTTACACTCTGTGAAAATATACATGGTTTTCACAAAACGTATATGCCGTGATTGCATAAACACACAACAATTCACTTCCAGTTGAGCTTGTTTGATTAGTGTGATGATTTACAAAGATGCACAGGTTACAATTGCTATTATTGTCTATGTAATGACCTTGCAGTCTGAGCCTGTTGCCCTGCTTACTGAGAAAGAAGAGTAGAACTGCATTCTAGGCTGAAGTAACTACAAGGGTCAGCTGACTGACCTCCTGTTTTGAGCTTTAGGGACATAATACGCTCCAGAGTCTCCCTGCAACTTCCCAGCTGAACTGGTGTGGAAGCAGTTTAGATTTTCTTAAAAAAATAAAGAGAAATCTTGACATTTTGGTCTCTCTGCAAGTGGTCCCAATCACGTCAGGATGTTACTGCCTCCCCCACCCGCCAAAGCGAAGTTCTGGTGAACCCGAGTTTTCTCACCTTAGTATCTGCAACAATGCCCAGGAGCTTAAGATCTATGCTTTGCGCTACAGCATTGACAGCCAACCATGAACTCCAAAGTGAAGCTTGAGCAAAAACTGACCTTGCTGTCAACAGAATTTTCACACTATGACGCCAACAAATCCATGATGCCTGCCTGCACTTCACACTACATCGATGACCATCCGCAGCCCTCTCCCTGCTCCTCACAGCCCCTTCTTCCACAAATAGAACACTTTGCTCTGGATTTTGAAGGGAACCCTTTCAGCTAGACTAACTTGGTCCCTGTATTCAGGTCCAAGCTTCATTGAAGTTGGCCTGAACTTTTGACTTTCACACAGTCATGACCAAATAACCATAAGTGGCGCTTTGTGCTTTCAGGCATTCACTTACCTGTATTCTTTGAAATTGAAACTCGCCTGTTCTACTGATTAGATTTTTGGCATGTAGGTGTCACATAATTTATTAAAATTGACTCTACTTTTATAGTTTGGTGTGAGATTTTTCTTGTGTTTTCACTTTTTTTAACTCCTTGTGTGTTGAGTAAACATTTTGCACACTGCTTCTAAGTTAGGTCTGACTTCTGTTGTACCAAGCTACCAGAGGAGTAAGCACAGGCTGATTGAGTGACTTTTATGGTTCTCCCTGACAGGGATTGTGGATATTGCTTGAGCAGGGTTCACCCTGCACAACCAACAACCCACTTTTTCACAATGCCATTCTACAATAAATAAGTCCATCTCACATTACATAGCATAGTTTTAGACTCTGACTACAATATCAGTGGCAATGTTCTCTAGGCCCAGTACAATCTGGATGTCATCCAGAGAGGAGTATGCCATCTGCACAGTGTATACATTAAAAAGAACAGAGCTGAGAGACAAATCCTGTGAAACTCCACATACCAAGTCTTAGAAGAATGCTTTGGATGGCAGGGACATTTTCTACTATTTCAATAAGTAGGATTCAACCTTGAATGGTCAATGTTTTTTTCCTACATTTTGAAATCATATTAACAGTATCCAGTGGTCAACAACCAAAGGTTGTCATTAGACAGGAACCTACAAAATGGAACCCATATCCACACTTAGGTGTTATTACAACCCTGGCAGACGGTGGTAATTTGGGTAAAGGTGTTGCCAATAGGCTGGCAGTACCTTTTCCCCAATTATGACATTGGTGGTTTGGCTCAAGCCAGCAGCGCCCGCCATAAAAACAACGCCAGGCTGAATCACGGAACATGATACGGTAGGAAGTGTTTTGCTGGCGTGGCACTGCTGCTGGCAGCAGCACCACCTTACCGCCGTCCACCGCCATTACCGTCAATGGTATTCCACCAGCCTTCTGGCGGAATTCCGTCTGCGGTCACAATGCGGGTGGGCGGCTGGTAGCCACTGCGACGGTATGTTGGTGGCTATCGCCATGGCGGAAGTGGCATTTACGGCCAATGTCATAATGAGGGCCTTAGTCTGTTTCTGTTCAGACTGATTCAGTTTGACCCGGTCGACAAAATTAGAACCAGGAATGCATTGAAAATCTTAGGAAATGCATATGTTTAAAAATGCCAGGATAGACGCATTTGGAGTGAGGGAGAAGGAAATAAAATCTGAAACGTTTGATTTGGGTCAATTCAAGGCATCACAAAAACAAATTGTGTTGAAGTATTTGAGGTTTCCTTCGGTAGGCTGTCTCCTAATGAAGACACAGTGGCAAATGAGTTAAAAAGGTGGAACTATGGGAGATCCTGTACTTGCTATCTTTCTTTTGTCTATGGAAGACAGCAGAAGTACAATTCTGGGAAGAATGGCAGAGATGTCTTGTAGGCTGGTAAGGAAGAATCAATTTCTGTAAGTGGTCACATAGCCCTGCAAAATGCCTTCTCAACAAAGCCAAGGAATGTGGAGGTCAATATGCTTGACTTGCAAACAGTTAATAGATATCTATAAAGCACACACATGACCAGTATTTATCAGGTCAACTGCAACATAGGGACTCTTTGTGCTTATGCTTTACTTTGGGAAGATCTCTTGTTTTTATGGTCTCATCAAATTATTTAGCTTCATGACACTTGATTTTTTTGGCATGCTTTGACTTGGGCACTACAAAACTACTAAATGGCTCCCAGTGCACGTATTTTGACCCCTAAACAGCTCCAGCTGTTTTATCTAACTTGTACCTCAGACGGTAGGAACAATGAAAGGTAGATGTGCCATGGTACTGGGTTTGCACTGTATTATGCATTCATTATGAACCTTCTTTTTTTGGGGGATTTGTTTGTGTTCTTGAACAGTGATCCTTTTTCTGGTATCATGATTAATGAAAACAAATGAACTTCCACTATGAAGTGTGTCTTCTGAGCTGCTAAGTTCTGTTAGAATTTCCAACTAACCACACATTTTAGACTGTAATTGTAATCATTCAGTTTGAAAGTGTAATGTCAAATGTGGAAATCTGAATGCCAGAGGAAGCTATTTGTTTACATGTTTAAAAGCTAGCTTTTGACACAATCTCAGTAACCTACAAGAGGCACATTGGAGCCTGTGTGGTCTGGGTGCATAATGACCAAAATGGATGACGTATCTATTATTAAGATTGATACATCCCTGCAGTGAAAGTATAAAAAAGATTTTTCACTGTAAATGGTTCGCAAGGATAATCTACTTTTAAAGGAAGGATATATATTTTCATATGTGAAATTAAGAAGGTCCTACAAAGATAATCTGTGTGCCATTGAAATATTTACAATCACGTAATTTAGAGGAGAACATAGTTTTCTGTCACATTTGCTGCATCAGCAACTATAGTGTAATATGTTTCTGGTTGAAAGGCAGGACATCAATTAATTGAGTTCGGACCACATTATCGCCTCTCTAATAGTGAGAATTATTTATTTAATGGAGGGAAAACAATTTTTCCTGTTTGAGAACAATAGACCTGATGGAAGGACAGCAAACAGATATGAGTCATTAATAACAGGCTTCCTACTGGTACTTTTATGGAACAGTAGAGTAAAATAGGTTGGAGTCTTTCAGCGTAGTACGTGTGTGGTAATCTTTCCACATTTTATTGAATATGAACGTAGGCTTTTTTGAGTTGAGGGAACAGGTAGGCAACTGAGTTACATGCTAATTATTCAGGAATCTCCTTGAACTATAATGACCATGATCCCTGTTGCGCATGGGACATCTTTACTATATAAAATTCCTGTAACATGGAATGACCATCCAAGGCACATATATTTTTGAATGTCATTTTTACATATCTACAAATGCACAGGGTATTCTTGAACTTCCATCCATCTCTTACGTTACTTTCCTGGCAGGCTGACACAAACTGTTGGGATTATGAGATCCTGCAACAAGGTTATTATGTCAAGATGCCCCAATACGCTCCATGCCTTAGAGTATGAACAGTTGTCAAAATAAAGGTATATGTCACACCTCGTGAAACCCCTAAGAGCCAAGCCCTACCTTAATAATAACTTCATAATGGTAATTTACAATGCCATAGACATACATTCACTGAAACACCAGGGGTAGCAGAATGTTTAAGCTGAAAAGCTATGTTTGTCAACTAGGAATGTAAGGATTTTTCATTTTATGAATAAATAAATTGGTGGGATATTTGTTCTTTTGAAAAATGTAATCTGAACAATGGAAGGGAGTTTTGGGAGATGGGAAATGACCTCACATTCAGTGCTATACTCCCAAACATCAAATCACCACATTGCCAGTGCCATTCGTGATTGAGCCACCTACATTTGAGCCCAGGCTTTCTTGCATTCCTCTTTTCTCCTTCTCCTCTATTTCTCTTCCTCCATTCTGCTCTTCATCTTCTTCATTCACAACTCTACTGCCATTTGTTGTCATTAACCCAGATAATTAAGTCTCCTGGCAGATGCACTTCGGAGAGGATTTTGTAAGTTGAGCCAGGTGTCAATGTCCACAAAAAAGGAGTGAAGATTGATGTCAGGATCATGATGATTTTTAGACTCATATGTTTAAAATACCTACAATGTAGACCTTTAAGATAATTGCAGTTAATGTGGTAGTAGTGGGCCAACACACCCATATTACCATTCCATGACTCTCAATTCTGTGACTGCAATGTGTCTATAGTCTGTTGCTCATTTACTAATCAGTTAACATTACATTTCAATGTCAATCTATCCATTTTGTTGCAATATAGTTTCTCTCTTAATACATTTTGCTTTCAATTTTGCTATCATTATTGCCACCTTGCTTTCTTAACGGTTTTCATTCTTTCTGTCCCATCATGACAAGGCAGACCATATGTTCTCTTCTTTTTGTTGTATAACAGATTGATTTGTTTGTGGCCTTTACCAATAACCAGTAAATTTATTGAGTGTTAGTATTTGATGTCAAAACAGTTCTCTGTTTTAGTTCACAAGGAACATTTCTCAGTCCTTAATATGTTTACTTTTGTAGCTGTTATGCCTTTCAATAATTTGTGGCAGTCAGCATGTATTCCTTATCATAGAAGGGAATGCCACTAGAGGGGTTCTTTAAAGTTCTGATGGAAGAACCTGTATTGTCCAAAATGGTTTCTTTTAGTTTAATTGTAGCTCTATATAGCTAAAGTATTTTTTTTTAACTCACTCAATATTGTCTCAGGAGGCATCTTCGATGTTTGTATTTTTACTCTATCGGTTGTGAAGTCAGCCTGAGAGTTAGGCCCCAGGCCACAAGGAGGGTAGCCTCTGATGGCCATGGTATGGTCCTTGGTCGCAACCAAGACCACAGCATGTTTAGACACACATGTAGATTGTCTCCTTTTTTCTCTATAGTTGGTGTTTTATCCGGTCAGTGGTAGTCACAGCTCTTCAAAAAGGAGAATATCTTGTTTACATTACATTGTTATAAATGATGCTTCTCTTTGAATGTTGCAAGATGGGATGCCCGGTAGTGTATTTTATAGTACAAAACAATAAAAAGTCCCTTGTTTTTAACTAAATAATACTGAATGCAGATGTTTTTATTTTGAGAAACTTACTGTTCCAGCAGGAACATTGGAAATGTTATGGTCATTTATGCAAATTCTATAATTTTGAGTGCAATATAAATTTATGTAACGCTAAGTCAATGATAATTAGTTAATAATGGTAATTAGTTAAATATTGCATCCTTCATCCCTACTTTGTTTTATTTTTCTTCTGTGCAAGTGTCTGTGTCTTGGGTAGAGAAAACATAGCATGAAATCCCACATGAAATTACAGGGACAACATCAGTAAAGTTGTTCAGAATCTTTCAAACTTGCATAAGGCAAAACTTGTAAACAGAGGTAGAGTTAAAAAACAATTGTGTTCTGTGAGTCAAGAAATGCATCCATGAGGGCTTAGCACATAAAGTAGTTATCTAGTAATACTCGTTTGAAAACTCTCCCATGCCTTTATGAATTGGTTCAAAAATATTTAAAATGGAAGTATTCATTGAATATTCATATTTTATAAGTGCAAATAAATGACTGTTGTCTCTTTGCACTTTTAATAATAAGGAGTTTGAGTCTGATTCACAAAAGAATGCAAGAGTTATTACAGAGTACACATACATGCTTTCTAAAGCTGTACCTCTGAGGTGGTCTGATGATTGGTGTTTGTCATCAAATTCAAAGACCCTCATTATGTGTTGATGGCTAAACTATGATCCTTGTGAAATGATCATTATCAACCCTGCTGAATTTATTGAGGGAAATGCATGGAAAGGGCAAAAAGTGGAATTTGGTGCATTAAAAATTATTCTGCATGAGGTGCTCCATTTTTGTAAATAGTTGAATAGGAGGAACTTACCACACGTGGTTAATGCCTGTTTCTGGAGTAAAGGTATTTACCACATGTGGTAAATACTTCAGGCTTTTCTGTTTTTTTTGTGATGAGGGCACTGTGTCTTTAACAGTCAACTTTGTCATGTGTAAAGAATATTGTTTATTCTTGATAATTGTTGTGTTCTGCTACTAATAGTAAGTTTCATAGAATGTATCTCTCGCTTTTCTCTTTGCTTTAGGGCATGAAGATTGGCATTCAACTCGTCCCATTTTAAAAACGCACACTGTCAGGTCAGCCAGAGGTGGCTACAGAGAACACCCATATGTTAGATATTGAAGGACCCTCATCATCTGTGACTTCATCTCAAAGCCACTTAATAGCCTCTGGTCAGCACAAAAATAACAGCACCAAGACAAGTAATAGTCCATTTCTTTTCTATCCAAGGGATTACTGAATTACAGTTATCCTATTTTCTTATATTTCTTAAAACATTTGGCGTGTCATTGGCACTAGGATTAATTTATAACATGGACTGAAAAGCTTTGGTGAACATTGTCTAGAAAAAAGCCAACAGGATATGTTTTCTTAATTGTGATTCATTCAAGTAAAACAAAGTTTTTGGCTAGGGTTGCTGACATTGTTATATGATTTTTTGAAATGAGAGGTAATGGAGGTGTAGATAAGATGTTTTAACCTGTCTTTTCTAATATGTTACATTAAAATGTTCAATATTCAGTTTGTAAATATAATTTAAAATGCTGTTACAAAGGAGTTGAAAACAAGTGGCTACTGTATGTATGTAGCTAACTGAATTTGTTCAGTGTTTTAACCTGTATTTGTTAAAATAATCTCATAAAGGTCCATGTGTAAGCTTCTCTAAATAGGAAACCACAATTTGTCAAATGTTTGCCATAATTTGTCAATAAAGCTGAAACCTTTTGCAACAAACTAAATTTTGAATTACGTGTTTTCTAACTATTAAATGCCTGCTTTTTTCTTCTTCAAGAGCTGACTAAAATGTTTTTATATTTAAAATTACAAAAATGATCCCAAGCGTGTTTTAAGCATTTTTCTTGTGTAAGGCGTTAAAAGTTGTTTCACTAACTTATGGTTGTTAAATAATTTAAAAAGGTAACCAACTAAACTGTTACATGAATTATGGTTAGCAAAGATTAATGTATAACTTGTTAATGAAAAATGATTTAGAACAATAAATTGATTTTAAACCATCCTCTAAGCTTGATCTTGCTAAACACAAACTCTCATTGACTTGTTTGTATTAGCATGTCTCTCGCGAGAATGTAATGGAGTTTAAAGAGGTAAGATTACCACTTACCAGAGTGTCTAAATGCCTAATTCTTTAACCATTGAGTTTCCCCGCATATTAATGATCCCACCTAATTTTGTAAGCATTGCATAGAATTCTCTTGTTTCCACTCAAAGGAGTGCTTTGACTGCATCTGCGTAGTTTATAACAATTTGTATTTTATAACCAAATCATCAGTGTCACTGCCCGGTTCTTGCTCTTCAACTTCAAAAACTTTATTTGTAATTTTCAGTGCTAAATATCACCGCCCTTGAAGGCAGTTTAGAGGGCTGATATTTCTTTTGAGACTATCAGACTTGATGGCTGATGATTATTAAGGAAATATGTCGCAGGACTCAAAGGATGACTAAACGTTAAACAGGTAACACTAATAGTAACTCTGTAATGTTGAGTATGCAAGTAAATGTTAAATATTCTCTATTATCAAGCTACCGATAGTTAAAAAAGTAAACCTACCAAAATATAACAAAATAGGATTTTAGGATCTTAAACCATCTAATTACCATTAACTAGTATCAACAAATTATTATTTTCTCATTTTGCACTTTCTAACCTTCCAGTTAATAAACAGAACTAAAATTAACAATAATAGAAATGCAACACTTGCTAACTTTAAATATATAATCTAAATTATTTATAGAAAAGGGATGAAAGCATTATTTAGGTATAACTGAACTGTAAATGTCTAAACTACAGTTTGTTTTTTCAAATGAAAAATGGTGGCTTTTGTCAATGTAATTGGTTTACTTTTTTGATAAGAACAAAGTAATAGAAATGTTATGGCTTAGCGTGTGCTCGGAATCTCTTGCAGCTGGAGTTGCATGCTAACATTTACTAATAATTTGCAAAGCTTGTGAAGCTTATCCTCTGATATTATTCTGAAATGCTATTCAGGATTTTCCTTTCAATTGCATGATAGGTAACTTGTGTTTAATCTGCTTAAATATTTCAGGTGCGCATGGTTATTGGGACCCTAAGCAGCAGTTCTAGTTCAGAGTGTTGAGGTAAGCTGTGCATCTGATGTTGTAAGTTTCTTTCTTCACAGGAGTGCCAAATGCCTACTTTGTATAGTCCTTTGGTCTCTTAAACTCCTGGACTGATGAAATAGTTCAGGTACAGTAATGTTTTTCTTATTTTAACTCTGAACCACTGCATGCTATATGTTGATCTCATTGGGCCTGGTTGACAAATGTATTTGGGGACCTACCTAGGTATCTCATTTTTAAGTGGAAAGATTTGTTTTGTATTCATAAAATGTGAATTTGCAGTCACAAATTAACCACACATAATGTTACATCAGTATAATGCATTATAGCGTGTGAGCCAACATGCTTCAAATATCAGCTTATGGCTGTTAGAGGGCGTTTATATCACTGCAATTAGATGAACACTAGCAAACTTGCCCTTTATTAAGTTTTCTAAAGTTATCAGCAGGCATGGACGTCATTTAGATGTAGCCAGGGATCGCAAATGTTGACCCCTAGATTCAGAGGTGTCAAAATCAGTGGCAGGAGAACAGTGGCAGCACATCCTTTTGGACGTCGGGTGGGGCTCCTTTCTCTTTGTTTTCTTTCATCTTTTTATTACATTAATAGTAACTAATGGTTAACTATTCACTATTACTATAATACAAATGGAGTAAAATTATCTGGACTATGGCCCTCCCTGGAAGCTGAGATGAGTAAAAAAATGTTTTGAAATGTATGTTTTGCGCATACTTGAGGGTGTGTGTTTACATGAGAATGTATATGAATGTGTGTATGTGTAAGCAGTGCATGTGAGTGAAATTTAAAGTCAAAGGGTGTGTGATGTCACTTCTGCTATTCCTGGCATTTTGGTGAATTGACGTTCATGGGGAAGTTCTCATCTTCTTAAGGTTGGAAATATACTCTTGCAACTGGACAGAATATATGAGTAACCAGGCTTCAGTAGGGGAAGTGAAAGCTTCCTGTAGGATGTATGTAGACCATGGGGGTCTGTGAAGTTTCCTCAGGAGGTCCGCAACTGCTTAGAAAATTAAATAATATTAGCAGATTAGGTCCCCAACTTTCAGTAATAACTCAGTGCAGGGGTCCAAAGATGCCATTAAAGATTCAGTGGGTGTCCCTAGGCTCCAGTAATGACAAAGTGGGAGGTCCACAGAAGTCAAAAGGTTGGGAACCACTGATGTAGACAAATGAACTTCACTACGGGAAACAATATTTTCACTTTGAAGAAATAATAGTAAGTGTAATTAAATGTGGGAGGCACAATTACACATAGTTTACCAGCTCATTTTCACATACAATGATATTTTCACATTTGAGTAACTTGGCATTCACAAAATATTTCTATAATATACTCCTGGAAACAGTGACTGTTGGCGAGTCAGGTGCCTCCATGAATGTACTCAAAATATAGGTATAAGTCCACATGAATAATTTCGAATAATTAGGGAGCATTGGGTCATTGTCACTTTCATCAATGAATTTAGGCAATACTGAATTCCACATTTAAGCAAATGGCCTTGCTACCCATATTTAGTTTTGTCAGTCGTACTGACAAATGACTGCATATCCGATGCTATTGGACACCCTAAGTCAGGTCTGTGTACTTTTATTCATGTGAATCTGAATGAGAATGTGTTTTTAATTATCTTGATTCCTTAAACAACTTATTGGACTAAAGTTCAATAGGGACCGTTGAGCATTATGGGCTTTATTACGAGGTTAGCAGGCTGACTGTCGGCTCGGCAGCCCTTTGAGATGGGACTGCTGTGGATCTGATGTTTTCCTGCTCCGGACAAGTACATGGTTTCCACTGGGCTGACCGGCGGAAACCTGGGAAATTAGAGGTTTCTGCCGGTCAGCCCATTGGAAATTGTGCTGCTCTTTCTGGAGCTGTGACCAATGCCGTCACACAGAGGGTTCTTCCAGCACCCTCGGAATACACACTGTCTGCCGTGGCAAGCATTGTGCATTCCGAGGGTGCTGGGCAGTGCAGGGGTTCCCCTGTGGACCCCAGCACTGGTTTTCTTGCAGCCTTTTCATGGCAGGGTCCCCGCCCTGAAAAGCCTGGCAGAAAATGAAGTTGTCATCAGCACGGCGGCGCTGCTTTAAGCACCGAAATGGATGAGCATGACTTCGACCACCGCCTTCCCATCGTGAACCTTGTTCCTGATGGTGGCAACAGTCCCCTGGTGGTCGGAACGCCAGGGTCGTAATTTGGCAGTTGGATCACCATGAGCATGGCCATCCGACCACCACTACGAGTATGGCAGTCTAAAGACTGGCAGACTCGTAGTCAGGCCCTATGTGTGAATAAGAAATTTGATTTTCATCTTCTTTGCGGAGGTGACTTTAACACCTGCATGTGTCTGTTAGCAGCCAAAGTAGTATGTGATTTTGCTGATTTTACCTGTAATACATACAGGGAAGATTTATACATGCATTTAAGGATAGGCTTATGCCAATGAGACAGTTGATCTCCTAAACGAATTTGGGGCCAGATGTAAGAAACAGTTTGCACGTCGCAAACATCGATTTTTGCTGTTTGCGACGTGCAAACTGCACTTTGCAATGCACAAAACCCATTTTGCGATTCAGTAACCTGGTTACTGAATTGCAAAATGGGATTGCGAGTCGCAATTATGAAAGTGAGTCCCCTTCCTAATTGCGAGTCGCAGTGCAATGCCAGATTGCTTTGTGACCACGAACGCAGTCACAAACCAATCGCAGTTTGCACCCATTTTAAATGGGTGGTAACCCATTCGCAAAAGGTAAGGGGTCCCCATGGGACCCCTTCCCCTTTGTGAATGGATCTGCAAACATTTTTTCAGAGCAGGCAGTGGTCCTTTGGACCACTGCCTGCTCTGAAAAAATGAAACGAAAACGTTTCATTTTTCGTTTTTGTAATTCATCTCATTTTCCTTTAGGGAAAACGGGCTGCATTACAAAAAAAAAAACTGCTTTATTAAAAAGCAGTCACAGACATTGTGGTCTGCTGTCTGCAGCAGGCCACCATCCCTGTGAATGCAGCCACTCACAAGGGGGTTGCAAATTGCGACTCACCTCATTAATATTAATGAGGTGGGCCTTTGTGATCCCCTTGTGAGTCGCAGATGGTGTCAGGGACACCATCCTACATTCCAATTTGCGACTCGCAAATTGTGAGTTGCTCTGACTCACAATTTGCAAGTCGCAAATTGGAATCTACCTACATCTGGCCCTTGGTCCCACATTTATTGGAGAAGGGGATCAAACCAATATTGATTTATAATTGCTTCAGAGAACATGACGACAATGGCTATGTTATTGGCTTTAGTGGCTTTAGTCAATACCTTCTTCTCAGTATCAGTCTTCTAATAGGATGTTGGGGGGGGGTTCGCTCGCTATGAAATGTCCAAAGGAGATTGAGGTGTGTAAGTCCAGTCACCCAGGCATTGAAACTGTCTATGATTAACCTCAAATTCTTTCTTACTAATTTAATCAGGGAGAATCTGTATTGTTGGCAAATATGCTTAAATGAGGAAGCCAGTCTAGCAGGGACCAAGGAATGTTTTATGGAGCTTTGGATTAAGGTCAAGAAGGGTCAATTGGGCAACCCTGCAAGTTGTCACCCCAAACCATTTGGGTGGTTTGATAAGCCGTGTTCTATAGAAACCAGGAATTTAAAACTTGCTTTAAGACATAATCACTAGGGATTTTAAAGTATTTAGGGAATGTTGGTGTAAATATATAGAGGTCTCATTTACTGGAGATTAAAGCTAAGGCACAATCAGCTGTAGTGGAGGCTAGTATGTAAAGGAAAACACAGCACTCTGGAGGATCATTATTCAACCATATTTAAGTGTAGTGATACAATAGTGGTTGACACTGTAATTGCCTCCCAGGATTAGATCACCTATTTTAGCTCTATCTAAGCACTACACGGGGGAGATAGTGGGTTGACAGAAGTAGTTGATACCCCTGTGAGCCCCTAACAGGGTTATACTATGACT
This sequence comes from Pleurodeles waltl, assembly GCF_031143425.1. NCBI lineage: Eukaryota > Metazoa > Chordata > Amphibia > Caudata > Salamandridae > Pleurodeles > Pleurodeles waltl. The sequence goes on from NC_090444.1 coordinate 1,477,611,688, forward strand.
GGCATTTGTTATTCACCGTGGATGAAGTGACTGATGCCACCTGCCATAAAGTAACAAAACTCCCAGCCCTGATGGTATCCTAGCCAACCTCTTTAAAGGTAATCTGCACTTATGGCCCACCTTAGTGACAAATGTTCTTCATGGCAACTGTAAGGCAGGTAAGTTAGTTACCAGGTCACAATCCGTTATTGTGCTTATCTATAAGAAGGGTAATCAGGGGGACCCCAGATGCTACCATCCTATTTCCCATTTGGATTTGCTGTTCACGATTACTAGGATAATCTATGCATAAAACATAGGCAGAGAAGCATAATATGCTCTTAGACAAATCAATATGGTTTAAATAGGGGTATTGGCGCAGTTAAGAAGTGTCTAAACCTTACTCTTTTAATTGATAAATCTACAGTGGCAAAAAGAGGAAGTCTCTGTATGTGATTTGTGGATCTAGCTAGCACTTTTTATTGCATTAACCACAGGAAACTGGTTAAAGTTAATCTACTAAGGGATATCTATTCAGTTATAATGGTGAGAGTTAGATATGGGAAACATGAAAAGTGTACAGAGCCTTTTAGTAGTGGCAGGAGGGTGAGCCAGGGGTGTGTCTTGGCTCCCTTTCATTTCACAATTTACATACGTTGGCTAGAAGGGGAGCTCTTACTGGAATGTAGAGATCTCCTCAAGATTGGTCACCACCCTATGCCTGCCTTCCTTTTTAAGGATGATACAGTACACCTGTCTCCGACCACAGTGGCCCTCCAGCCAAGTGCTTACCAGCTTTAGTAATTTATTGTCTAGTTTGAATTTAAAAGGTAACCTCATGAAATCTTGAATATCATGTATAGGGAACCTCCTAAATGTAAATATGGCCCCATGTATATGTATGGTCATCAACTAAGTATATTGTATTCTCTTGAGTATCTTGAGGTGCAATTTGATGCACCAGCTTCTTGGAATAGCCTTGGTCAGTCTAGACAACAGTTTGGAAACATGCATGTGGATGTCCATAGATTTGCTAGGAAAGCGGAAAAAGTTTAAATTAAAAAGTGAAATGTCTCAGTGTGGCCTTGTATGGTGCTGGTCTGTGAGGTTATTCAAAGACCACAACTTTTCAAATAGTAGAAAGTAGGTTTTTGTTTATGTATTGATTAATTGGATGGACATCATATCCAAATTAATATTGCAAACTGCTGCATAAAAGCACTACTAAAATGTTCTAAATCTTTCATGATCCGAGCAATAAAAGTTGATACAAGAATAGTTTCTTGGCACTTTGTATAAAGGAAGCTGATTTTGAAATTGTGGAACCACCTACTATTAGCTGATAAGGATTTTAATTGTAAAAATGAATATTTGATTAGTGAACTGAGATGGGCTGTGAGACTAGGAGTGCACTTAAGAAATGATAATGGATCTGCTTCTCTTAGGCTCTCCCACTTTGGATGTTCCAGTGTATAGTTTGCTAGTATTTTAAAATTTGAAAATCAAATCATTGTCACAGATAAGTACTTTTAACACTTATTAATAAAGTGTTCATTTTCTTAGCTGATAGATTTATGAGATAATGGAATGGCATTCTCGTATATTTCTCAGCTCCTGGACCAAGCCATGCAACATAGAATTTTAAAATTTAGAATTAATGTTAATACCGTTTTTGTCAGATCTGAGTCATCGAACCCCTTAAAGAGATTGTAAGATTATGGTTGATGTGCATTAGATGTAAAATGTTCAAACTGTATTGCACTGTCAGTTGTATTCAGTAGATAGAGGTAGGATTTTAAGACAGATTGGTATAACTTCCCACCAAAATTCACTATTTTTTTCTTGGCGTAAAAAGCAACTACGTTTTTCTGATTCATAACAAGGAATTTGCTCTTCTTAAAATAGTCTGTATAATCTCTTTATTCAAAATTTTAAGTGATTACAATTATGTATTTTTATCGTTCAACTCCTTGTACAATATTGGAGATAGGGCATATTGTGATGATAAGAGAGTTGAACTCTTAATTAATTTATTGCAATTTGAGGTCTTTCTAAGAATGGTATTTAGTTTAATGGTCCACGGTCCCAATAAACTGAATTTCACTAACTGACAGTGAACATAGTTGTGTTAAAAGCTTTTAACAAGATTGTATACAGTTGACAGTGAAGAATTAATTAAACTTAGAGGTTCCGAACAAAGTGTTCTGGTCATACTACACAACAGTGAATAACAACATTTTTTACTGTCTAAGTCCCATTACATGGGAATAATTAGTTAGTTCCAAAATGAGTCCAAGATGGTTGCAGAGATCCAAGAAAGTCGAGTAGTTTCAGGATGTAGCAAAGGGGAGATATGTATAAGGGAAATCATGATATCAAAGTTGGGGGTAAGAATGTGAATATTAAAGAAGATGAATACATGAGAGTCAAAAAGGTATAAAGGTGACCAAGATGACTGTTGGAGATAGTTGATTTGCTTTATAATTTCATTGAAGCATGAAGATGGTGGACTTGCTATTTAAGTTATATAGCTCTGGTTAATCTCAATCGCTATTAGGGAATCGCTATTTGGGATTGTGACTCCATTAATTTTAAGAAATCACAAAACTGGGAAATGTAAAACCAAGGGTGCCCAGGACCTAAGGCCCCCTTTGATGCACCCTGAAAATAATTTGTGCACATGTAAAGTGTGCACATGCCCTAGGAGCATGTGAACGCTACAAGGCATTTAAAAAAAAATGCATTTCTAATCCATTTTTAAAAATTGCACATAGTTAACACAAACTTGGATTGGTGGTAATAGCATTTCCTAAATGCCTATTAAGCATTCAGGAAACTTTGTTACATGTGCTTAGAGAATCTCAAATATTTCAGCCACGAAGCCAGCGGCTTGTCGTTTCTCAGCCGCATCTCAGAAGGTGCGTCAACATTTTCCCAGCACAGCAGTCTGTGCTTGGATTTTCAGTCTTTGTCTGCCAGCTTCACCTTTCAAGGCCCCAGGAACTGGATAGGGCACCACTTGGCAGGGCAGGAGTCTCAACAGAGAGCCCAGGTGCTAGCAGGAGCAGTCTTTGATGGCCCTGAGACTTCAACAACAGGAGGCAAGCTCAGGACAAGCCCTTGGAGATTTCTTCACAATCAGGAATTCACAACAAAGTCCAGTCCTTGTTCCCTTGCACAGACAGGCAGGGCAGCACTTCTCCTCAGCTCTTCAGCTCTTCTCCAGGAGAGAGGTTCCTCTTGATCTCCAGAAGAGATATAATTTTCAGGGGTTTGGGTGCCCTTCTTATACCTAGTTCTGCCTTTGAAGTAGGCCTACTTCAAAGGAAAGTCTCTCTTGCTTGTGAAATCCTGCCTTGCCCAGGCCAGGCCCTGGACACACACCAGGGGGTTGGAGACTGCATTGTGTGAGGGCAGGCACAGCCCTTTCAGGTGTAAGTGACCACTCCCCCTAGCACAGATGGCTAATCAGGATATGCAGGCTACACCCCAGATCCCTTTGTGTCACTGTCTAGAGAGAGGTGCAAACAGCCCAACTGTCAAACTGACCCAGATAGGGGATCCATAAACAGGCAGAGTCACCGAATGGTTTAAGCAAGGAAATGCCCACTTTCTAAAAGTGGCATTTTCAAACACACAATCTCAAAACTAACTTCACTAAAAGAGCTGACCCCTTGTTAACCTATGAGTGAGATAGGCCTTGCAACAGTGAAAATTGAATTTGGCAGTATTTCACTGTCAGGATATATAAAACACATTAGTATATGTCCTACCTTAAACATTTACTGCACCCTGCCCATGGAGCTACCTAGGGGTGTCTTACATGTAGGAAAAGGGAAGGTTTAACGCTGGCAAGTGGGTACACTTGCCAAGTCAAATTGGCAGTTTAAAACTGCACACACAGACACTGCAGTGGCAGGTCTGAGACATGATTTCAGGGCTACTAATGTGGGTGAAACAACCAGTGCTGCAGGCCCACTAGTAGCATTTGATTTATAGGCCCTGGGCAGGTCTAGTGCACTGTACTAGGACCTTACCAGTAAATCAAATATGCCAATCATGAAAATCCCATTACACATACATTTTACATAGGAGCACTCACATTGTAGCACTGGTTAGCAGTGGTAAAGTGCCCAGAGTAACAAAAACAGCAAACATCAACAACCTGGGAAATAGAGGCAAAAAATTAGGGGAGACCACGCCAAGGATGTCAATTCTAACACACACCAATTTCGAAAAAAGAGTAAATTTTTGTAAATGATTTGACACCAAAATGACACAAATCCCGTCAGTAGAACCGCAAGTATGATTTTTCAAAAGTTTTTAGTAAAAGCTAGCGCCTAAAAGATCAAAGTGCCTGTCTCTGACATCTACTCCCATGAGATTGAGCCAAAGTCGAAAAATATGGCTGACCGTGACTTAGCGTGGGCAGGTACAAGAAATGGATAGCGCTGTGTTGACGCTTATCATCAGACATAGAAGACATTTTTAAGAAATTGCTCTCGGAAGGTAAAATTCACCAGTGCAAGACTGCAGACAGTGTCCGAGGAGGGTGCGTTGTCATCAGGGTGCTGCTAGACAAAGTTGTGGTGAATATTTCTATGTACTGACTTGGTCACTTTTCTGAAAGTCAAAAATCTCCAGTGGGATGAGGAAGGAGGTTATTGCAGTGAAGATTTCCAGGAGGCCAGATACCCCTGTGACAAAGGAGAAGAGCATAGCAGGAGCTGCCTTGAAGTCAGGCAAACCAGTGATGCACCTTGAGATTGATGCGCAGGTTGCTCCTGGTCTTCTCTCAGTTCTCAGTTTTTATCCAACAAGTCCAACATTTTGGACGCTGGCTATCTGAGACCCATTAGTATCCCCACCAAGGGTCTGGACTGAAGGGTTACCACATGAGGGGGTTAGGGCTCACTCAGGCTGGGTCCAGGTGTGGGTTCAAGATGATGGGAGCCTGTTAAGTCTCTATGGCTTTGAACAGGAGGTAAACAAACTAGCCCTTGGAGTCACTTGAAGTCATTCTGGTAGTCCCTGATTCAGGTGGAGAAGCAGGGCTCAATGGCAAGGCAGGTCTCTAAGGGTTTAAAGCAGGCTACAGTCAGAAAAACAACCCTTCCAGGTGCTGACAGCAGTCTGTTGGTAGAAATAGCAGGCCACAGCAGCAGGCAGTGCAATGAGAGTCCTTACTCAGGTCCAGAAAGTGAACTGACGAGTGGGCTTGAGGTTCCTATTTTTTTAGCAGGTGCCTTCTTTGAAGCAGGAGAAAGTTTATTTTTGAAGTGCTTGGAATTGCCTGACTCCCCTCACCTGCCTTCAAGCTGGCTGCAGAGAAACTGCAGTGGTGACGAGGCATTTATGTGAAGGCAGAACAAAGCCTATTCATTTGTAAGTGGGGCCTTTGCCCAGCTCTGCCTCCTACCCTAACAGTAGATGGCCCATTTAGGCATACCCAATCCCTCGATTGTGTGGCTGTCTGGGAGGTATTTGCAAAGTCCTAACTGTCAACTACACCCAGTCATACGGCCCAGAAGAGGGTACAGCACCAAATGGCAGATGACAGGAAAATGCCAGCATTCTTAAAGTGACATTTTCAAAATTGCAACTTAAAATCCAACTTTACTATTAAAGATGATTTTTTAATTACAATTTCATAGATGTTAAACATGAAATGCCTATCTGTCCCCAATCATAACTTAGCACTTGTTTAATGGTGTAAGGCTACTAATGTTATCCATACTATCAAATAGGTAGACCCTACCACATTGGAAACCAAATTTAGGAGATTTTCATTACCAGGACATGAATGTCTAACATTTTAATTACAGTGCACCCTGCTCTGTGTGCTACTTATGATCTACCGTATAGGTAACTCCTATGCAATAAAAGGGGGGGTTTAAGGTTTGGTGAAGGGGTTATATTGCCATGTTAAATTGGTAGTTTAAAACTGCATTCAGGCTGCAATGACAGGCCTGAGACATGTTGGATGGGGTTACTTAACTGGATGGCATTAAAAGTGCTGCAGGCCCCTTAGTGGATTTAACCTACTGGTTACAAATTTTATTATGTTTAGGGGAATGAGTACAAGAAATTTAGCACTGGTTATGAGTGGATATGTGCAGACTCCTAAGGCTAACACAAACACAATTTGGCAAAAATGGAGGGAAAGAGGGAAAAGGTTTGGGGGGAGACCACCCCAAGGCTGACAGGTGTAACAATGACCAAAAATTTCGATGTTACTATTCTTGTTGATAATAGGAGTCAAAGAAGAGGTTTGATACTCAGGGTTTCAGAGTAAGTGGAATGCAAATGGCTCCTGGTCAGACAGAGCCACTTTTTACTACCTTACACTTTCCTACTGAAACTGCAAGGGGGGTTCTTTATTTAGAAAGTCAGAATAGGCTTCATGGCCCCTTTGATAAAAGCAAACACCACTCTTTGGATGCCAATTGGGAACAAAATTCAAAACCTAAACCATGGATGCAATTGGTATTCCTTTACCGCAACATCTAAACAGCTTCTGTGGGTAAAACTAATAAATGTGTTTTTAGATTCAAGTGAGGTAGGAATTTATGGCAATATTAGAGTCTGGCCAATGGAAAGCCAATCCCATGGTGCTGCACAATTGCATCAGCTCTAGAAGGAAATGTTATCTTTATTATGGGTTTTCTCCATTTGATTTATTTTGAACCTGTGTAACACTGCAGCCATTATGATACAAAATTATCTCTCCACTTGTCTGAAAACAAAACATCCTTTCACATTCACCCAATATAACAATGCAACAATTGTGTCTTGGAATTTCTCAGGTTTATTAGTACAGCAGTGACCACACATGACCAGCCAGCACCTCTGATGTGGCAGTATCAGAACCTGGCATAGCCAGCAAGATCATCTCTCTCACAAAATCACATAGTTGCTTCTGAATCTTGGTATCACCCATAATTCTCACTCATTTTCCTCATATAGAAATACATGTGCAGTCTTCACATTCACATCTTTTGCTCCTTTAATGTAACAGTGCTCTGTTTTGTAACTGGCATGGCTCCCTTACACCAGGGCTTCACAGTAACACTGGAAAATAAGAAAATATTAATTACTACTTCATCGCAAGAAAACATTAAATGTACAACCCACCCTATCTGCTGTCTCTGGGCTGGTTATGGGATTGTTAAGCGGAATATTTTTCATTACAATACAAGATATTGTCACACAGTTTAGATAGCTGGTTTGGTCCCTGAAAAGCCATGCTACACGGCCTGCATCTCATTTTAATGAACACAATAACTTAATTTGAATTAATAAAAGTATGAAAAAAAATTTTTGGAATTCTTTTAATGGTAGACTGTTAGGAAAATGAAATTCTAGAGTATATTGACCTCAGAAGATGAAATGTTCAAACAGGTTATGTTACCTTTTTAACAATTGGTACTTATATGATAATAGGTACAACTTAGAATCATTAACATAAAACAGAACTGAAAATATACTATTCTCCATATATTCAACTTTGCATCTTAGCTATTTACCCAGCTCAGGGCTGTGTATGGGGTTTGGATAAACAATTTACTGAAAAATGGTACCGCTCTTCATCACACCGATCCGTACACATAACAGGCAACAAAGTTCTGAGCTGGATCAAATTAATTTTGCTTTTGCATTAACCAACAAAAATGTTTCTTACACTAGGCAATGGGTACATGTCCACTAATAACTCACAACCATGATCACTCAACAATACATTAGCTACACTACGCTATGAAGGAGGAGAGCGAGGTTGCACGCTGCAAGCAGTGGGCAAGTGAGGCTGAGCAAAGAGGACAAACGGAATACAGAGAAAGGCGGAGAATGGCACTGTGCACCGCTGCAGATCATGTTGCAGTGGCATCCCTCTACTTTCAGGCCCCGGCAGGGCTTCTTCGGGCTTGACTTTTCATTGGTTTTCTGCCCTCACCTGTGCCTGCTAACCGCTGTTGCCCGTCTGCCCGCCCATCTGCCTGTCTATTCACCTGCTCCCCCACCAGAGCCCGCTACAGTCTTGCCACAGCCTGTGACTGGGCCCACAACAGCTCATGACCACCCATTGAGCAGATGCCGGAACCATAGGAGGGCAGGGGATGGGGTTGGAGGTGGAACCACCCATAATCACCGTTGGCTAAGGGGTTCAGAACCCAGTTCCTGTCACGTAGTATGGAAGTGACTGGCAGTAGGCCAGTGCAGCTTGTGTCCATGGGAGGCCCATTATGTGCCCATTACCTGCCCACTACCTGCCCTATCTGCCCTGGTCTGATATATCTTGCTGCCCTAAACCTTGCCTTGCAGGCCAGCCACTCCTTAATACAGCCTGAGGGGGTCTGTAGCACACCTCCCCTAACTGCCTCCAGTGCCTGGCTGGGATCTCTCCTCTCTCAGCTAGGCCCCAAACAAGCAATGGGAGCTGACAAGAGGACAGCAAAGAGAAAAGGCAAGAGGAGCTACAGTTCAACTCCTGTTTCCACTTGATCCATCATGTTGCACTGCCTGTTTTGCATTTAACTTACAGTTTCCCGATTCTGGCAGCACAAACATTCCTCACACTCCTTAGAAGTTCTCAGAAGCTCTATGTCCAGCAACTGCTGCCTCTCTTCCCTGACTCTTTTCTTCAAAGACTGGTGTGCTTGTGCCCCCTTCCTCTTCTGACCAGTTAAGAGGGTAGAGTGCGACGGTTCCACCCAGTAAAATCAACTTTCAGTTAACAGACAACACCCCACAGCAGCCAACAATGAGCGTGCTCGTGACCCCGACTCGTGAAGTGAGGTGCAGAGGCATTATACACTTAAATCAACCATCAGCTATCAGACAACAGCCCATGATAGCCTGCAGTGAGTGTGCTTGTGCCCCCTACTCGAAGGGAGTGGGGTGTGACGGACTGTGTACTGAAAATTGTCATTGAGCATCATGCACCTGGTATCAAGCACATGTAAACAAGTGAACATATCTGGACATAGCCAGATGCACTTCGCAGAAGAAGGGGGCAACGACCTCACTCAACCAACTCCATCAGGTCATAAAACCAAACTCTGCCTTGCGAACTACAAGTCTTCAAGTCCAGTCAGTCTAGTCACGCCACCACGGCCGTTTGGTAGCAAATTGGCAAATCCAAGTTCCCAAATCTCAGCATAAGTGAGCTAATGCATCACTATCATCACTACAATCTATTTCAGCCTAAATCCAAATCTAAATCTAAAAATGAGATCTGGTCAAACAAGAGGGACACCCTAGTAAAAATAAGTGGGGAAAAGAAGGGAAAGAATGCAGGAGGCGATCACAAATACATTAATCCCTCAATCAGCAGGGACCCTCCTCATTGATATTGACATTAGCTTCAGGAATGGGTCTGGTAAGGAGAAGACAGTAAGCACAATTCTTGGAGGAGCCAGAGTTATCGTCAAAAAGTGTCGCTCTGATTCATCCCAACCAAAAACCTACATAAAATGTTGGTTTGTGAAAGACGCCGGCTCCATCCTCTTTTAAAGTAGCAATGGGATTCCAAGCCTCCAGTCTCCCCTGCAAACCCCTAGATGCAGGCAGAACAGAGGAAGGCACTCCACCACCCCCTGAAAAGAAGGAATGGGGGATGAGCTACCAAAATGCATCAGGCTACATACCTGACCTGGCCTTGGCATTGCCTTGGCCTGCCAGCCTCTTAGTTCATCCAGATGTGATTGTTCCATTCGAGCAGGCCTCAAAGGGGAAGCAGCTAAGCAGTGAAAGACCTTATCCCAACACACCATCAGGGAGTCCAGCCACCAACACACCCTATACTCCCAACTCCACAGAAACAGACAAACCATACGAGTGCCAGGAGGAAGGTAACCCACATAATGGCACTAGCGTTAAGGCAATAGCAGCTCACCGGGAGGGCAATTTGATCTCTCCAGGGTCCAGCCTCTTTCACTCCTCCAACCCACAATCAAACTGTGACTGGTCACTCTATGACAATCTGAATAATAAAGAGGGTGCCCAGGAGTCACTGGTAAAAGAATGGGTCTCGTTCCCCCGAGTCTTCTACAGTGGGAGAACACACAAGAGCCTCACCCTCAAAACATTTAAGATCAAGATCCCCTTCCAGCTCCCACTTCTGAGACTACTTCATGCCCAGCCTCATAGGCTGCTACCCAAGTCGCTAATGAAGCCATAGAAACAACAGAAAATCAAGGCACCGACCAATGTTCTAAAATGGACAGCGTCTGAGCCTCACTACCAGATGCGGTCCAATTGTGGGCAAGTTATCCAGGGTGCCTTATGTGCTTAACCCTCTGCACAGATCTCTGAATGGAGGCCACAGGTTCTTCAGTTACAATGCCAAACCAGGAATTCTCCTTACTTGCATGGAGTCCAGTGTTAACCCCGAAATTAGCCACTCAGAGCCTCTTCTAAACAATTCATTAGCAGGCACAGGTTACCGGATGGGAGAAGGCTTAAATCTTGCATAGATCCCTCTCAACAGGCAACCATCTCTGCTCCTAGCCTTTCAGCACACACAGCATTAGAAAGAGAGCTTGAAACTAAAGCCAAATCAAAAATAACAACAAACGTGAAGCAGTGCAGACTTTAAAGGAGAAAAGGCGACAACAAAAAGACGGTCATAAATCATGCCAATGTCTGCTTGTTTTTTAAACCAGCGGCAGGTGCAAGACAAAGCAGAAATACCACTCTGGTTGAGGGGGAAATGGCCCTAAAAACCAATTCTAGAGATCTCAGAGCTGCAAATAAAATAGTCAGCACTCCTTAGTTGCCAGGGTCCAATAAGAGACAACCTGAGCTCCCCAGCCCAGAGGTAGCGGGACCTGAGGCAATTCAAAGCATACATTGCACTGAGGAAATGGGAGGACCAAACTTTGCCTCCCGTTTCCTTAAGCACCTTGCAGTATTAGTCAATATAAGTAAAAGGTTTCCACCTTGACCTCTCTTTTGACAACAAATCTGGACCCCGGCCAATGTGGCCCTGGGGCAAGGAGATAACCACTTCAATGGTGGGCTCCTGACTGGCAATATCATGTGTGGAACCAATGCCCCTACAATTCCGACCCTGACTCAATGGTCCGTCAGACAGAATTCCCCTAGATCCACAGAAATCTGGCCACATCCCCTGTCATCTGGCACATCAACCAGGTTATAACATAGCCGTTTGCCATGTAAACGACCTGGGGTACACACATGTGAGAGCCAGCCATGAAACCCCTGCAGGCCCTGGAGGGAGTCCTTTCCAATCAAGTAGCTAGCAACAGCTCAGGGGGGCTAATTCAGTACTAGCCAGGGAGCACATCACAAGACCAGTTGCCAATTACAATACAGGCTTCACAGCCCCAGGTTTCATTGACCCACTTGTCTTGGTCCCTGCAAACTTTACCCCCAACCCTACCATGCTGCCAGCTGGGACCAGTGATCATCTCTCATTTTTGGCTCATTACTGTGAGAGGCTACTGTGCCAGAAATCACCTGGGAACAACACTTACCCAACCCAGGAGAATACCAGCCTGCAGCCTAAATCAAATATCCTAATTTCTCAGTCTGAATATAAATGTAGAGGGATCTGTGACATTAAACAGAGGTGATATTTTATTACTTTTATCACATGCCTCCTCAGGTGAAACTGCTCTCTTCAAGCTTTGAATCTATAGGGTTCACTCATGCTGAGCCATCATCGCTGAGGGATGTGAATCAGCTCTATCTGGTGCACACCAACCTTACACAGAGAACTTCAGCAGACTGGTCCACCTTTAAGAATTGGGGGATACACATTATGCCCTTTAGTGAACCTGCCTACCATTACGCTCACACACAGGCCAGATAGTTTTGAACAGTGTAATCACCAGTTCTGTACTGTGAGGTGCCTTAGGACACTCGCAGAGGAGTGAAAGACTGAAAATAGATTCCTATTCCACCACACCACGCATCCTCACTTCTGCTCAAAACTATGTGGGGATATTCTGAATCATCACTAATCCTTCTGCTAGCCAACGACAAAGCAAGGCCTATCGGGCCAACATTACGCTCTGTAACAAATCCCTTTGATTATGCTCCTGGAACGGTTATGGCCTCGCTAGCAAGATTGCTGACCATACTTTTCTCAGTTACATCACCAGCTTTGACATTGTTTTTATGCAGGAAACATGGTTAGCTGAGCCACATCATTTGCAAGGTTACTTAACTTTTTTTACACCTGATCCCTAGGACGGGGAGATATGGTCAACTATAGGGGTGCCTATCAACCTATATTTCAATCAGCTCTGTGGTCTCAGCATGCACTTTACGCTGTAACTCTCTGGACATGAACACAGTCAGAATCAATACATCACTTGAAGCTAATACAAAGCAATAATAATTACCAACATCTATATCCATCTGAAACACAAAGTCGTTGCTGAACACAATTTGGTGGATCACATTACAGACAACCTATGTGAAGATGACTTCTCCAATAATGCCCTCTCCAGGGATTTCAACTTACATCTGCTTGGTTCCTCCTCTGATGAAGCAGTAGCTGCCAAAACCTCATGTTGGGACATACCACCACAAGGACAAAGCACCTGGGGTCTGGTAAGGGCTACTGACTGACCTCGAGCTTCTTAACCTCAGAGCCCTTAACAACAGGTTTGCTGATGACTACCCTTCAGTAGCATCTTTTTACTCTTCAAGGGCCCAAACAACAATAGACTAAACATTTGTCCTATACCGCTCTACCATTGTGTTGCCTCTTGTCAATTGGGTGACAAAGGAGACAGTGATCATCAGCCTCAAAAAATAACATAGCCCACCCTGGCCCAGGGCCCCAGGCACTATGTATACAGTTACTTACAAAAGGTGAAAGTCTCCTGAGGTGAACATAGAGCAACTATATGAGTCAGCAATACCACTCTTCCAGGTCCACAGAAATACGGCTGCAAGTAACCTAAAAAGGTGGGCAGCTTTTACCAGCAGCCTTGTGGAACAGCTTGCTTCAGCACCAAAAATCAAGCCCTGCAATGCAACGGATGAAAGAGCGCACATCTCTACAGCACACCAGATAAAGATACAGTTACTCAAGAGATCCATAAACAGCATTCTAAGATCTCTGTAACTTTACCCAGAGGATACTTCACTTCGAGCTGTTCTATGTAAGCAAAAAACAACACTAAAGAAGCTGAAGTGGTCTGTGAACCAACTACATTAGGGTGACATCTGGGCAAAACTGCTTACCAGCTTAAAGCATAATGATGGAGCCCGCTTCTGGAAAACAATAAATCAACTGGCACGCCCAATCCATGGGGATATAGTTGCATGGGGCAACCAGAATGGGGCTGCCCAAAATGGACTTCAGCACTCCGCTGCCAAGGGGAGCCCTCAACTACATCTATCATGGTCAGCAAGTGGACTAGAGCATCCCCAGGTGAGCACACATGAATGCAATCAGATGACAAAGAGGTAAGGGAAGGAAGGGGCACCAGGGCCCAACAGAATCCCTCTGGCTCTTTTCAAACACAGCACTGACCTTTGGGCTGAGACCTTAAAGACACTTTTTTCTGAAATCTGGCTTACATGCACAATCCCGGATTCTTGGAGAGGATCACTAATATCCCCAATTCACAAAAGTGAGAACAAGTTGCTGCCAAAAAACTACTGTCAATGTGCCCTGATTTATAACGAGGCAAAATATTTTGCTGGGACTTTACTAGAAAACCTTTAGTCTTGGGCAGCAGAAAAGTCAATACAATTAAATAATTTAATTAAATCAAACTGGTTTCTCCAAAACACCTGGAAAGACCACCAATATTATGACTATTGCAATAATCGCAGACAGGGAAGAAGCTACAAAATCAATTTCTCCACCTCTGATTTATAAATTTCCAGGCAGCCTTTCACCATGTGGACCACACCATGCTCTGGGGCAAGTTGGCAAGTTGGGGGATCCCCCAGCCCCTCCTATATATGATAATTGTCCTGCACACCAACACATGGGTCCAGTAAACCTTGGGAGAAGGACGCATAGCTCAAGATGCATACCAATGACTAAAGGGCTAAAGCAGGAGTGCATCTTCACCCCCACTCTCTTCAATTTATTCTTGGACGATCTGACTATGGAACTCGAAAACTGCAACTCACACTCCAAGGCTAGACTGTCAGTTTCAAGTCTCCTCTATGTTGACAATATAGTTTTGGTTAGCCACACACCATTGGGATTAAAACAACTTTTCTCTGTAGCACAGAAGTACTCTGATCAAAATTATCTAAGTATAAATCTTGACAAAACATGTACTCTGTCTTTAAAGTACACCCGGAAAAGGTTGCTGACCTGATACTGGGGGAGTACAGCTATTCTGTCAGAATGGAATACAAATATCTAAGAGTACTAATAGACAAAGAAGGCAACTTTACACGACAGACGAAAGCGATGAAGAGGAAAGGGCTGTCTTTGGCAGTCTCACTTAAGACTTTGAAGGCAAAGCTTAATGGGCCAACACTTGCCCCGCTTTACAAGGTACTGCAAGCTAAACTTTTACCAACATTAACTTATGGCAGCAAGCCCCAAAGCAGAAGGGATGCAAATATTTTGCATAGCTTAGTAGTAAAAGCCTGCAGAATAACATTCAGCCTGCTAAAGTACACGTCTCTGGCACAGATTAGGCTGGAGTTCGGTCTGACAAAACAGTCCCTGGCAAGGCAAGGAACATTCATCATCTTTTGGGAAAAAGCAAGGAGAGTGCCACCTGAATCTCTAAGTCACTGTCTATGGCAGGAGCTGCAACAGAGGGAATAATCCCCAGCCGGTGTCTACCTCAATGACTCCCTGCTTAAGTCTGGGCTAACCGACCCATGGTAAACTCTGATTAGTCACACTGCACTATAAAAAGTAGTGTGGAAGGCTATCAGGTTGAAATGACTGATGGAAGATAAGGCCGCCATCTCGTTCAGAGCTCACACCTGGATGTCTTGCATACCTATTCCAAGCTGACACCCCACAAATATCTAAGCTTGAGTTTCTCGAGAATGATGAAAGAAAAATTCTTAAAATATAATTTGGGTCTGCTGTCCTGCTCCCAGCATCTTCCAAAATGGCAGAGAGCTAATGTGATAACAACCTTCAGACTGTGGCATGTATGCCACACATACTGTGCATCTGTGGAGGTCTGATGGAAGAGAGACAATGGCCCTCATTCTGACCTTGGCGGGCGGCTGAGGCCGCCCGCCAAAGACCCGCCGTCAGGTTACCGTTCCGCGGTCGAAAGACCGCGGCGGTAATTCTGACTTTCCCGCTGGGCTGGCGGGCGGTCGCCTTCAGACCGCCCGCCAGCCCAGCGGGAAAGAGGCTTCCACGATGAAGCCGGCTCGGAATCGAGCCGGCGGAGTGGAAGCTGTGCGACGGGTGCAGTTGCACCCGTCGCGTATTTCACTGTCTGCGCAGCAGACAGTGAAATACATGTAGGGGCCCCGCGACCCCCCCTACCGCCATCCAGATCCCGGCGGTCGGACCGCCGGGATCTGGATGGCGGTAGGGGGGGTCGGAATCCCCGCGGCGGTGCAGCAAGCTGCGCCGCCGTGGAGGATTCAATGGGGCGGCGGTACACTGGCGGGAGCCCGCCAGTGGTGCCGGTCCGACCGCGGCTTTACCGCCGCGGTCGGAATCCCCATTGGAGCACCGCCGGCCTGTCGGCGGTGCTCCCGCGGTCCTCCGCCCTGGCGGTCTTTGACCGCCAGGGTCAGAATGAGGGCCAATGTTTGCTAAGAAACCCCTTTAGTCAAAGAAGAATTTGCTCTTAGAGGTAGGCCTTGATGGCCTGTTGTTCCCCAGATGACCCCCAATTGATTTGGTGATTTGTAAAGTATCTTGCGCAGGTCTCCAAGAAACTTCCAATGGCGGACAGTAGACAGTCCTGATCTGGTCTCTTGTGATCTCCACCTGCCTGCAGTGGCAACATTATATTTGAATGTTACTCACACCGCTGCTTGCATACATGCATGCCGCACTTTGGCCTTGGCCGCTGCAACTGCCGTTATTAGATCTTGGCACATCACTTTTTCTCCATATATTTCATGTTGCCCTTGTAGCCTTATGCAATGGTTATCGTAACAAATCCCAGCCACTAATTTCTTAGGCTTATAAGGTCTCTGCAAGCCTCAACATGCACGCCAGTTAAAAATGTATGATGGTGGACCAGATTTGTTTAGATTGTAAAAAAAATGCTTTTTTAATTTTTTTATTTTTCAAGGGTGCTATGCTATGTGACATACATTTGTGCATTTTATGTGCTTTCTTGTTATATGCAATGGTTTTAAGGAACTATGCAATAAACTTACTGCTACTAATCATTCACAACCAAACGACCCTACCCATTCGGTTAATGAAAATCCCAGAGCCATGAAAATGGGTGCTCAAAGATTAGACAATATTACAATGCTTCCTGAATTGGAGAAGACCCTCTATATATCAAATATCATAACTTGACTTAATAAAACATAACATAACATAACATTACATTACATGAGATACACTGTGTGCCTGAGCAAGTCTGGATGAATTGCACTTGTGATTGGAGAATTGTTACTTTTTTCCTTCTTCACGTCACTTAAGTACACTCAGCAGTAAATTAACAGCAAACCCAGAGCTTAAAAAAGAAATCACATGATAGCAGATGATTGGAGGAGATGACCTAAGACTTTTGTCAGGACAACTGTTAGTGAATACCTCTGTAATCACATAGCTCACATAAAGACTTGATTACTTCCAGTTCTCAGTTTTCAGTGCTCTGTTAGACATTCCGGGGTAGTGATAGCATTGGGGTGCTAAAATTTTCTTAAAGCTGACTGTGCCAAACTGGTTAAAGGTGAGTGCAGGTTGGAATACAGAAGTGGGGTTTTAAGTCATAGCTTTCCTTCAGCCAAGTTGTATTTTTCTTTGCAATGCGTTGAGTAATTCCATGCCACTAGACAGAGTTCTAGAACTGAAAATTCATCTCATTGTTGGAAAAATTGTGCGGAAGTATTTAAGGACTGCTTTAGTGTCACCCAAATATAAGACACCCTTTCAACTTTAAGCAAATAATCTTTACCACCTAGCACTCCAGATCCAGCTTGAAGAAGGCAGGAGAAGTAAAATGTATCTGTGATCTGTGCCAGAAGAATCACTGACTGATTTCTAGATGGCTCTGGACTTCCTGTTCCAATATATTCTTTCAAGGACCGCATTATAAGAATAGGCTCAGAATATGTCAGTTAACTGGTATTGATGGCAATACTATTGAAGGCCTATTCCAGCTGTGCAGTGCTGCTACAACTGCTTTAAAAGGCTGTAGTGTGGCCTGGCCAAGAAGCTAGCCTAGAAGGCAATTCTACAGGCTAGTCTTAGAATCCATTTTGCCTTAACAACTTTTCTTGCAGGACATTTCTCTGCTATTCAGGAAGGAAGCCCAGATACAACTTTGTCAGATTGCCAAATCACTTCAGTCTGCTTAGGAATTCTTTTCTGGCAAATGCCCCTTACAGATATGCTTTACAAAAACATGGTTACCATGTTGAACCTTCTTTGCATACAATCTTAGCCTTTGTCCACTGGGCATTTATGATATTCACAAAGAGTGACTAAAAGCCTATTTACGATTGTGGCGGATGAAATATTCCATCACAAACGTGACAGATATTCCGTCCACTGCATTGCAACTTCCATATGATATAATGGAATTGTAATACAGCGGATGGGGTATCCGTCACCTTTGTGACAGAGTAACCCTGTCTGCCAAGATAGTAACCAGGCCCTAAGTCTGAATGTAGAGCGTTGGAGTGTACAGTGACAGAACAAGTGGTCACTTTCTTGATATGGGCTGTCATTAAGCCTTTGAAAGGCATACAAAGGAGAACTGCTTTCATCTGAATAATCCCTTGCTGGCGGTTGGTAGCTTCGATCAAGCTGTCAGGCATTTCTTAGAGAAACTCCATGTGGTATTTGTGCAACAACTAGCAAACCAACAGTATAGCTAAGAAAAAAAATAACAAAAAAGGCCCAAACAGAATTGCTATTTTGTTCAATGAAAAATGCAAAAATCTGAAGTCGGACAGGATTTATGTACCCCCTTTTGACTGACCTGCATGTGATAAGTCTCAAAGAAAAAGTTTACAATGAGAGATCTGAAATACATTTACTGGGGTAAAACTGAAGTGTATGTCCAAGTAGAGTTTAACATGCTCAGATATGATGATGATGATGATGTGATGTTACAGTAGTGGCAATATTTGACCAAAAAGCTTCACTTTTATTGCCAGGTTGAGTTTTATTTGGGTACATTTTGCAAAATGCAGCCTCCTTTTTGTGGAGGTTTCCATACATGTTGTTTTAGCACTAATAGATGGATGGAAATAAATTGTTTCATTTGTAGAGGGTCACCACAACTAGGCTACAAGTTCTACAAGAAATGTCAAATGGCCCACAAAATGTATCCTAGGCAGTCAACAGCTTCTTCTGTCTTAGGACCACTTCAAACTTTCAGCTTTAGGAGGTAGGGGTAAACAGAGCACTGACTGGTAGGATCTTCACCTTCTTTAGTTTGCTTGGTCAGCAGAGGATGAGCACCTTAAGTCGTGGAGCAAAATGCCATACGGAAACTTAAGCAGAGCAGGAGGTACCAGTCTTCAATGATCTCTATCATGCAACTCAGTGGGAAGGGAATTTGTTTCCTCAGAGATAGATAGATTTTCCAATTCTAATAAAATGTATCAACTTCCCACTTGCTGTATTTTAGAGATATAATACACTTCCTATCCTAGGCACTTGTTTTTTGGCATCAAACAAATCTGATAGTTGAAAGCACAAACTTTCTAAATGGAGAAACCCTTTTTTTATCTCTGCACAGCTGTTCCCCACTTCCCAATTTTACACCTGGATCTTCAGGTTTAGCCACCTGATAATAAAAATATACAAAGTAATCTGTTCTCCTCAGACAAATGCTTGGCACAAGGCACCTTCAGGAGATGGACCAACTGGATCACAATGAATTCCATTCTGAATGGGGAAATGTGCTCCATCTTCTATTTAGTGGCATACTTCCTATGTGGCAGGACACTGAAGAGTCTGTCCTCACCTCCTGGGAATTCAGTGGTCAGTTCCTTAATGCAATAATGTCAGTGTACTGTGAGCTCAGAGAGAATGTATTTTGTAGTTCCTATGGGATTTGGCTAAAGGAATTTAAGCACACCACATAGCTTTGCAGGACAGGACACACAAAGTTGCAAGTTATCTTATTACATAACATAATTTTGTGTCTTTTGGCAGTTTTCAAAAACAAAAAAGCGTGTAATGATTTCCTTAGCTTTATCTCAGAGGAAATCAAAGATTTTAATATAGATATTGAGCCAAGCATAATATGCAGTTAACCCTTTATTACTATGTCAGCAGCTTGACCACCTGAAACTAGAACTGGCATTAAAAGGCAAAATGGATTGTTTACAAGAAGTGACTATCAACCTTGTTATCACCATTGTAAACAATGGGCGAGTTATTATAGTCACCTCATGGACTTCAATATTGCATTTCCTAGAGTCTCAAGCTAGGGTCCCCCAGCTTTAATGGAAGGATAATGAGGTGTTATATTGTACAAGTTGTAAGCCTGCCTAGAACTCACCTACTAGATGCAGGGAGAGGGTCCAGGAGGCAGCTACTTGTGACCCGTCTGCAGCCCTTAAGATATCTGACAACCTCACTTTGCAGCAGAAGACTTTTAATACCACAGTGCCCAAGTGAAACTAGGCCCAAAGAAGGGAATGCCAATTGTGACAGAAACCATCACATCCTGAAGACAGTTTGCTAAAGTGAAGCAAGAAATAGCCTGTGAGGTGTTCTGAAGGAAGTAGAATGACCCTTTATACATTTGGTCCTAGAGATATATTTTCACAAAGCATGACAAAGGAGAGGCTGGGAAGTAGAAATAAAGTATCAAACTAGTGGCCATCTTGGTATGGGCTAAGATATAAAGCTATAAAGCACAGCTCAATCTAGGGGAAAGTATAGTCCAGAAATGGATAGACTCATAACATTTTAAATCATTCAACAAAAGATATGGCAAAAAAAGGTTGCAATCTTAATAGAAAGAGAGAGTAAACTTAGGAGACCTCTACTCTAAAAAGTGAAATATCAATAAGCTATGCCATGGTAAATGCTATTGAGGAAGAGTATCTTGAGGCATATACCCTTCATCAGGTGACAGACTAGTGGTTGACTATCTTTAGGCATTTTAGTTGAAAAGGAGTACATGCATGGCAAACACTGAGCAGCATACAATAATGACGCTGAAGGAAACACATTTGTCAAAGAGCTCCAAAATAGTTTACTAGAAAAGTAAGAGAGAAAGCTAGAGGTTTGGAATACCATTCCATGAATAGTGTAGCTAAAATGCCCAGCAGGCTTACAGGCTAATCAGGTTCCTGGAACACAACTATTTTGCTAATCCAGTAATGAGTTCCAAAAGGACTGACGATTACCATGATTCCCAGAGATCACTCTCATGAGGATACACAGGTATCCAGACATGTGGGAGGCCCTTTGGTCCCAGGACAAAACAGATGAACAGAGGAAGAAGACACAGCTCTAGTTGGTGAGGAAACCATACCTGGTTAGGCTAGAGGGAGCCTCCAGCAAAATCATGCAGGTAGAATGTCTCATAAAGTGGAGAACCATCAAAAGGAGAAAAAGGGGGAAATGTTCAGCCAAATTTGTGAGCAGTTATAGAGAAAAACGTACTCTGTCCAAGGTTAGGGGCACCATCTCACAAACTGAGAGATTCAGTTCAACCAGGAGAGGAAATTATATTGAAGATCTGTAGGTCCAACCTCTAATCATTTAAACCAGAGAGATGTCTTGATAAAAATCAGTCTGACATTCCATGGTAAAGAGCCGGGTGTTGATAAAGAATTACCAGAAGGCTGTAGAGGCAGAGCTCCCAATCTTTAAAAAAAGTCTGCAATAGATTTCCACCCTGTGCCTCCCACCATGTCAATCTAATGTTTAGCTGGTCTCTTAAAAGCAAAGGTGCCTACTAGAACTCCAGTGCACTTAGGTATAATTCAGTGATCAGTTCTGAAGAAGATTAAACTACAGCTTTAACACCCCAGGCTTTGGCATTCAACGACTACCAGTGACAGAACGGTAAACCTGGTTCAGCAAAATGGGGTCATAATGAGAGGGGCCCTGCTGAAGATGAATATAATGCTACTGCTGGAAAGCTAGGTAATAGAGCAGAGTTGGAATAATTGTAGTGAATTAATGCCAATAGATTGATGAGGGATGCAGGTTCCTCAGCATGACCAAATGAGAATGAGCAAAAAAGAGCTGGTTTCATTGCCTGCCTCATCAAAGCTAGTTTCTTACTGGGAAGCACCAACATCCATGGGGTTGTGTTCACATATGAGACATTTTCTTCCCCTGCCAGACTGGTCTTGTGTGGAACTAACAAAGCCACTCCATAAGACAGTAACAATGATGGTGTCCTTACTAATCATTTCTAGGACCACTTGTTCCACCACTGTGCTCTCTTCTAGGAAAGAACAAATGGTGGGAGCTCCTAGAATGATGCAATGAGCCCCTCAATCTATATGGTTTTAAGCAAAAGTTCACAAGACCCTTGGTTCAGAGGAGCTACTTCACCACTTAGTAAGGCAGTAGCCAATTTGGTATTCGAGAAAAACAAAAAGGTTCATGAAGGGTAAGACTTACTGTGAAAGAAATGGCAAACTGCTCAAAGCTTCATCTCTTGCCCCTCAACGGACACTGGCACAAGAGAAGAAAGTTGTGAAAAGCAATGAGACACAGAAGAAGCCCCCTTTGCCAGTGAGTGATCTCAGGCAAAGTTCTTTTCAGTCAGCAGTCACTGAGTCGAGGCTGTTTTTTTGCAACTTTTTCATTTGGCCATTTTCTCTCTCTGCCTAAATTCCGAGCTCTTAGTTCAATTCTCTTCTTATTTGTTTTAATTTCTATTAAATGTTTCGCTTTTTATTTGATATTGAAATTAAACTAAGCAACCTGTTCCTTTAAATTTTCTGTCCTTTTTTCAATGTTCCTTTGCCAGCTCCTTACATATAACCCCTTCACACATTTTGTACAGGAAATGCCCCAGGCCAGGCTATGATAAAATTATTTTTCATCTGTGGAATCCTCTGGGTAATGTGGCAGGTTTACCCATCAAAACTGTGGCCTTCCACATCCTGCTAGTGGATTTTCTTTTTTGCTCTTCCAGAATTGTTATCAAATGTGAATACAACGTTTGCAGTGTTAAGGAACGGGTTTTCCTAATCTGACTCCTGTTATTCACTTGTATGTTCTGACCTTGCGGTCACTCTTTACAAAATTTACAAATGTCACAGCACCTAAGAATTCCTTTGTTATATTATTTCCAGTTTTCATGCTTTTGATCACTTCTTTCTGACCTTGCTAGATATGCTGGCACCTTTCCTTGTATTTCCATTTAGATGTAATTTTGCTTAGTGCAGGCGTTAAATTACCTTAACATATATCCTTTGCATTTAGGTTATAAAACTATCCTTCTTTTATGTTATGTTTATGTTATGAATGAGTGAATGAAGTAATGGCGATTTATAAATTGCCCTGTCACTTTATGAGGTATCCTGGGGCACAGGATTAAAGTAGGCAGGAATCCGATATAAACAGGAGAGGAGATTATTCAGAACTTGAAAATAACTGTGTTTGTAATGGTTTTCTGAGTGGGCTGAAGTTAATTTATAGTAATAAAGCAAAAGGTAAAAAAATCTAGCTTTGTCTGTACAGTAGGAAAACGTTTCTCACACGCACACCCTATCTTTGGATGTTAAGTTTGTCACTTCTACTGTAATAGTAGGCAACCGGCTGTGTAATGCACTAACATAAAAATATATGCATCAAAAGAATAAAGGAAGTGCAAGGCAATCAGACAATATCTAAAATGCAAGCTGAACATAGATGAAGGTAGAATGGAGCTCAACAGTTTACTCTGGCAGCGTAAGAATAATGGTTGCCTAGATTATTACTGTTGCATCAGATGCCATTTCAATCTCTTTCTCGATGATAACCAGGCCATACATGGTCCTGAGACTTAGAGGTATGATTCGAATGTTTGCAACTGCAATCTTCGGAGACTGATCTCCAAATTCATTAAGACACCATTTTGGGGGGATGCATTTATCATTTTTTTTTAAAGTAGGAAAGGATGACCTGTTGATGGTATGAAGAAATGATGCCAAGCATCTTGATGCTTTACCGCTCAAAACTTTCCAGACAAGGCTCTGTAATCTGTGTTAGAATGATAGGTTTCCTGTCATCCAATCTAAGTAAGATCCTTTGGAGGACACATTGTTTTTCTCTTGGCAAAGGATGGCGCATATGATCGTTTTGAACTTTCTGTACCTTCTGGATTTAACGTGTGGGAGTCCTAGGTATGCCTCAATAAAATATTGCAACCTGGAAAACAGTAACGCTTGAACTAAAAGCTTGCTGTGAGAAGTTGTCAATAAAGGGCAAATCTAACCTTGTCCAAGCTACGTTTATTTGAGTATCACAGACACACATACAAGTTAAACAAATTGTAAAACTAATATTAGTAAAAAAAATATATATATATATAAATACATAAATAATGAGGCATTTAAAACAAAACGGGAATTACAAACGTATTGACTTACTAGACTGGACCTTATATCATGTCTCCTCAATGTTTAAAAGTTGGAAAAAACGTAAGGCTACTCTACACTTTGATATTTGTGTTTTCTTAGAAACGGAGTTAAAAAACAATGAAGTAAAAAAAATGGCTTACATGTTGAAGAATGACATAAAATGCAATGAAAACTGTTATCACAAGGACATGTGCTTATTGCAGGACCAGTATGATGACACAGCAGGAAACAAAGCAAATATCTAACTGTCCCTTTTCTGAAACGGAAAAGTCAGGGCCTTTCCCATTGTCCATGAATCATTTACAAATAGGGTTCTAAGACGAAGCTGTTTTTAAAGAGGCAATGGTCTTTATGGGAGATTTCCTTAGCTCCAATTCTTTTCTTTGAAGATGTTTACTTTCCAAGAACTGGGAGTTAATTATTTTTTTATTGGCACTACCGATTGTCGAATTGGGAAGATTACTTTAGCCCTTTGAGGGTTTTAGGAACATATTGAAGCTATGTTATATGAGTCATTCATCACGAAATATACAATCTCTAATTATATTATGATTTAAGCTTTATTTGGGGTTCAGCCAAATTATTAGCCACAAAGATATTGGGCCCAATTTCATGCATTCTTTCAGATATGGAAGCCTCAATTGTTCATGGTATATATAAGATGATTTGGAAGGTAGTGCTCAAATAAGCTGCCAGCAGAAACCGTTATCCTTAACCTGAACTACTGAGTTTATAGTGTAACCTCATACCCTAGCACAGTATACATCTGAGAGGACGCATTGAGTTTTACATATTGCAAGAAGGAAGACTTGTCCTATTATTCTTAGGGTTAGGCAGGTTAAAAAGCATGCCCACTGATAGGCCGAGCTTTGTTCAATAATTTAAAATGTTAGTAACCCATGTACCAGAGTAATAAAAAAGACCCTGATATAGGGAACATGTTTGTATTGTATTGTTTAAAATATGTCAGTGGAAATCCCCCTTCAAACTAGGATCATCATAAAGAGTACATAGAATACAGTGCATAAAAAAGAACAGGCTTAGTTCTAGTTAAAATTGCACCCAAAACACAGTAAAACGAAAACATGTAAAAAAATGCAGATGTGTACTAAAGCAGCAAAGACAATTAATATTACAACCTTAAATGTAGTTACACAGAATTGACTTTAGCTACTTTTTTCAATTTAAGCCATAGCCACCGGGCTGAATGCAGATACTTAGATATCGAGAAGACAATCTATACTTTTGTATATGAACTAAGCAGGCCCTGGGCGGTTTGGTAATTTAAACAATTCATCATCTGATGACAGATGGAAGCTGTTGGAAAGTGGCCCTCTCTGAAGGGTCACCCCAAACATTTTTTCCTTCCTCCTCCTCAAATGTGCCTTTGAAGTGGAGGAGACTCCAAAGAGTGGTTTTGAAGTGCATCAGTTCCCCATTCCACCCAGTCCTGTCTGCCAGGAGATATGCCAGTGCTTTGTGTGGGGTCAGGCCACTAGCCTTTGAAGTGTAAGTGAGAGCCCCTCTACCCTTCCTGCCCAAGAAGACCCATCAGTATTCAGATGAATGCTGATGCAGCTGAGTGTCCTGTGTTTATGGCTGTGTGGGTAGAATGCACAAGGGGAGCTGTCAACCAGCACATACCAGACACAGATTGAAGACAGGCTGTAAGGCACAGAGAGCAGTAAGTGGAGAGAAATGCCTACTTTCTAACAGTGGCATTTCTAAAATAGTAGTGTTGAATCCAACTTTGCCAGTAAGCAAGATTTCTTACTATCATTCCAATCATACCGGATATGACACATCCACACCTTTTAGAGCAGACATTACCGCTTAAAAGTATAAAAGGGCTGACCTATGAGGGTAGCAGGCTTCACAGTGGTGAAAAATGATTTTGTTCTTTTTTTTACTACCAAGACATGTAAAACTTACAGCTACATGTCCTGCCTTTTACTTACATAGCACCCTGCCCTTTGTGCTGCCTAGGGCCTACCTTAGGGGTGCCATATCTAAAAAAAGAGAATTTAAGGCTTGGCAAGAAGTTCTAAATGCACATTCAAAGTGGCAGTGAAACTGCACACAAACCTTGTAATGGCAGGCCTGAGACAAGATTAATGGGTTACGTATGTGGGTGGCACCATCAGAACTGCAGGCCGACTAGTGGCATTTAATGTAAAGACCCTTGGCACATGTAATGTTCTTTACTAGGGACCTACAGGAAAATTAAATATGCCAATTGGGTAGGAACCAATGTTACCATGTTTAGGGGAGAGAGCTTATATACTTTAGTACAGGACAGCAGTGGTAGAGTGTGCAGAGTCCTAAAACCAGCAAAACAATGTCAGAAAAGTAGAGGGAGGCAAGCATAAAGATGGGGGATGACTACCCTGAGTCTGTCAGGTCTAACATGTCCCCTCAACTGAAAGTGGGGAGAGCTACCCAACCCCTTGGGAGTTCTCATCACTAAGGTGGAAGAATCTGGAGAGACCGTCAGCATTGGGGTGGTGAGACCCCGGGCAATGTTGCACTGTAAAGCCCATTCCCTATAGGGAGATGGCCCACCACAAGACTTTAGGATTTTCACCCTTCAGCTGCATGAGCCATTTGAGGGGCAGGTGATCTGACTGAACCCGGAAGTGAATCCCAAACAGGTATGGTCTTAGCTTCTTCAGTGCCCAGACCACAGCAAATGCTTCTCTTTCAATGGCACTCCACCTCTGTTTCCATGGAAGTAACCTTCTACTAATGAAGGCTACTGGTTGGTAAAGGTCCTTTTCATTCAGCTGTGCTAAGACCGCCCCATACCATTTTCTGAAGTGTCTGTCTACACTATGAATTCCTTGGAGTAAGCATGGGCCCTGAATACAGGTGATGTGCACATGGCTTCCTTGAGAGAATCAAAGGATTTCTGACAAATCTCTGTCCAGATCACTAACCTGAACTGTTTTTTGGAAGTCAGCTCATTTAAGGGGGCCACCATAGTGCCATATCCCGTAACAAATCTGTGGTAGTAACCAGTGAGGCCTAGGAAGGCACTCACTTCAGTTTGAGTTTTAGGTAGTTGCCAAGCCATGATTGTTTCAATCTTGGCCTCGAGGGACTGCATCTTGCCACCACCCACTCAGTGCCCCACGTAGACCACGGAACCCTGCCCAATCTGCCACTTACTGGCCTTGATTGTCAGTCCTGCCTGTTGCAGAGCCTGGAGTACCTCTTGGAGGTAAAGCAGGTGTCCCCCCCAGCTGGCACTGTAGATGGCAATGTTGTCAAGGTAAGTAGCACAGAATGCCTCCTTACCAGCCAAGACCCTGTTCAAAAACCTTTGGAAGGTAGCAGGGGCATTCTTTAAGCCAGAGAGCATTATCCAGAACTGGTAGTGTCCCTCAGGGGCTGAGAACGCAGACCTCTCTTTTCCCCCCTCAGTCAAGGTGATCTGCCAGTAACCTGATATTAAATCAAAGGTACTGAAGAATTTTGCAGTGCCTAGTCTGTCAATTAGCTCATGAGCTCGGCGATGGGGTGTGCGTCAGTCTTTGTGACTGAATTGAGGCCTCAATAGTCCACACAGAACTGAAGTTTTGGTTTGGCACCCGGTGGGGCAGCCTTTGGTACCAATACCACTGGGCTGGCCCAGGGACTGTTAGAGGTTTCAATCACCCCTAAAGTTAGCATTTTGACAACTTCATCCTTGATGCTGGTCTTCTCCCTGTCTGGCAACCTATATATTTGGTTCTTTGCAGGGGGACTGTTTCACATGTCAATATCATGATACACAGGTGCAGGTGTGTGAGTCCAGGGGTGAGGGAAAACAAGGAGAGAAACTGCTCCAGTAACTGGTAACAGTCACTTCGCTGATCTAGGGTCAAGGAGTCAAAGACATTGACACCCTCCACTGACCAATCCCTTTCAAGAGCAGAGAGGAGTTCAGGGAGAGGTTCACTCTCCTCCTGCACATCCTCATTTGTCACTAGGAGCATGCTCACTTCAGACCTCACACAGTGAGGCTTCAGTCTGTTTATATGGAGTACCCTTAGGAGGTTCCTTGGGGTCCGGAGATCTACCAAGTAAGTGGCCTCCTACATTCCTTTAACTCATATGGGCCAGTCCAGTGATCCTGGAGAGCTCTGGGCTCTAATGGTTCCATGACCCATACTTTGTCTCCAGGTTGAAACTCCACCAGAGTAGCCAGAGTAGCCTTCTGGTCATACCAGTGTTTCATTACCTCTTGACTGGACTCAAGGTTACTTTCGGCCTTCTTCCGGAAGGAGGGCATCTGGTTGCAGAGGTCCAACATGTAGCTGACCACATCCTGGGGCTTTTTCTGGGAGCTTTCTCCCACCACTCCTTGACAATGCTTAATGGCCCCCTGACAGGGTAGCCATAGAGAAACTCAAAGGGACTAAAGCCTACTTCCTTCTGGGGTATCTCTCTGTAAGCAAAGAGAAGGCATGGCAAGAAATCATCCCACTTAGGCCACATGGCCTCAGGTGGGCCGGTAATCATGCCCTTCAAGGTCTTGTTGAATCTCTCAACTGGACCATTGGATTGAGGGTGATAGGGTGTGGTGAACCTGTAGTTTACACCACACATATCTCACATGGACTTAATGTGTGCAGACATGAAGTTAGTGCCTCTGTCAGACACTATGGGGGTCATTAAGACCCCGGAGGTAAAAACCACCTACCGCCGTGGCGACAGGCACCAAAAGACCGGCTGTGGCCATGCTGGCGGATGGTGGTAAGGTTGCGCTGCTGCCAGCCAGCCGCATTATGGGAATAATACAGCCTGGCGGTATTCTGCTGGCAGATGCTGCTGCTAGCAGCAGTGCCCGGTCCCGTCTCTTGCCGGAGGACCCCCTGAACACAGGTAAGTCAGGTGCTCTGACAGAGGAGGGGGGGTTGGGGGTGTTGTGTGTGTGTGTGTGAAAATCTGTGCACGCATGAATGCGTGTGTGTGTTGTGTGTTGTATATGTGAGCATGTTTGGGGGTGTGAGTACGTGTATGTTGAGTAGTGTGAATGCGTGTGTGTGTATGTATGTAAATGTGTGGATGTGTGTGTGAATGGATGTATGCATGCGTGGATGAATGTTGGAATGGGTGTGTCTATGCATGTGTGTGAAAGGAGGGGCATGTACGTAGGGGGGTCTTGAGAGGAAGGGGGTGGAAGGAGCGCTGAGGAGGGGGGCAGGGAAGACCCCTATCAGTGACAGGGAAGGGATTCCCTGCCACTGATTGTGCCTACCGCCATGGTTTTCGTGGCAGTAAGGATGCCATGAAAACCATGGCGGTAGGCCGGGTCGTATTCCCGCAGGCGGTCAAGTAACTGCTGCCGGGCTGAAGAGTGAAGTCTCCAGCCTGGCGATCATTACCGATGTGGCGGTCGGCTTCAGCCAAACCGCCAATGTCATTATATGTAGAAATGTACCGCCAGCCTTTTGGCAATACTTTCCTCCAAATTAACGCCGACCGCTGGGGTCATAATGACCCCCCGTGTCTTTGGGGAACCCCACATGGGCAAAGATCCCCATCAGGGTTCTTGTCACCACCGGTGCAGTCACCGTCCTCAGAGGAATTGCCTCTGGGTAGCGGGTGGCATGGTCCACCAAGACCAGGGTGAAACTGTTGCCTAGGGTAGTCTTGGGGTCCAATGATGTTGATGCCCACCCTTTCAAAGGGTGTGCCAATGATGGGAAGTGGGATCAGGGGAGTCTGCCCACTATACAGAAGATCATTCTACCAGTAAATTAGGTTCTCCGTAGAGGCTTCGCCTGCTGCATGGGCAGAGGCATGTTCCCTCAAGCCCTCAAGAGCAGGAAACTCATTCTAAGCATTGCAGAATTCCTCCCTGGTGGGCCCACCATCAACTTGCCAGCCAGCAAGCTCAGGTGTTCTCCCCGGTTGGCTCAGGGGCCTCTTCCTCAGGGACTCCATCAACCTCAAATGTGGGAACTTCTAGGGTCCAGTTTCCAGCGCCCCTTGCCCCTCTCCTTGGCAGCTGTCTGATCCATTCTTCCAGTCTCCAGATTCTCTTGACTTCCCTCCCGGGCAGCGATGGACCATGTGGTCAGGCAATCCCATCATCTCCAAGGTAGACCTGCGCTCTACCTCCCTCCAGGTAGTGTAGTTTATGTCATTGCCTAACAGACAATCTACAGGCATGGCAGGACTCACAACTACTTTCAGAGTACCAGCAACCTCCCCATTCAAAGGGAACCAGAGCCAACAGTAGATGGCTGTCTCGATTGTCAGTGACTATGAGTTGGTGGAATGTGTTTGGTAGGACCTGCTCTGCTGACACCAGCTGATCCTTGACAGTAGTCATGCTGGCTTCTGTACCTTCACCCATTGTCCATTAATGGTGACCCACTGCCTATACTTAGAAGTATTGGGAAGCATGTGGGCTTTTGCCACCATATCTGCATCCCCCAGGGACACTAGGAGTACCTCTGTCTGTTCCCCAAAACAAACTGACACTACCTCTTCCCCAAGCGCTACACTAGCCAACCCAGGTGGCAGCCCACCAGTCTTTAGCTGTGCCCTCTTTGAACATATGGAGTCGCTCTTAGAGTGACCATACTTGGAGCACTCTGTACATTGGGTACCAACCTCCCTGTCTTATGATCAAAGAACCCTTTCTTCTTAGGATCATGTGACTGGTTACCACTATTCGATTGGGAATTATTTTGGAGGCCTTTAGAGAACTTATCTTTAAGTTTTTCCCCCTCTCTTTCTTCTGTTGGGAACCCTGACTACCTTTGTGGGTGTGTCCCCAGATACCTTTTCAGACACTGGTGCTAGCCCAGAGGTCCGCCTCCTCAGCAAGCTTCCTGGGATCAGTCAGCTTACTGTCAACTAGGTGCTGGCGTAACTCTGGTCCCCAACCTCTAATGTTAGAAGTGTGTCCCTTTCAAGTGTTAGCACGTGTTTCCACAGGCCCAGTGCTCTTCAGGTACCCCATGTGCCCTCAGTGCAACTTCATAACCTGAAAACCACTTCTCAATGTGATTTCCCACCACATAACCTGGCACCGAATCCTTGGGAATGCAAACCTTCGTGTCTCCAGCAGCTCTTGTATGTATGCTGCTACCATCACTGCTATAGTCAGACTGCTTAGCTGTGAGGTCCAGTTCTTTTGGACTCAGTTCATGTGGCAGAAGTAGTTTATTTTCTGCCAAGGCACTCACAGCTTCCCTCTCAGCCTTTCTCTTCTCTGCCTCCATTTGTAATTTTGCCAACTGCAGCCTGAATTCTCTCTCCTCTCTGCTTTCCTCTGTGTCAGGCCGTAACTTGAGACACTGTTCCCTGGTTTAGCAGGGGGCACAGATCCAGGGGTGTCATCCCCCACTGCTGCTGGCAGCTCCTCGGGAGAGCCATCCACTTGCTCCCTCAACTCATCATGCTCTTGTGAGTGGGCTTCTGCCCAGGCCCTCAGCGCCTTTTGGTACTCCATCTTCTCGGATGATCCATGGGTAGGTACCCCCATCCCCTTGCAAAAGCCCTTCAGCTGGTTAACTGTGTATCTCTCCAACTTAGCCAGGTCAAACGCCTCAGCTTCACTTGTAGACCCAGCCAGAGATATGATGTGTAGGATTGATTAAAGAATGTCAAGCAGGGAAATTGCAGCAAAAAGAAAACAAATCAAATTGACCTTTAACTGTGGGTAGGTAGTGTGCATGTAGCTATTGTATTGCACTGCACAAACACAAGTCCTCTCCTCACCGCTGATCACCAGTGTTAGAAATAGGGTCTCAAGTTGGCAGTGGTATACACCCTTGTCCAAGTAGGGACCACAATCCTAGTCAAGGTAAGTCACAACACAATCCAAATTATCCTGTGCCCGCACTCTGGTAGCTTGGCACTGAGCCATCAGGCTTAACTTAGAAGGCAATGTGTAAAGTATTTGTGCAATAAATCATACAGTAACACAGTGAAAACACAACAAAAATACACCACACAAGTTAAGAAAAATAGATATTTTTCACACAGGTTTTTTTGGATGCAGGCCCTGAAAACCAATACATTTGGCTAAATGTGTTGCAATGTAAATATGGAGCTCACAGAGTGTGCCACTGTGTAAAAAAAATGATGTGACAGTGGTGTAAAGTCCTTGTAAATAAGCCCATTAGTATCTTTCCTCTTTAATGTATTTGCTACCTGTTTTCCTCCTCTTCCTTCTGCTAAAAGCTTGTATCTCTTTATACTCTTTCCTGCTTTCCTGCGTACCTTGCTTATCTCTGTTTTTAACTGAAGATAGGTTTGAAACTAGTTTGTTTGCAATTAGCATCAAACCATGTTTCCTTATGTCTGAGAGGTGGCAGCGGCTTTACTTCCTTTTGAAAAAATGCTTTTCATTCTTCAAATTAAATTTGTTGAATTTCTGTAATTGGGACCTGCATATTTGTAGCAAAAGCATATGGCTCCAAGCTATCTGCAAAGGTAGCATAGATTTAAGCTACTGCATCAGGGCACATCATAATATATGGCCATATAGCACTCCTCTCATTATTAGTATAAGAAATTGGTTTTTCAGGGGCGTTATCAGATAAGGTCAATAGGTGATAAGAAATCCATTATGTACTATATATAAAGTATTATGATCACTACCCCCTCTTGGGACAACTTCCATATCATAGATAAAGCACCATAGGTATAAATCTTGCAGTAAATAGTCAATTTTGCCAATATTAACCCCCTCTTAAATGCATACACTGCTTCCTTATCTGAGGAGTTTGGGTATTACAAGCTCACAGCCCTTGTGACATTGTGATGGTTGCTACTTTTAATGCCAATACAAAAGAGTGTTTTAATTGAGGTGATGTTAACTTGGTAATACCCTACTCTTCATCCTCTATATATATGATGGTATTAATTACACTAAAGAGCTCAAATGTTCCAATAAAATTGCCCGCAACCATCAGTGGACAGTTACTTTAATTCTGTTCCAGATATTTAACATACACATTGAATAGTTTGAAGAGATGCCTGAAGAAGAAGAAATTAACAATTCCAGAATATCTAAATAAGATCAGTCTAGAATTGCAATTTTCAAAACAAGGAATGATTGTTATTTAAATTGGATCTCAGACCAACAACCCCACTGCTAACTCATCATTTCTAACTATGAGTCTGACAACACCATGTGACTCAGTCAGGGTGAGGGATGAGGGTAAATTGTCATTCAAGCTGATGTAGTTTACAATAGACAAAACGCCATATGATTCTTTCTTTAAGCAGCTGACAAAAGGTAATTCCAATTTTCATTGTCTAGCTCCATTTTCCTTCTTTTCAATATTAATTTAGAAAATGAGCAAGAGCCATAACCAGTTTTTGGGATCCCTATGACTTGCCATTACAGCTTTACATAGCTTCCTGTTGGCAAAGGAGCATTCTGAATTGAACCATCCAGGGATATCTTTGGTGCTTTCGCTGCCGTGATTAGGGAAGTTTTAATGCAATAACACTCCCACAAAACAGCAGAGGATAAACTTTCCACAAACTGCTTCAGAAAGACTGTTTAAAAAGTAATTACGATTGTTACTAAGCAAGAAGACAAGAAACTGATTGAGGTTCATAGGATGCCCCGACAGTCAAACACTGTAAAGTTGCGATTAAGGGTACACTTTTGATGTTGGGAGTGTAAGTGAAGCCACGGGAGGGCTGTGTTCTCTGTAACATGAAGCCAAAATGTCACTCCCTGTAAATGTCTTATTGAGTCTTGTGACAAACAAATATAATAGATTAATGAGGCACGACCCCTCCTATAAAATGAGAGTATAAATTTAGCCCCATAATCCACAGGATCAAGTGCATTAAAAAGGTCATATATGATTATTATTTAGCTCAATGCATCTGTGATCACCAAAGGTAGCTACACGACAGGAAAGAGGACGCCCATATTAGCAATAACGGACAATTTAGCATTGAAATCTTCAGAAACAATCAATTTGCACTACATCAAATGGGATATATGCCCTTTAAGTGTGCAACAAATTTGAACAAGAAAATAAAATTGGGGTTAAATAATGTCATAAAATAATTATTACAAAAAATCACTGAGTAAAAATGAAAATTATATGGTCCTTTGATATAAACAGTTGAAAATGCTCTACTTTTGGTTTCCACAGTCATTGATGGTATATTCAAAGACAGTTTACTCCAAAATGCCATATTCCAGTTAGGAAGCTCAAATCAGGCCATGTTATTCAGAATATTGTTAATTTGGTTATTGGCTGTACATGAGGAGACAATTATAGGTATAATTTGAACAGGATCTCTAGACTGAGACCAATATTGACAGAGGTGGGAACATGACCTAAATCAGATAGCCATTATGGCAAATGAATGACAGTCAGATCATTGTTTACCAGCAGAAAATAGGTTGCTTCATTACTAAGCATAATCCGCTTATCACCATCCAGCCTTTGATTGCTATAAGGACTCCAGAAAGTTTAGAACTGTTCTTAGAATTATTACTAGGAACTTTAAGTTGGTGATTGGGGTTGGTATACGTTTAGCAACAATTCATTTGTGCTAGTGGAAGCATATATAGGTTAAAGAACAATGTGATTGGCCTGGCCACTTTGGGAGACCACATTCAGGGGTGACTGGTTGTGATGAAAAATTTTAGATAGTGAGTTTGTGCTTCGAGACCTTGCATGAAATGCTAATACATTCTTTCAAATACTGTAGCAAGATCTCATGCTCCACTGTCTCAATTGCTGTTGCCAGGTCTCGTGGGAATATGGCTGCCAGGTGGCCCTGGTTCTTGAGATCCAAAGATCTTGGTAGAGAGGAATACTCCATCACAAATAGATATCCAGTCCTCCATATTACAATTCCTTTACATCCAATGGAGATCCTAGTACTGCAGATGGCATATCCGTCACGTTTGTGATGGAGAATTCCATCCACTGAGTTTGAAATCAGACCCTTAGTATTTCACATGTAGGATTTTAGCTAAAAAGGTAAGATGGAGATCTATCTAGAGTTGGTAGGGTTAGAGGAGCCCAACCCAGATTTTTCAAAATAGTTGAAGCACACTACGTGTTTCATAACTTTTGGGTTATAACATCTGTCCAATAAATAACTTATGGTGCATGCAATGCCCTCTGCCATATCCTCTGTAAATTTCTTCAATAATGGAGCAGGACTTGCATTGTTAATGGACCCTGATGTATTATATCTGCTGCAGATATAAATTTGCCACCAGCATTTGGTAAATACAGTTGGTGTTTTGGGAAGTTGACCAGTATATTTTTCAGTGATATACTTAATTCTACTATGAATGGTTTTATTTTGTTGGCAAAATATTCTGCAAGTAAATTCCAGATTGCTTTTGAAGGCACTGCTATTTTGCCTTACTCAATATTAAACATTGCCAATTTTTTGTAAAATCTGAGCAATTTACTAGTAGAATTTGAGACTCATATACTTTGTTCATTATAGTGTTCTTCCTTAGCTTTAAAATATATTTTTAAAGATCATCCATTGTATAAATTTGATTTTGAATTATGTGGCAGTCCTTTTCAGGGTGAACCACAAAAGTCATTAAATTAACTTGTGCGTGTGACCCAGCACACTGTCAGAAGACCCAAATTGATGTTAGGAGAAGAAAATGTCATTGCTAAACATGGCTTTTTAAGAATTGAGGGCCTGATTACAATCTTGGCAGACGGGGTTATTCCATCACAAACGTGACAGTTATCCCATTTGCAGTACTATGACTCCATTATGTCCTTTGGAGATTGTAATACGGTGGACGAAATATCCATCACGTTTGAGATGGATTATTCCAGCCGCCATGATAGTCTCCAGGCCCTTAGTCTTAAAATGTGACTTCACTATTAAATATGATTGTAAATTATAATTCACTTGATCTAAACATGACAACTACCTTCTCCCAATCCAAAGTTAGCTCTTATTAACTATATTAATAAGGTAACCCAGTGTTAGTCAATAGGAGAGATAGGCCTTAGAATAGTGAAAGGGGTTTTGCACTACTAGGACATGTAAAATGTAAACCTCCATGTCCAACTTTTTATATGCAAAGCCCTGTACCCTGTAAGCCTTTAGGGCTTCCTTTGGGGTGACTGATAGGTATTAAAAAGGAAGATTTAGGCCCAGCAAAAGGTCTATTTTGCCAGGTCGAAATGGCATTACAGCATGCAGTGGTAGGCCTGAGGCATGTTTAAACAGTTACTTTAGTTTGGGGGCCTAGGGGATGAATGAGTATTGCAGGCCCACTAGTAGCATTTCATTCACAGGCATGGGTACATGTGATACCATACATTAGTGTCTTCCAAGTACATTAAATGTGTCATGCCATGTTTTAGGTGGAGAGCACAAGCACTTTAGCACTGCCTAGCAGTGGAGCACAGAGTCCTAAAGCCAAAAAAAAACAAATTCAGCAAAGTGGGGGTGATGTGAAGCAAAACGTTTAGACATAGTCCAGCAGTTATTCTTTAGTTACATGAGTGAGTGTGTTCAGTGCTTGACTGCTTGTGATGGGGAGTTAGTAACTGATATTAACCATGCCATTTGTGATGTAGTCTGAGGTGATGATTCAACATATTCTGCAGTTAAAGTAGTGGGTCTAAAGTGTGTAAGGTTTGTAGAAGTTAAGGTCAAATTCTGACCTTGCAAGTTGTGTTTAGAATCACTGTATTGTTTTCTTGAAAGTAAGCTTTGTCAGATTTGGGAGTATTACCCATGGTAAGGAAGGATACAGTGGGTTAAAACAACAATTTCATTTAAGCATCCCAAGATACAAGCTGTAAGGAAAACTTATATTTGAGGTGCTCTCCCCAATTTTATAGATCGGTTTTCAACCATTAGGCCTCTCTGCACTATGAAGCTTGCTTTGAGTGTCACAAACTGTGTACTATTTCTGTAAATCTGCAAGGTGAAATTGATGATATCCCGTTGGGTATTTAAAAGTTCACAATCACTGAATTGAGAAATGGGAAAATTGTCACTTCACTACCAACATCTGAAAACTTTTCTGATCTAGAAAAAACACTTAAGAGGAAACCTGCTTTACTTGCTGAGGAAATAAGCCTGAAGCGGTCCGGTTTTCCACTTGCATCCACACACTTCAATTGACATTCAAGGATCAATTTAGTGGCATTTTGTTTACTGCCTCTTGCATACAAGGAAAGGCTCCACCCTGTGTCGAAGGAAAAGCTGCCAGTTGGTAGTGGACTGCACTGAATCTTGTCAGAGTCCTAGATCGCGAGAGACTTGGCAACTAGACATCTTCCCTGATCACCTGGAAGTCTAAGGCAATATTAGATGTGAGTTTCCAATTATCAAGACATCTAGGAGATGATTTAGAACCTGGCGGACGGTTTACTCTGTCACAACGGTGCTTCCGAAATCTAAATCCCATTATCAATGGGATTTAGATTTTGGTGGAGGGGATATTCGTCACTGTTGTGATGGAGTAACAATTCCGCCAAGTTCTAAATGCGGCCCATAGTCATTTTCTGATTTTTGGTGGACTGGGACTAGGCACCAAAGCTGACTAAGACATGCTTGACATACTGGGCTACAGACTGCCAGATTGTCTGTGTTTTTCACCTGGTATTGCAGGCTATAGAAAGACCACCTAAAAGAATTATTTGACCCTCTTGAGCTTTTGTTCACTACAGCTTTCAGACTTACCATACCGGAGAGAGAGAAGTGGTCTTGGCAGTGATGAAATCAAACTTTGACCCTCTCATATCCATTGATGCCAAAAATGATGGCTTCAGTGAATCCTCAATGGCAGCATATTTGACTTTGAGGGGTCATTGTGTATTTCTGCATACTGTCTGGCTCTACTAGAGGAAACTGATAACTTGAAATATAACGATGTGCCAAGGGAAAACATTTGACCTGGGTCATCCACACGACTTACCTATCCCTGCTCCATTGTAGTTGATTTGAATTTGCTCCTAGGTCTTGGTCTACCACAATTATTCACTTTAATTGGTGCTTTGCTTTTGGTGCTGTTGCCGTAAAATCCACATATCCTATATCCCCATCCATTTTCAATATGTTTGTGTTTTATTAAATATATGTTTCCTGACATTTCTAAATTATTTCGTAAATTATATTGTGCTGTATTCTGAACTGTAATGCTGTTTGGAACTCCTTTTACTATCACACATTTCTCTGAGGAATTACCTGCTGCTTGTATCATAGGTACCAGGGATGAAGCACGGGTTCTCAGTGATCTCTGCTCTGACCTAACTAGATTGTATTATGAAGTTGGTAGATTCACCCCCTGATGAATCTCTAGCTAGTACGTAGCCCAGTGCTCTCTTGCTCTTCATTCTAGATGACGTCCAAACAGGTAGGAGCACACTCTCTGATGGCACCCTTAAATTGGCACTCGGGCATTAAATGCCATGAAAAAATGCACTTTCTCACAGTCACAATTGACATTGTTTTCTTTGACATCCAGTTGAGCAATTTAACAGAGTTGCTTGTTTGCTATTATCACTGCAGCCATTGCTCTGCTACTAGTCTTATTATGAAAGGTATTATCCAAGCCTAAAATTGACGTATCAATCACATGAAATACAGGATTGTTTGCTTATGTCTGCCAATTTTAAAGTGATAAAATAATT
Organism: Pleurodeles waltl; assembly: GCF_031143425.1. NCBI lineage: Eukaryota > Metazoa > Chordata > Amphibia > Caudata > Salamandridae > Pleurodeles > Pleurodeles waltl. The sequence continues at coordinate 1,477,649,943 of NC_090444.1, forward strand.
CTTTACCACTAACTGCAAACAGAGGAATCTTGCCTTTAGGGAGCTTTTATGGCAGTTTTTTATATTTTTTTTATTAAAGTTGTTTCTTTTTGCAATTGTTTATCCCAAGAGAAAGAAAATGTATGAATTTCACGATTTGTTTCAACTTGGACGACTGTTTTGCGAATGAAAATTCATAAGTAAAAACTAATAATGAAACCTGGAAATTCATAGTTGTCATATCTAAAAGATTCCACCCATTTTACAAACTTACTGATTGTTTACTCTTCACTTGAACTACCGCACAGTGTTCCAGAGGCCAAAGGAGAGCAAATTTAGCTTCAATTTAAATATGGCAAACATCTTTATACACATTTATTCAGCACTATACAATTGTAGATAATGTACATGCAGGTGCCGAAACGTGTTCCAGACAGTGCAACTGTTCTTCCTTAGGAGAATATTCAGGAGCAGCTCGCTGGGCTTGGAAGGGGCCGGCAGCATGCAGGGGGGTTGGAATAAACATTAAACTAAATTAAAAAAAATAAAACATTTACTTCGCTCCTCGCCATACCCGTGTTGCTCCTCTCCCATCTTGCTGCAAGCAGAGGTTCCCAGCCTGCCCTGCAGTCAATCCTGACGCTGCTCAAAGCAACGGCAGGATTGGCTGGGGGCACCCAGCCAGGGTGCTCCCAGGCAGACTGGGAGCCTGTGCAGGCTCTCTCCAACCTGGCAACTGTGTTGCTGGGGTGGAGACAGCCTACTGCCTGAGATGGCCAGCCAAACATACATGCGCTCTGAGGGGAAGTAAGCACTTCCCCTCGCTGCTCGTCACCCCCGTGGCCCCACCCCTTTAAAAGAAAATGACAATAAACAAAGTGAATTTTCTTTTTCTTTCAAAGGTTTGTGGCTGCTGCTGCTAGCGGGGGGGCAGGGGGAACGCTGCTCCGCCCTAATGGAGGAGCCTCCCCAGAGAATATTGGGCCATATTTATGCTTTTTGCCGCAAAACTGCATCGACGCAGTTTTGCGTCAAATAGTTTAACGCCAGCTAACGCCATTTACCTGCGTCACTGGGCGTCAAATTTATACTTTGACGCTCGGCAGTGCAAACCACTGGTTAGAGTCAGTTTTTTTTACTCAAACCAATGCACCACGTCATAAAGAAAAATTACATTAACGCAGCGAAAATGACTTTAATCCGGTTTACGACGTCACAAACCGGATACGTACCTTTTTTTCAGCGTAATAGCATCAAAAAGCTGCACAAACACAGCAAAATGTGTAAAGGAGCCCCAAAATGGATCCCAGAAGCTATGAGAGACCCCAGGAAGATGACAACTGACCAGGAACCAGCCAGGAGTACCCACACAAGACCCACGAGAGGGAGAAAAAGACAAGGAAGTGTCGGTTCAGTGCAGAGGAGAATGAAATACTGGTGAAAGAGGTGACGGAACACCAGCATCAACTTTTTGTCACCTCTAAATTGCCAATTGGTAGGATAGAGGCAATTTGGCAACAAATTGTCGATAAGATCAACAGTGTGTCAGAAGTACGGAGAACAGTCACCGATTGCAAAAAATGCTGGCATGACTGCAAGTGCAGGACCAAAGAAAAAATGGCAAGGAACAGGAAGGGAGCACTGAAGACTGGATGTGGAAGTCCAGCACCGCAGGAGGCCCTGGACCACATGGAGGGGATGGTGGCAGCGGTTATCCCTGAGGAGATCGTCACTGGGATTCAAGGACAGGACAGCATAGATTACCAGGATACAACACAGATGCAGGGTAAAAGGCATAGGGAACAAAATGCCTAATTGTTAACTGCAAGCGGGGGGGACATACCTCCTACACAATGCATGTGAGCCATTAAAATCAGGTAGTGGAAAGGGCAAAGGGGCACAGCACAGGGGCATGGGCTGTGCAGGGAAAACCCGGGGCACAGCACAACACTACACAAACAACCTTTGCATGGGGGTGCTATGCCATGCTAAGGATGTTGGAAAAGCAAAGCCAGTCCAGGAGGGTAGGGTACAACGTAAAACTGGCCTGCTGTCACACGACAGCTGGTATTGTAGCTACATGAACTAGGGCTCAATTTCCAGTCTCAGGTATTGTATGTAACATTATGAGGTACACAGCAGTAATGTTATACCCATGCTGCACATGTCAGGGTCTACCCTGTGCCTGTGGCACAATAGCTGCAATGCCACTATGCAACATCTGAAGTGTCATAGTGTTAAGACAACAGCATTGAGGGGGAGGACATATGTTTCCAGCTAGTGAAACACACCACACAATCATAAGAGGAAATGGAACACTGCTAGGACCATCAGAGCAATCCAATATAGCACACATTCCCCAACATCAGCAGTACACACTGCCAATGCTGACACCTGTATTGTGCCATGCCAATGATATACATAGTATATGCTAGGTCTCAGCAACATATAGGTGGATGTGAAATATCAGAGACTGGGTCAGTTTCAGATTGTTAAGAACACCCACAGCCAGCGCAAGGCCACACCACGATAATGGAAGTAGATGGAGGGTTGAGTAGGACAATAAGGTGGCAACATACAATCTGGGCAGAACCTACACCTAGAGGATGTGACTCAGACATTTCCCCAAACTGCCCACACTACATGTGACATGCAGGTGGGGCATAGGCCTGGGAGAATGCCTATATTAGTGACAGGAACAATGAACAGGAACCAAGATCACAATGTGCAACTGATAGGAAGTCCGGCACGTCATATTTCAAACACCACAACACAGACACACTAATTGTACAATATCTCATTGCAGAGGAAGATGGCTCTCTTAGGGGTTATGCCTTTCCTGGGCTTCCCTGATGACATGGATGACGAGCTGACAAACATTAGCCAGCAGACCCTCCAAGATATTCTTGGAACCCTCCAGACCCCACCTTCAGTCAGAAGGAGGAGCACAGAAGTAGCAGCCATCACAGAGTAACCCACGCACCACCCCAATTGTACGACCTGCCAGCTCCAACCCAGCTGAGGACTCTGACGACACTGGTACCAGCTTTGAGAGGAGATAGTAGGAGATGGCCATGGAGGTGCAGGTGGAGATGCAAAATATGGCAGCCAGCCTTGAGGGGGATGCGTTCGTGCATGATGTCATCTGCAGAACAGGCAGCAGCCATGCAAGCGCAAACATCTATCCTGCAAGAACTTCAGCAAAGTGTAAAGGAAATCAGCACTGCAGTAAGGGAGATGCCACAACACCTCGCACACCAAACCTTTCACTGCGTGCACGAATGCAATAATGACCCCCTCAGGGCCGACCTGGCTGCCTACCACAGTGATGTATCTGCTATACTTAAGAACCAGCAGCTCCTCCTTGCTGCAGTACTGCCCTTAATATCCCCACAGTTAGCAGCTACTGGGAATTCTGACTCCACGTCTTCAAACACTGAAGTGTGTGTTGCCCCTTCAAACCCACCACCACCAAGGGCAGAGAAGACGACACACACATCAGAAGATGAAGACGTGAAACAGATCACCTTCACACGTAAGAGTACCTGGTAGCACAAGTCCATGCCAAATGGGCACTTATATCCTAGGTCCTGTGCTTGTTAACATACCAGTCTTGCAACAGCTACTCACATGCACTGTTCTCCAGCCAACTGTTTACCTTGACACTATGCTCTATAATTGTCTCTCACTACCTCATTGGCAGTTCATGTTCCTCTGCACTGTACAACACTTAACCCCAGCATGTCCAATGACATGTTCCATTGCACCTGTGTAGTATCACAATAGAAGGCGTCACACTAATGGACTCACAATCCTGGACTATGTAAATATTGCACCACAGCACTTTCAAATAAATAGCACTTACACAACTTTGTAATGTGACACATCAACCGTGTAGGAGATTAGTTTTGTATGTCACATGTCAATGGCCATAGAATGTCAATACAACTGCCTTGAAAGATTGTGGGCTGATAACTATGCACTGGGGTCTGGATTGTGTCATCATCTGCGCTTCCTGAGGGTTATTTCTGAAGTAAATAGAAAACTAACAGTATAAAGCTGTGTTGGACTGAAAAAGTCCACTTCAAGGGATGTTTAAGCAGAAAATCAATGTGTTAAAAATTCCCTTCTAAATAATCGTTATGTATGTGACATCTGACTATAAACTTTCATCACACACACACACCATACAACAGGAATGGATATGTACGAGTGTACGGACAAATATGTAACCTGGGAGTACAATATAAGAAATGATATGTGTGAGATATGCATACAATACTACATAAGATTATACCATCACTCACATGAACATCAGGTTGCAGGCAGACGTACCACAGTGCCCAAGATTCCAAATCTGGTCTCAAACGATGACAGATTGAAAACACAGATCCAAACTTAACCATACATTGGGAACCAAAGTAACCTTGAGCGGCGAGTGCAATGGATGGCAGATGCATAGAGAAATAGCTTTGGTGTAGCTGCCCATGTGACAGCCCAAATGGAATTGGGAATAACCATGTCAATAATGGGATTTAGATGCAGGATGGAACACAAATGCAAATACTAAATTGACACTGTTCACCCATGCCAAGGCCCTGATCCCCAAGCATTTAACACATACTGGAAAGGAGTACCTAAATATTTATTTAACAGTAAAAAAGGATACTAAAACTAGGGGAAACACCTTAACTAACCTAACCTATCCTAACTACACATTACCCACAACTTGCCCTAACTATCCTAATCTAAATTTACTTATCACATTTAACTAAACACTCTAAACATCAATCCCCGCCCCCTTATATGACGGGACACATGTAGAACATATACTAACCTAAACACATACTATCTTATCTTAAACAAATATATATATATATATATATATATATCCTCCAACTCTCCTCCAAATAACAGGAGACCCAGGACACCTCCAAGGTGCAAATCAATTTATTTCAGCACACAAATCCAACGCGTTTCGGCAGCAGCCTTACTCCATGAGTTATTTGGAGGAGAGTTGGAGGATTTATTAGGGCCTCTCGGAGCCCACCCGGGACCGCTGTGTGGTGTTCCTGCAGTCCGAGTGTTTATGTGAATTATATATATATATATATATATATATATATATATTTTTTTTTTTTTTAAATATATTTTTTATGTATTTCTATTATTTCTATACACATAAACCCCAACATCATCCAACAAAAAAAATCGCATGTAAAAATATAATCTCCTCCACTCTCCAACCCTCTTATACTAACTTAACTAACAACCTATTCTAACCTAACACTAAGCCCCCTATACCCACAAAATATAAGAACCAGGAAAGAGGAGGGAGGGGAGGGAATCATGGCTGAGGGTCACAAAGTCACAAGTTTGCCCTCTGCAGGATCTTCTTTATCCCATGCAGTCTCCTGCTATTGCGGGACACCTCCTGCTGCAGCCTGTCCATCCTGCGCAACAGTCGTTGCATGACACGTCTCATGTTCATGCTGGTTGTGCTGGTGCCGGTGCCATGCTTGGAGGGGGCGGTGCAGGAGCTGCTGTCTGTGGGCCTGGAGCTGAAGATGTAGAGGGACCTGCAACAGTGGCTCTCATCCTTGGTGCAACTGTGGTCGGAGTAGTGATGATGGTTGTGGTGGCTGTTGTGGGCAAGGATGGCCCCCTTGGGCAAATGCCCACCAGACACCACACCAGACATACCAATGCAAACATGTATTGACCCTGTCACTCCAGTCAGTGATAGACACACATATGCACACATGCACTAGCCCTAACAATCATGTGGTGACAAACATGATTACTCAGTTGGGTGCATAATTAATTATAGAGGATACTCCATTTCCTCATTTGTTGATATGAGAGACATGCAAAGCCACATTCCTGGTGCACTGCAATACCAGTCGCTCAGGTAATGTGGCTTGTGCATCAAGGGACAATCAGTTACTGTGTGATGCTCATGTGGGTTGAGATTAGCTCATTAATTATTATGTTTTCTATGGTCCATTATATATGGGCCTGTGTTGACTGTTGGTTACATATGCCACGTTGCCAGTGTACCCAGAGCCGTAGATGCCCCCTATGACACCATGATGGCAGGGATCCTGTGTGTTACTTGATGACAATGTTACGCTAAACATGGATTGGCCATTTATCTAAATCAAAACAACAAACAAATATATGCAGTACTGTGGCAATCTTGATGAGGTAGGTCTCAATTTGTATGCACCTTGGGAATGGCAGCAGTCACAGGAAAGCTGGTCTGCTGATCTTAGCATACACCCATGTCTGTGACAGCCTTCATACTGAGAAGTTAATTATTGCACATATACTGCTCTAGATCAGCAGGGGTGTACCAAATATAGACTAGCAAACTATTTTGTCACTTTAAATGTATGATGGTAGCAGTCAGGGGTCCTGACCATGCATTCACCAAGTTCAGGGATCCTATGATGACCCATTAACTTACAAACATTGCTTGGCTATAAAGTGACACAGATGGCAAATGGATCAGCTCTGTACCAGCAATTGTGCCCAAGGCAAATTAAAACACACAGGAACAATGAACATAGGGCCAGATATTCTTTTTTTTAATGTGTAGCACTTGCGTCATGTTTTTACGCTACAGCTATGGAAAGTAACACCAAACATTTAGATATTATCCCGTGTGCATTACTTTGGCATCCATTTCTAATTTAAATGCTAAACAAACCAAGTCAAAGGATCAGCCTAAGATATTACCAGAGGTTAGGAAGAACTTTGTATGTATGGCCATGAATACAGTTCAGACATGTATTCCAAATAATTGGGGACTACATTCATTCCTTGCTTTAGCATGGGAAATACACCTCAATCCTGGGACACTCACAGACCATGAATAAAACATATGTTTGAGCCGCATTACCATCATCTATTGACATCAAAGCAGCACTAACTTACAAGATCAAGTTGTGTTTTGTAAGTTTGTGCAGCTTTTGCGTCAACAAATGACGGTAACGTGTAGCAAATATTGGATAAATCAGGGCCACTGTATATTTAACTTGCATTCCACATGTCCACAAACATTGCATGCAGCATGTAAACAACTCTGCTACTGTCACTAGAGAGCATTCAAATGTGCCCATTAGTCTGGTTTGTACTCACCAACAGGGCCACCAATCACCATACCCAGGTGGTCTAGCAGGTCTTGCTGTCTTGCCACAAGGTCAGCCCAGCTTTGCTTGACTTGGTGGTTGTTGCGCTGGCTGTTGAATACTCTTTTCAGATGGAAAAGCACCTTGGACCACCTGAGCCTCCTTGCCCCCTGTATCACCCTGCCACCAGCCACTAACATCAGGGGGAGGAAGTGGCACACCAGCCAAATGAAAGCCCCCAGCTCCTCCTCATCCATTCTACCCAGACATGGCATTCCCAACATGACAAAAATAATAAGAATAGGAAAGGGTAAATAGGAAAATACAGGGAAAGGAGGTAGGAAAATGAAACTTAAAGAACCCACAAACAGCCCAAAAATACCCCAACTAACAATACCCACTACACACTCCCAACAGTACAAAGAAACAATTAGACACAAAAAATGGCAAAACACACTTACACTGATTTAATGAGACAATTACAGAAACAACAGATGACAATTGGAATGGCACACAGGAGACAAAAGCACAATTTGGACAGACACAACTCTCAACACAGCCACACAATCTAGAAGAATCACAGACTGCAAAGTGAAAGTGAAAGTACACCCACTGTACCATTTCTGTAAACAGTATATCCTATTACATCACTTCCTGTCTCAAATGCGGTGCGTTTATATTACGATGCGTAAAACTTTATGATGCTTATGGCCTTTGCGTCAAAATACTTTCACGCAAATACTTAAAAATTCTCCTGCATTCAAAGATCAATATATTTTTCATGAATAACCAGTTTCATTGGGTGCAGTGTTGGAATTACCACTAGAGACCAATGGATGTACAATGGATGTGAGCGTCATTTTTCAACGCACATGTGGCAAAATTTGACACATATTCGTCTTTTTTGATGCATTTGCGTAAAAATATCTGTCTTTAACTGTGTTCGTGTCATTTTTCTCATTTTTAAAGTACATGAAAGCTGTAACTATACAGAGATAGGCTGTTAGGGCCTGCTGTGTGTGTTCCAGTGTTTGGGCACATGTGGCAGACCACACTACTGCGGACCGTAATATTCATGTTGTTGTGCCGGATTAACAGCAACCCAAACATTTGGAATAAAAATTGGTATTCCCTAGTTTGAGCAGGTGGTGCGTCAATAGAGGATAGCAAGGCTACGCAACCTAATACATTCACTCATGGCCAATGTGTATATGTCTGTGAATTGGCTATTTCAATTGTTGTTGTGCCTCTGTGTGAACGTCACAAGACGTGTTTTGCATAATGTGCTTGTATGCACGTGTTGTAAATGTGGATAACCATCAGATGCCATTCATTGAGGTACATCAGTCAGGATATGTGTTTTTCTTACCCATAGCGTCTTATGCTGTGTGAACTTCCCTGACTTTGGGGACAAAACATCTCCCATGACAAACTCTGCACAGGATAGATAGAGGACGGTTGATTATGACAATGTTACAAGGGTAAGCCATCACATTGTCTGTTTTACTGTGGACTCTCTGTGTTTCAGGCAGCCTGGCCTTTTTTAAAGTGGTGGTTTTTTTTTTATTTGTTTTTGCCGTGACTGTGTGAATTGCCTTGCTAGTTTGTGGCACCCCCCCCCCCTTTTTCTCTTCTAAGTTAAAAGGCTACATACATCTTGCAGAGTGTGTTTTTAGGAGACTGTTTTAATGTGTTTCTGTGATTTAAATTGTGCTTAAAAACTGTCTGCCCCCCTGTATTTTTGCCTTTATAAAAGCCCGATTTCAGAGTGCGCGCCCAGCAGTATTCCAGTGTTTGTTTCCTAAACAATCTCTCCTTTACCTGGAAAGTAGACTCCGCTAGCTTGGAAGTGTGGATTCAGCCTGTCTGTATCCAAGGAGATTCTGAATAGAGCAGCAGTTGCCTTCCCCCTGACCACAGGGACTGGACTTAGCTGATTGGCTCTCTGAGTCCCTGCTGCACCTGAGACCCGCCCCCCACACATGCACTGGCCCCTTAAGTTTGTGGAGGGAAGTCCAAGACAGCCACCTCCATTTTGTGAGCCTCTGAGCATCTCCCCTGTGTCCTGATACAGCCCAGTGTTCAAGGATTGCAAAAAGACCTAGGTAAGGAGCCCTGTGATTTTTCTTGGTAAATAGTATTATTTGTTCAAAAGTGTTTCTTTTAGCTACCTGTGTCTGTTTTACTGTGGAATCTCTGTGTTTCAGGCAGCATGGCCTCTTTTAAAGTGGTGGGTTTTTTTAATTCATTTTTGCCGTGACTGTGTGAATTGCCTTGCTAGTTTGTGGCACCCCCCACACCTTTTTCTCTTCTAAGTAAAAAGGCTACATACATCTTGCAGAGTGTGTTTTTAGGAGACTGTTTTAATCTGTTTCTGTGATTTAAATTGTGCTTAAAAACTGTCTGCCCCTGTATTTTTGCCTTTAAAAATGCCTGATTTTAGAGTGCGCGCCCATCAGTATTCCAGTGTTTGTTTTTTAAACAATCTCTCCCTTACCTGGAAAGTAGACTCTGCTAGTTTGTAAGTGTGGATTCAGCCTGTCTGTATCCAAGGAGATTCTGAATAGAGCAGCAGTTGCCTTTCCCCCTGACCACAGGGACTGGACTTAGCTGATTGGCTCCCTGAGTCCCTGCTGCACCTGAGACCCACCCCCCACACCTGCTCTGGCCCCTTAAGTTTGTGGAGGGAAGCCCAAGACAGCCACCTCCATTTTGTGAGCCTCTGAGCATCTCCCCTGTGTCCTGATACAGCCCAGTGTTCAAGGATTGCAAAAAGACCTAGGTAAGGAGCCCTGAGATTTTTCTGGGTAAACAGTATTATTTGTTCAAAAGTGTTTATTTCAGCTATCTGTGTCTGTTTTACTGTGGACTCTCTGTGTTTCAGGCAGCCTGGCCTCTTTTAAAGTTTTTTTTTTTTTTATTCGTTTTGGCCGTGAATTGCCTTGCTAGTTTGTGGCACCCCCCCACCCCTTTTTCTCTTCTAAGTAAAAAGGCTATACACATCTCACAGAGCATGTTTTTAGGAGACTGTTTTAATCTGTTTCTGTGATTTAAATTGTGCTTAAAAACTGTCTGCCCCCCTGTATTTTTGCCTTTAAAAAAGCCCGATTTCAGAGTGCGCGCCCAGCAGTATTCCAGTGTTTGTTTCTTAAACAATCTCTCCCTTACCTGGAAAGTAGACTCTGCTAGCTTGGAAGTGTGGATTCAGCCTGTCTGTATCCAAGGAGATTCTGAATAGAGGAGCAGTTGCCTTTCCCCCTGACCACAGGGACTGGACTTCAGTTAACTTGCTCCTTATATAAGTTCCTATTGGTTGTTGCATATGTTGTTGTGATAGGTTGTTGGGAGATGGTCTTTCATTGGTTGCTGGCTTCAGGGCTGGGGTTATGATTGGTGGATAGGGCTGGGAATCTGATTGGCTGTTGGTTCTAGGGCTGAGAATCTGATTGGCTGTTGGTTGTATGGCTGTGATTGGTGGATAGGGCTGAGAATCTGATTGGCTGTTGGTGTTAGGGCTGTGATTGGTGGATAGGGCTGAGAATCTGATTGGCTGTTGGTTCTAGGGCTGTGATTGGTGGATAGGGCTGAGAATCTGATTGGCTGTTGGATTTAGGGCTGTGATTGGTGGATAGGGCCGAGAATCTGATTGGCTGTTGGTTCTAGGGAAGTGATTGGTGGATCTGGCTGAGAATTCTGATTGGCTGTTGGTTCTAGGGCTATGATTGGTGATTAGGGCTGGGTCTCCCATTAGTTGTTTGAATCAGGGCTTGAAATTGGATTGGCTAGGGTTAGGACCAGCTTCTTATTGGCCAGTAGGGCTATTAAAGGCTAGGACTCAGGGCGTCTCAGCCTGGGCGTCGAGGCTAAGGGCGGAGAGGACAAGGGAAGCTGCCTGTTTAGGCCTGTTCGGGAGAGGTAGGGACTAGGGACAGAAATGCTGCCCAATTCTCAATTGACCAGGAAAGGTTCCAGCCCTTACACATCCCTCAACATGCAAACACATATTCTACAAAGGCATCTAACTCATGCATCACAAACTGACCACAGACAGATTGCATTGCACCATCACCCAACACAATACCCTTTATACAACACATATACACATATCCCCCACAACTACTACAGTCAAACACCTGCCTTCTCACAGCAAACAATACTCTGTCCACTCCCACTAACACAACCTGCCATTACCCACACAACCCAAAACTACAGTATACATTGCTCTCAGTCTCAGCCTTCCAGATACACACTCTCTGCTCATACTAACCAACAACACTATCCGCTGTTTGCTCCACACAGACCACCTGTCATCATAACAATGCCCAAACCCTGCCTTCAAACACACCATCTACAAACACTCTTCCCCTCTCTTCACCAACTACACAAACCATACAATCCCCACATTTCACTCCACCACACATATTACCTCTTCCACTCATCGCAACTAACACTAACTCCCCTGACACACATCCATCACCTCTTACACACCTCGTACATTCATCTCCAAAACACATCAACACCCCATCTAACACTCAAATTCCACTCACCAGCACTAACTCACATACAAGTCCCTCACCAAAAACAACTACACCAATATCCCCTCTCCCTATTCCACATAAACAATACCGACCACAAACATCAGCACATCAAAGCAACACAAACTTACATTACACTTATCGTCATACCCACTCCCACCCTCAGGACTACACAAAAAATTCCATCCTATCTCCACCCCTGCTTTCTCACCCTTCACAAACACCTATCACAAGCACCCCAACCAACTTTCATTCACTCACCTCTCCTCCATTGCACAATTTAGAGCCTTACATCATGATCCACATGCTCCTCCACCACCCCTAACTCATTCTCCATCCACACTAAACAAACACAAACAAAATAAACAACATGCCACTCATAGCAACCTCGCATCCCCTTGTCTATTACATAATAAGACTACCCTACAAAAAACAGTACACTCTTCATGGCTCTCTCAGCCACCAAGTCCACCACCCGCACACACAGACCCAACAAAATGCCTCCTCAACCTGCTGGAAGAGGAACACTATATTGAAAAGCAAGACTATTGTGAGCCTCAAACAGTTATCACAACTAGCAACACTCCTGCTTCAAGCTCACATTATACTACTTACCCTTCTCCTAAACAAAACAACACTACCACACCTTTTCTAAACTGCCAGCTTATTAATGCTCGATCACTCTAAAAAAACAAGCACCACATCTACGACTTGCTCACAGACACACAACCTGACTTACTATTCATAACTGAATCATGGTTGGGGGATGACATGGCCCCAGTGTTGCACAAAGCCGTTCCTCCAGGCTATCAAACCATCACACAAAACCGTATAGGCAAGAGAGGAGGTAGACTAGCTATTATATTCAAACAGGCATTAAACCTCAGTAAAACAGACAACATCTCCATACAAGGTTGTGAAGCCCTCCTTGCCAGATCCCACCCTACTCAGACTTCCTCCTGTAACTTTCTCCTCCTTTACAGACCTCCACCTAACAACTCCACATTCCCAGATGCTTTTCTAGACACAGTCTCAAACCTTATTACACTATACTCCAACCTATGCATTCTTGGGGATCTAAACATTTGGTTTGACAAACCCAATATACCCCATCCAAAAGCTATCACCACTGGCCTAGTCGCATTGAACCTACATCAGATTGTATACAATCCCACACACATCGCTGGTCACATCCTAGATGTCATTTTTGCTAAGCCTGAACTACTTACTATTCATAGCATCATGCCAATCACTTGGTCAGACCACCATTTGATAACATTCTGACATACAACTCCACATATCAAAACACCCCACAACTACTTACATACATACACCTATCGACCATGGAGCAAACTCAATTTGGATGACTTAGAAACACAACTAACAGCCAACACAGATCTAGATACAATTAATGATGTGCCAAAACTTTATGAGTGGCTACAGAAAGCTTTTGATATCCTAATACCACTCAGAAAAACTAAACACGACAAAAGAAAACCAACACCTCGGAGAAACACAGAACTTAAAAAGATGAAGCAACAAATCAGAAAGTTGCAGCGGACCTGGCTCAAAACAAACAACAGTCAAGACAAACTGCAGCTACACAAACTTAACAGGATATACAAATCATCAATCAAAAAAGCTAAAAAAAGCTACTACTCAGACAGAATTTAAAATGCTCAATCTACAACCATGGACTTTTATAAAATTCTCAATGAATTTCGAAAACCTACATGCATGGAAGGAAGTCATCCCACTACTCAAGATTTCACAAACAAATTGGCAACTCACTACACAACCAAGACGGACACATTGGACTCCTATCTAAAACAGAAGAAAAACATCAGCACCAACCCCTTTCCTAAAATACCCTCTAAGAATAAACCAACACAACCTCTTCAGTCCTTCAAACAAATATCCCAGGATGAATTTATGGATTTGGTCAAAGCAAGCAGACCTTCTGGTTGCCCTTTTGACCCTTGCCCACCACAATTCTTCAAGAAAATTCTTCTATCTACTTCTGCTGCCACACCTGTAAGAAAAATCATCAACAACTCTTCAGGATCTTTTCCTGTAGACCTGAAAAAGGCATACATACGACCTTTGTTAAAGAAAACAAACCTAGACCCACAAAACCCCAACAACTACAGACCAATCACAAATGGACCTTTCCTGGGCAAATTGATAGAAAGAGCAGCATTCACCCAGATGTCACAATTCATTGATGACAATTCTATACTTTCAGACTTCCAAATTGGATTCCGCCCAGGAAGAAGCACTGAATCGGCACTCATTGAAATCTGGGATGATCTAAAAAACACAGTCGACCAAAATGAAGTTGCTGCACTACTTCTAAGGATCTCTCGGTTGCCTTTGATATGCTTGACCATGACACCCTAATTCAAAGACTCCACGAAGCCGGCATACAAGGGATTGCTCTCAACTGGATTACTTCCTATCTTCAAAAAAGATTGAATATCATCCACTCGCCCCCCATCTCATATGAACCCTACCTCACAAAAGCAGGGGTCCCCCAAGGGTCAATCATCTCACCTTTGCTTTTCAACATCTACATGAAATCTTTACCAGAACTGATCAATGATTTCCATCTCACATGCTACAACTATGCAGATGACACACAAATACTACTTAAATTAGATTGCCCCAAAAACATTGAAAACTCTCAAATCTTCAGTTGCCTCAGAGCCGTTGATCAGTGGATGACCTGGAGCCATCTCAAACCAAATACCTCCAAAACAGAAATACTCATATGTGGTGACTGGAAAAATTATGACCCTCTGTGCGTCTGGCCAGACGATCTCGGACCACCTCCTCAGTTATCCAAGGAAGTTAAAAACCTAGAAATCACCATGGATTCCAAGTTAACTATGAATGCCCAAGTGGACAAATTAGAACAAACAAGCTTCATCACCTTGAAGACTTAACGACGCATCTTCCCCCACCTCGGATTTTCATACAAGGTGCAAGCTACTATCTCGCTTGTTCTATCCAAACTGGATTATGCCAATGGCCTCTACCATGGATCATCTCTATCTGTTATGAAAAAACTACAACCTATCCAGAAGTCCACAGCCAGGCTACTATTACATGTAAAGCCACAAGCCCACATCTCCCCTGCACTACACTGTTTACCCGTTGCCAGAAGATGCACTTTCAAGCTGCTTTGTATCACCCACAAAGCTATACATGGAACAGGACCACTTTTTATCAGAAACAAATTAACCAAATACATCCAACAAAGAAACCTCCGCTCAAGATTGGCACCCCGCCTTAGAACACCACCATACAAGAAAAAGACTATAGGTGGTACATCCTTCTCCGTTCAAGCAGCCAAACTATGGAATTCATTACCCCCAACTATAAGAGCCACAGATAACTTTCTTGTCTTCAGAAAACTACTCAAGAGTTGGCTCTTTCCTTCATAACCACCATATTCAAACAACTATGAACTGCATATGCCTATGTTGATAAATATTTTTTTCAGAGTATGTGTATATTTCTAGTTATGTATAGTTTCTTTAGAAAATATGTATCGCTACTATGTCATAACAATAAAATACACACACACACTCTTTAAACCTGTTTGACTAAGTATATTTTACCCATGGTTCTAATTATGTATTGTATGTGCATATGTGTGTGTATTCATGTGTGTGTGTATGTATATATATATGAATGTATGTATGTGTATATGTTGTTTCTGTTCTTGGCATGTTTGTGGGTCATTGCATGGCTCCTGGGTGGGTTGTTATACTAGATATCTATGAATTCCTGCTCTTATCTTATCACACTTATCTACCCATCATCATATGTCATGTCTCTATCAAACTATCCTCCATTCTCACTCTGACTCATCCCAAATCCTTTCCACTACTTTCATCTCCTAAATAACTCTGCCTAAGCTCTTCCCTCCGCTTCCACATCTATCTCACCAAACCTCACTCTACTACTGTGACCTCCCACACAACCCTACTAAATTCTCCCGCATTTATCTCACCCTGCTACTATGCTCTCCCTAACCCTTCCACATACTCTTCCCTCCTCCATCCCCCTTTACTCATCCCAAGCCTTTGGGTTGAATAAATTAAGGAGATACTCCCAATTAACACTTCTGAATTTCTTTCCTCCTCCGCCCCTCCATTACTCCAGTCAATCTAATTTACAAACTCTCATATCCGCGGCTCAAATTAACTCATAATAATATTAAAACTGTACTCATTATTTCCCGATACTAATCCATCACTAATTCTTGTTGGGTTCCAGAGTAGCGTGCTACTCACCGAAAAGCGCTTTGACGCCTCGTCAGGGGTAGTAAGCGCTATATAAATACGATTACAATACGATTACAATACATGTGCAGGAATGTTGGATACCTCTTCCTGGTAACTTGTTTGTATACTACCCATGAGTCAAGCATTTGAACATACTAGGTAGGTACAGTGTGAAACAGAGTCCCAACACCAATCCAAAAAAGAAGTTATAGTACACCACAGTCTGAGTCATATAAATGACCTATGTTTCACCTGTGGCAGTGGAGGACCAGCAGACCATGCTGCATGTGTTCATACATTTCCATTGGTTCATTGCACAGAGGTGTCCAGTTCAAGTGTGTGGACATGTGTACCCTGTGTCAGAATTGGCCTCCATGTTGTCACAGTTACGTGCAGGTCTAGTCATGAGTCTGTGGAGCCATTCCATGCATTAACAGAGTATCCTTCAAAGCAGAATTGACCTAAAGCCAAAGATAAATTGACGACACACATGGGGATAATCCAGCTATGGCACTGCAGAACTTTTATAAGGCTGACAACAGGGCAACCTTGGTGTGCTCAAAAACTTTATGGATCAGTAATAGGAAACAGGCAGGTTTCATCACAACATTTGCACACAGGGTGGCCTCTAAAATTCCAACTGCAACAGGGAACATCAGTGCCTCTGTGCTGATTAATCTCACAGCTAGTCACCACGCAAGCTACTTTAATAGGTTGCGGCCAATGTGAATCTGTGTGTGGACCGTCAGGGCACAAACATGTTTTGTCCTTTCATACACATTAGCAAACCTTGTTTGTTGTGCTGGAGGCACTGTACCAAATCCATGCATACAGCCATAGTACACTGTCACTGTTTGGCACTCATGAATACATGAAACCCAGACAAAGGATGTGGGATGGATTAGGCAATTTGAATACATGTCCCAGACCATAATACAATAAGTAAACTGATTAAACTATACTATACGTTTGAGGATTCATTGTAGACCTACCAGACACAATACCCCATGAGGAAAGAGAGTGCATGGAACGCAACTATGAGACAAATGTAGCCATAGGGAACCTCTATGGTTAACGCAAATACAGAAACCAGTCAGGCTAACAGGATGCAGACTCTGTCAGTAACAAACATGTACTAGGCAAATACACAGTGAGCAGACTCTGACTGGAAAAAGCTGGAACAACACAGTGGGAACTAAAAACTGTATTTGTGCTGTGGTCTGCAACGTTACATAATCCCCCAAGGGCTCTGTTATACTCATGATTATACGGCAATGTAAAACAAGGATATTCAGAAAATGTCGGCTTCTAAGCAGTCCCAGGCAGCAGCAATGGCAGTGCAGGTTCAAATGGCTGGGTGCATGGAAGTGCTCACAGGTGTGTGTAGCTTCAGTCTTTCACAAGTCCTGTAGTTGAGAATCAAGTTCAAAAGGCCAACTGGACCTTTCACACGGGAAGCAATGGACAGCTGATTACAGGTCCTACTGACTACCAGGCACTGCATTATCGGACCTGAAGTCCATGCAGACTGATGATCTATGACTATGGTATGCCAAGCTAAAGAGGGAAGCACACAGGAGTCAGATTGAGAGTCTGTAGATGATGGTCATCAGGGTACAGATAGTACATTTACAGGGCCCCCTAAAGAAGGGTGGGGAGAGACTTAAAACATGGCAGTGGCAGGACTTATTACCTAGAATGGAATGCGCAGGGCATGTCTTGTGAGCAGTGCTTGTCATACCTGGGGCACTCATGCTATCTATTTTCAGCGTAGTTTGACTCCTTGTCACACATTCTCCTTGCAAAGATAGCTGATGTCACACTTACTGCTGTCAAGGGTGTGGTCATACATTCCTGTTACCAATGCAATAGCACATCCACTGCCTCATGTATGAAACACTTTTTTACCTTATGATTGATTGTGTCTTAGTTGTCTGTCATGTGCTACAATGAACCATGTTGGCAACATGGATGTGTGTCATAGCTGTGGTTCTCTGAATTTGCCCTTCACATGTGAAATGGACAGGACATATGTCTTTTCCACTGTGTGTGATGTTGGCTGTACATTCATACCCATCAAATGTGTTGTGGCTTTTTCAGTATCCTAATCTGCATTTCTGCAATGCTCTATGAGGCTAAACTCTAATTATGTTTCCTAGGGATCACATGATGCATAAATAATTACCCAGACCATGATTGAGTGATGAAGTGGGGTGTGTAATGACATGGTAAGAAAGTAGGGATGGCAACTAGAGTTAAAAGAAGTTTTGTACAATGTGTTGTCTCCGACGCAATCCTGCTGCAGTGTTTGGATGGCCTCCCTCATGTTGACGAACAGCATCCTCCTCTTCCTCCTCCTCAGGCATTTGTGGGTCTGATTTATAGAGGGGAATGTTCCTCCTTACACAAATGTTGTGCAGGATGGCACAGGTCAAAATGATTTTGCAGACCATCTCAGGTGAATATAAGAGGCTGCCTCTGGTGATGTCGAGGCACCTGAATCTTGACTTCAGGATGCCAAAAGTCCTCTCTACTATGGTGTGTGTCCTCCAATGTGCCTCATTATAGGCACACTCTGCTGCTGTGCTTAGGTTTGCAAATGGGGTCATGGTCCATGGCTGGATCTCATAACCCTGAACAGCTGAAAGAGAAAATGAGTGTAAATATTTGGATGTTGCTTGCACCTTGATTATCTCTTTGCATGGCAGTTGTTCTCTTGTGTCATCTGTGACTCCTCTGTGTTTGTGTTATTGTGTGGGATCCTAGGCTTCTAGGATGTTCTTTCAGCATTAGGTTGTTTATTTATCTAAACTGTTGTTTGACTAATTGACTGGATATCAGTGGTATCTTTGTAAACTTGCAGTTCATTGTGTATCTCCCATGTATTATGTCAAGTGAAAGAAGTGTCCATGTGCCTTCACTGGAGGTGACATGATACTTCCACACACACAATCGATTCTACTGTGGTGGTAACACGGTTGCACTATGTGGCCTGAACATCCCATCCAATTCAACATATGTAATAGCATGTGAAAAACAACAGGGAGGTCCTTTGATTTGGCTAGGTGACAATGTACAACACATCTCCCTAAGTTTGCAGCACTGAAGTGTTCACAATTGACAATGCACAAATATCCCATGTGTGACACGTTCTATGTAAACCTATTTTTGTGCCTTCACCAAGTTGGCTCATGTGCAAATGTGTACCTACACTACTGAACCCGGTCCAGGTGAGCTGGCTAACTTTGTTGTGGGGGTGAAGGTTTGAGTGTCAGAAGGTTTATATGCCTGTACATCTGTTGTATATATGTATAATTGTCTCAATCCGTATGTGTAGCAATGTGCACTTTGCAATATTGTCACATAAATATGTGTTCTTAGCACAGTCCACTTCCTAATGTCAGCCCAGGAGTGATGTGAGATGTTGGTACTGCCTCAATGATTCCATGTCACTTTCATTTGAGTCATCGTCATCATGCTATGTGTCTCATGGTGTTTGACCTGCAGTGAAACACATTACACACCCCTTACACAGTACGTATTGCTTGGAAGGGTGTGTGATTGAGTGTTATTGATGTATTTTTTAAAGATTCATCTTCCAAGTTGTACTGCCAGTTAAGGCCATGTCATTATCACTGTGTGGTTTTAAATTGGTCCCTTGTGGCTCTGGAGTGGCATCTGTTGTTATTTGCATCTGTCATTTGTCCATTGGTGTGTATCCCATTGGGCCAGGATATCAAACATGACTAGCAGTGTCACAACCTTAGTGTCTTCCTGGCCATGTGTCAATGTAGTGGTGTATGTGTTGTGTGTCCTACAGGGTTGCTGTGCTGTGTGTATATAACTAGGTTTCTGTACTTACCAACAAGTAGGCCATTTCCATATAGTCCATCCTGGAAGTGTTGATTGATGGTGCTATGGTGGAAGATAAAGGAATCATGTACACTCTCAGGATACTTTGCCCCGATGTTGGTGATCAATCCCCGGTGATCCACAATGGCCTGCACATTGATGAAGTGTGTGTGCTTCCTATTGTAGTATAGATGCTCGGTTGCAGCAGGTGGCACAATCCGTACATGTGTGCAATCAATGGCACCAAGCATGTGGGGGAAGCCATTGATTTGGTAAAAGCCCTGTTTGGTCTCCTGCTGCTTCAGCTGTGTGTTGGGGATGCTGATGTGGCGGGGTGTGAGGGAGATGATGGCATCCAGTACCTCAGTTAGGAATACAGAGAATGAGGGCTGTGAGATCCCGGCAACCAGGGCACCAGTGGTTTGAAGAGAGCCACTTGCCAACATGTGGAGGACAGCTAGCAGCTTGGTCTCTGGTGGAATGAAGTGGGGTGTCTGCAAGCTGGGTGCCAACTGTGGCTCAATGTGGCGCAACAGCTGCTGTATGACTTACCAGTTTAGTCTGTACCTCTGGATGATGCCATGTTCCCTGATGCCCTGAAGAGTTGTCCTGGTCCTGAATATCCTCTCCTGCCTTCTGCGTTGCCTTTGGGGTCCCTGCTGGTGTGGTGGAAGCTGCTGCTGTTGGTCCTGTGCTCTGCGTCTTCGTGCATGCTGGATGAATAGCCCCTCCATGTCTTCCTTTTGGAGCTCTGATGTTGCTTCTGTGGGTTTTCCTTAAGTACTGGTGTGTTTGCCCCATTTTAACACCTGCCCTGACCCTGGCATTAATTTTTGATGCAAATCAGGTTGTGCGCCCTTTTTTAGACTCCGCCTCCCAGCCGTGCAGGATTTTTGCACGGTTGGATAAATCTGGCACACGGATGTTTAAGTCATTTTTTGGACGGGAACGTCTACCTTGCATATCATTAACGCAAGGCGGTTTCACGCAACCAGAAAATGACGCACACTGAGATATTTTGATGTTAGCGGGGTCTAGCGTCAAAGTATAAATATGGTGTTAGTTTTGCGCCAAATTTGCGTAAAAAAATGACGCAAATCCGGTGCAAGCAGAGTATAATATGTCCCATTGTACCTTGTTTATAAGTGAGACCTAAGCCTAGAGTAAGAAATTATTACTTACATCAAAACAATTGTGAATCATGTACTTTAAGTTCAATCAGGGCTGTAAATTAATATTAGTGGTGTGAAGAATATTATGCTAAATAATTTGTTAAATGTTTTGTGCAGTTCATGAAACAGTTTCTTGAATGGCATCCGTGTACCTGCAGGCACATGTAACATAACATAGAAACCCTAGGGTTCATAAATCCGCTTAAAAATCTACTAGAGTATCTCAATTTAAAAGTTGCATTCTGGAAGAAAACATGTTTTTATTCAAGTATTCATTTAAGTATTTTAAAATAGTCCAAATAAAAATGCTTGCAAAAATGTAATTTTGCAGTGCCCTTCATTGTAATTCTCCTCTTCTTCCAGCACATCAACTTCCTGCTGTTCTAAAATCAACACTTGTGAGAAATTTGGTTATTAATTACCGCAAGCAAGCCATTAATCACTGTCTAGTTAGGCCAAAACATAGAATCTCTGCAAAGCCTTTGGTAGCTATGCCACACACATCAGGCAATCCCCCTTACAAGCAAGTGACACTTTCAAGCAGTATCAGCTATTTTAAAGCAAAAAAAAACAATGGAATGCATTCACAAACCACCTGAAAAAGATAGAACAATGTTTGTTGTGAGCAAAAAGGCACCAAAACAATTTAGAATTGGAGCCAGAGATACTTTTTCTAAGAGATATCTACACGTGGTGACAGCCGAGTACAACTTTATGTTGCCCCAGAAAAACAAAGCACAGCCCACCATATTGTAAATCACACCATCAGACCTTTTTTTGGTAAGGCCCCTAGTGTTTTATTATAACAGTAAATGTGTCCTCACATTGTTGTTGGGCATGAAGAGGCATCTTGCACTCAAAAGTAGTGCAAATAACAGAGATACCATGAATGACAGCCACTCACGTCCCGGTTCTTTACGTTGTTCCAATGCTACAGCTGTAAAGTTTGCCACACTCAGGAATTCTATATATGTGGATCTATCTCTCTCTCCCTCTATCTCACTCTCTCTCTCTCTCTCTCTCTCTATATATATATATATATATATATATATATATATCTATTGCCATTTCTAAACTTTCACCAGTAACTGGCCTGCACTCAGGACAGGTGCCTCCGCTGCGTGGTGGTGAACCCACCATATATGCACTTCCAAAAACCAACACAGAGCACTCTTGGGATTCCAGTCATCATTTTATTACCAGTGAATGTGTTTCAGCCATTGCCTTCCTCAGCACTGGTCCAGTAATAGTAATTTGTCAATGATAGAACTTAAAAGAGGACTGCCGGCATCCTCGCTGATGGTTAAAGTCCATGGCAGCCATTACTAAATGGCTGTGGCGAGGGTAAAATGGAAACATAATGGCACCATGGATTTTTGGATTGCTTGCGATGACTAATCATGGTGTTAAGAGGACTGCGTAAAGCATTTGCAGTGCTGAATATCGATACATAAAGAATGGATAATTATGGCTAGTATGCCTGTATTATGAACAGAGGGCATATCACAGATGCAAGCATTGAAGACATATTTAAGACATATTTAATAATGACTGCCATGGACTTTAAACATCAACGAGGATGCTGGAATGATGGCGAAGGTGCTAGTTATAGTTACTTTAGGGCACAAGTTAGAGTTACTTGAAAGAACTCTAACTATAACTGCCGGATTTCTATGTTTTGTGTGAGTGAATTCAGAATTTAACTATAATGTCCCTGCAACCTTTGTTTTTCTTCAGTGAATTCCTATTTTTTTTAACATAAAGTATGTGTAATTATTATATGTTATTCCAATATTTAATGAAATCTTCTCAAAGTCATTGTAGCCAAAGATATACAATTTATTTTCCCTTTAATATCTTAAAAACTACTGAAGTAGCTGGTCAAGGCGGCGGGCTTATCTAGCCCTCTAACAACTGTAAACATAAGAATAGATCTTGATCAGGGAAAATCACCATTGAATGGTAGAGAGTGCCCCTCACACACCTCTACAAGTGACCAGCATGGACTGTCCTCTGAAGTAGGTCCAGATCGAGTAGCAAAAGGTTACCAGCAGGAACCAGCTGGGGCTGGAAATAAGCAGATTTTTCTCCAGAGATATCGGACTAGGCGTTCACAATAAATCGTTGGAATATACTTAAACTCCTGCAAGCCATACCCCCGCTGGAGAATATTCAATCCGCAGATATAAAATCAAATTTTTAAATAGGGACTGGACGCTAAACAGCCCCCACTAAGATTCCACCCTGGTGACCTGGTCTTCCGCATCTGTCAGCAACAGGGTTCTCAAGGAGAAAAATGTCTTTTATAAATGGTAAATTGAGCTTAAAACTCCCCAGCTGGTCCTGGTTAGCTATAAGGTAGATCCCACAGGAAAGAGTAAACCCTTAAAACCTTATTCAATTTTGAGGACAGCAACTGGAAACCTTACACGGCTATTTATCACCCAATAAATTACACGTTAGATAACGGACATGATCCAGGGCAATTAAATATAGGATGGCTTTCAGCGGCTCTCCACCATGGTGTGAACCGCTGACAAAATCCCTCTCTATTTAGATCACCCAAGGTTAACTGTCATCGTAACTCCTTAAAAATCTGTTCCTGGAACATAAATGGGATAAGTGTCAATAACCAGAGAAAAAACTTATCCCTGTGAACATACTTTCAAATTGTGCTTCTTCAGGAGACCTGGGCAATAAATCCTTTCACAATTGATGGCCATTTGGGTTTCTTCTCTCTAGCCTATAAAGTGAAGAAATTTGGCCAGCCGAAGGGGGGGTCTGGCGGCCTTCATAGCAGTTGGGCTGAAGGTAAACTGTATACAATTAAAAGAAGACTATGCTGATATTTTGGTAATAAAACTGCTAGATTGGCATAAGACGTTAGGTAGACCTCTGTGGGTAATAAATGTTTATATACACCCAGATGCCCACCCCAAGAAGCTATTGTCCTCTAAACTTGTGGTACTAGTATTAATGGGGATGCAAGAATCTGATGCCCCGGAGCTGCTAATAGCAGCAGATTTTAACATGAAGTTACTGCAACCACATGATAGAGAGGAACAGATAGTAAATCAGGATTTTATATGGTCTGTTCCACAACAAACTTTGGGCAGTGAGGTTAGGGGCGGTGGAGAGGCTAAA
The DNA here is from genome assembly GCF_031143425.1 of Pleurodeles waltl. Taxonomy (NCBI): domain Eukaryota; kingdom Metazoa; phylum Chordata; class Amphibia; order Caudata; family Salamandridae; genus Pleurodeles; species Pleurodeles waltl. The sequence continues at coordinate 1,477,674,050 of NC_090444.1, forward strand.
GTGGTTGCTTTCGTTAAAGATTTGGAGGCATCCGGCCTTAGAATCTTGACAGGAGATACCAACAGAACATCCCTCCTGCTCCTACCTGCTATGCTTTGGGATTTCAGTCGTCAGTGATTGATTATAGAATGGTTACTCTACCACTGTTGGCGATAATTGGATCCTATTGTAAAGACAGATTTAAGTGACCACGGCTTGCAAAGTATTGAGATAAATTATAGTGTTCCTATGCATAAACCAGCTATTACCTCTCCTAGGAACCTTATCTCAACCAATCACAAGAATTTTGGTGGCGTGGGGACTCAATCAAAACTATTGGGAAAACGTCTGAGGAACTACTTAACCAAATTGGGTGCAATTCAAGTGATGAACCAATAACCCTATGGTCATTATTCTTGGAGGAATTTGCAGCTAGATTTCTCTCTGACCCCCCCGGTAAACTGCATCTGCACTATGAGTTAGAGAAGGAAAAAAATTGAGATAAAATAGAAATAACAGCAGTCACTACACTGTTGAGGGAAAAGAGGAACCGGTTATCAAGATTAGCCAAAAAACAATTTAATGATCCCGGTATACAAAAAGACTTAAAAGTAATAAATAGTCAATATCGTAAACAGATATGGGAAGAAAAAACAAAGAAAAGGAAAGAATTTTGTGCAAAGGCCTATTTCCTAAGCAAACAAAATAACTCTCAGGCCTTCTGGAAAATGATTAACAACTCAAGTAGGGCCCCTACAAATCTATCAAGTTCAGATAGCTCTGAGTTATCTTGGTACGATTTTCTTACTCAGTATTTTAATCATGATAATCAAATTAAAGAAGAGGCGCTTTGCCCAGGGAGTCTACCAGTGACTTATGGGCTGCAATCGGATGATAATTCCGTCAGTTATAGATCTACGGATGATAATGATCAAATGTTCTCCGTCCCGCAGATAAAAAACCTTATTAATAGAAGCCGGCAGGACAGGGCCCCAGGCCCGAATGGGATCCCAAATGCTTTATATAAAACCAATCCAGGCTTCTGGGCAGAGAGGCTGGTCATGATCTATAATAGTGCATTGGAGTGTGAAACATTCCCATGCTGTTGTAAAGGTACCATTATCCACACAATTTTTAAAGGGGGTGATTGTTCCAAACCTGAGAATTATCGTTTAATCACCTTAACTGACACTGAGGGTAAATACTATGTAGGTGCCCTCTTGGAAGATCTACAGATGTGGGTTGCTCAAAAAAACATTATTCCGGTCAATCAGTCAGGATTTTAAAAGGGGCCTGGAACAGCAGTAAACATCCTATCCCTCACTACAATTATAGATAAATGTAAACAAGGAAAACACCCTCTGTATGTATGTTTTGTGGATTTTAAATCCGCCTTCAACTCGGTACTTCTTAGCCTACTGTGGGCAAATTTAAACTCCTGGAGTATCCCGGTGAAATTATTACAAGCAGTGCAGATGCTGTATTCTGGCATGTGGATTAGAGTGAAAATTGGAGATGGTACCTTTCTATCAAGGAAGGTGGGGACTGAACGCGGTTTTAAACAAGGCTGAGTCCTAGCGCCCTATCTTTTCAATCTTTATTTATCAGATCTGTCCTATATATTAAATGGGGTAAATGTACACCCCCCAAAGATTGGGGATCGCTTCATCTCAAATCTGATTTATGCTGATGATGTTGTCCTTTTAAATTACACAAAAATTGGATTACAGCGTTTAGCAACAAAATTGGTAGACCTTGCAGCGCAAAATCGTTTAGTTATAAATGAGAAGAAAACAAAGATTATGGAAATAAGAAGCAAAAGATAGAAAAAATATAAGTTGTACCTTCAAGGCTCAAAACTTGAACAAGTCAAATTTTATAGATAGTTGGGGGTACTACTAGATGAGAGGGAGTCATTCTCCCCCAGATAACAGATTTAGTACAAAAAGGAAATACCTTGCTGATTGCTTTTTGTTTCTTATTAAGAGTGTTAGATGGCCCCAGTAATAGGCCTCAGTTACAAGTGATAGCCGGCAAGTTAATTCCAAGTGTTACCTACGGTAGGGAAGCCCTGAGGGGAAGGGATGCAATCACCGTGAATGGGATTATTGGGAAAGTTTTTAGATCTATTTTCCACCTTCCCAAGAATGCATCTCAGGCCCAAATTAGGCTGGAGTTCGGGTATGTGAATCAAGTGATTGAAAGACAGGGGGCCTATATTAAACTTTGGAAAAGCATGCAACTTGCAAACGAAAATGGGTTAAGCAAAGCTCTTTGGAAAGAGCTAAATATGGAACCAAAGGTCCTCATCACAGTTATATTTTGACCAGTCTATGGATGATCTGGGTGTCCGTTCATTATGGGATAAGAGTTTTTTTAAAAATGATTAATCGTATGGCAATGAAAAAGTCCCTGGTTGTGGATAAGAGTCTCCTTTTTAGTAAATCCCATTTGTGGTTTATAATCAAGGAATATAAAATGCTAAAATGCCAGTTGTATCTGGATTGGGGTTGGTCAAAAAAAGAAAAAGATCTATTTATTAAATATAGATTTGGTCATCTTCCAGGAGGTCAAGATTTTGCACCAAGGGCTAGCTCAGGATTAACGTCATCTTGCTCTCTATGTGGGAGTGGAATAGGGGGTCTGTTACACCTGATTTGCATATGCCAAAGCTTAGGGCAAGAACAAAGAAGGTACCTCAAGGTCTTGATCAATCAGAGACTCATACGTACTTGTAGGCAGGCTGTGACCGCCTGTTTCAATTCCTCGGATTTTTCATTGAAGGTTAGGTTAGTAAAGTTTCTAAGTCAGGCCTCGAAAAACCTGGAAGCTCTGAGTATGCTAAAATCAGTAGTGGGTGTGGAACGAATTTGAGTTCTGGTCATTAGATTTTTGACTGACAAGATGGTAGCTGACATACAGCGAGTGCTAGTCCATAAGGTCTTAGCCAGTGAGATATTGGTACGGTAGGACTTTTATTTTATTAATCATATTAACAGTGGACTGTTTTAGGGAGAACAAGTATTGACTAATTTATTTTTATTTGTATCAATACAAATCTAATGGAATATTAATTAGGGTTATAAAAATTGTATACATTATAAGATTTTGTATTTTCAACAAAATTATTTTGTTATTGGGTAAGGTTTGGATATGAAATTGTACTGTGATTAATGAATAATATGGTCTGTGCAGAGGTTTTTATTAACTAAGCATGTTAATTATTAAATAAAAATTAGTGGAAGGATTTACACCGAATAAGCGAAAGTGTGGTCTGCGTACCAAAAGCTAGCTTTCTGCCAAATTTGGTGTAATTCTGTCCAGCGGTTCGGGGGTGTTTAAAGGTCCTATGGGAATTAACATGGGAAATGCAACTGTTCCCCCCTCCCATATTTCTTGGCCCCACTTGACAGATCACCTTGAAACTTTCCATGTGCAACAAGAATCACTGCAACACTTTTTTGGGAAAATGTGTGAAGATTCGTCAAATGGTGCCAAAGATATAGGCAAGTCAAAAAATAATTTTTCCATGGAAAGATGGTCCTAACTATAGCTACTTAGGGCCAGATGTAGGAAGCCTTTTGCGCCTCGCAAACGGCGAAAAACGCAGTTTGCGAGGCGCAAAAGGCCAAACGCGATGCACAACCGCAAATTGCGAGTCGGGAATGGGTGTTCCCTTCCTATTTGCGACCGCATCGCCATGCTGAGTTGATTTGAGACCGCGAATTACCATCCACTTGAAGTGGATGGTAACTGATTCGCAAAAGGGAAGGGACCCCTTCCCCTTTGTGAATATCAATAAAAATATTTTTTCAGAGCAGGCAGTGGTCCTATGGACCACTGCCTACTCTGAAAAAAACTAAACCAAATGGTTTCGGAATTTTTTCTTTTTGCAGCTCGTTTTCCTTTAAGGAAAACGGGCTGCAAAAAGAAAAAAAATAACTGCTTTATTCAAAAAGCAGTCACGGACATGGTCGTCTGCTGTCTCCAGCAGGCCACCATCCCTGTGAGTGCATGGACTCGCTATGGGGCCGCAAACTGCGACCCACCTCATTAATATTCATGAGGTGGGTCTTTGCGACCCCATAGCGAGTCGCAGAAGGTGTCTGAGACACCTTTCTGCATGCACGTTTGCGAGCTGCAATTTGCGAGTCGCTATGACTCACAAATTGCAAGTCGCAAAAGAAAACTTACCTACATCTGGCCCCTAGTGGTTACCACCACTAGGTAAAATATATATAACAAAGGTTACAGCAATTTTATAGTTAGGCTCACATTTTAAACATACACAACCATAGAAATTAACCTATTACCCTATTAGACTTATTTGAAGTACCTATAACTCACACCCCAAGGTAACTATAACTCATGCCCCTGACATGCACAGTTTTTTTTGTAAATAATTGTCCAACAAATGTGACAGTAATATTATCAACGATGTTATAAAAGATGTTGTGATTGTTGTAATTTCTAGGATAATTAGCATTGCATGGTGAGGGCACGAGTTATAGTTACCTTTGGGTGTGAGTTGTTATGAAGCTTCCTAATTTCCTCATTTACTGCATTATGCTCAGTAGAAACCTCTTTCAGTTTTCCACTTCCCTTCCATGTAGATGGCATTCAGATATGCCACGCTTTTTTCATAAATTCAGAATTTTAGCACTTTAGTTGCACATTAGAACACTGTGGTAAAGCTGCTGATCGCCATGAAGTTAGCAGGCAGTCTACTGCTGGTATTGAAAGTACATGTTGCAGTCTGCATGTCAGAATGTGTTAATTAAATAGAAGCAGATATTTGAGACATAATTTAAACTGTGTCTTAATTTTGCTATCTTCTGTACTAACCATACTTTCTATGACTAAATGAGCCCCCTCATGTTGTTCCTTTCTAAATTAAGTGTTTTACATTTTTAAGTTTGATTCAAGATGGCTTTAGGACTGCCACACATTTGTCATAAGTAAGACTATTAATACTGTAGTTGTTCTTTAGAACACTCTGGGAGGCTGCAGTAGAAAATAGAGGAATTAGGTGGCCAGGCTGCTCCTGTTGAAAGTGCATGTTTTACTGAGAATATCAGACTTTGTTCTCACATGGCTAAGAAACGGAAAGATGGTTTACATTTACTGAAAATATGCTCTCATTTCAGCATCTAAAGCACCTTCCATAACCTCTATGAGAAAATCCTGAGAGGAAACGATTTTCTCTCAATCGTGACTCATGGACTCACAGCAGAAGGTCAGAATTTTTATAGGGTAAAATCACTTTAGTACACATCACAATTCCTAAAATTAATGTGGTACCATCAACAAATGATTTATATTTTAACTAAAATCTGTTATCACTGTTTATACATGCTCTTTTATATGATCCCCTAAAGCTGCCGTTCACTACAATGCATATCAATAGAGTCCATGTCCCAAATTTACAGGACACAGAGACCAAATCCTTGCGTCTTGTAATGGCTGCCTAAATGTATTGTTGAGGTTGTATCTAACCAAACAGGATTCACTAGTCTTCTTTAAATTGGACAGTCAGAGCATATCTGGATACCAACTGTGCAGATATCTATAAATATTAAACCTTGATTTCTCAACAGCTAATGCATGGATTTATCCCAAAGCACAAAGCAAATGCAAATACTTTCTAGACCATGATCTAGATTCTTGCCAAATGTGGTGTAATTCTGTTCAGCAGTTTTTGTGGTAGTGCTTCTTAAAAGTGTATGAAAAATGCATGGGGATTCTGCATTTTGGGACCCTCTTCTTTTTCTTGACACCTGCTTGATGGATCACCCAGAAACTGTTCATGGACAAACTAGTCACCACAAAGCACGTTTTTGGAAAGTTACATGAAGATTCATCTAATGTTGCAAAAGTTGTTAGCAAAACAAAAAAGGCATATCCAATGGAAACACTGACTATACTATAACTACACAGTGGTCACCACCACTGTGTAATATATGTGTGTATGTACACACACACACACACACACACACACACACACACACATAAATATGCATATCTTTCATTGTAAAGGTATGTGTGGTAAAGGCATATTCATGATAACATGGTAAAAGCATAAATGGTAAAGGCAATGCGTAATAAATACTTTTCATGGTAATGGATGTGTGGTAATGGAACTATGTTGTAATGCCTGCATGGTAAAGGCTGTTCCCCTAGATCTTAATCTATCATTAAATCAGTCTTTGAAAACTGAGTGAAAATTAACTTTAAAATACTTTGTTAGAATCCTTGCAGATTTTGAATGAAGAATTTTAACTATACCTGGGCCTGTTCATTGACAATGCAGATGAAATCTGAACAGTGAAAATGTTTTTGAGCCTTCAGTCACTGATAAGGTACATATTTCAAATGTAATATGCAACTTTTTTTAAATCGTAAGCACCCTGCCATGTGGGCATATGGCACACTGTACTGGCAATTTAGTAATATAAAAATGTTATCCTACATGCCAAAGCCAACTTTTCTGTCCATGTGTCACTGCAGTGCTTTCAAAGTGCAGCCCAGCAAGAGCATATTTCTGCTATTATCAGCCACAAATTTGAGGTGACCAATCTGGGGTGGTCATTCAGATATGTCATATTCCCTACAGCACGTAAAGGCAGTAACTTTTGTAATTAAGCCCTGGCATAATGTTTGCTACACGGGCATTTCAAGAAATACAAGCAACACCCAAGGTAACATTGTTTTGCTGCCTTGCATGGATGAGATGTCCATTGGTGGAACAACAATGCTAACAACCTGAATGCTAGCAGCATTTCCTTAACATGAGCACCTATAAAATAACTTGAGAAGTTTTTTTTATATTAACTTTTACCCAACCAGACCATTAGATAATTTTTCAGTATAAATACATTTTAAATGTTTTCAGATTAGAAAGAAACTCCATACGGAGAGAGGCAACTAATCATCATTATAATCATTATTCTTCCCATGTCTGCAAACACTGCTACATCATCTACAGTTGGAAGTTGGAATTGTTACATTTTTTGGAAAATCAAGTATTTTCAGTGTCAATTTTTGCAAGCACCAATGTTTGTGTTTCTTTTTTGCTGTTTTCATTGTGTTTATTTGTTGTTGATTGCTGAGAATGTAAGTTAGAAAGGGTGCAGCAACGCCTATGTAAGATAAAGGAATAATATACATTTTTGGATGGGCAGGCCTAGAGTCAATAATATGTCCTCATATGACTTGGAGCTTTTCTGATTTGTCTATGGTGTTTTCCTTTTTGGGGACTAGTGTGCTGTAGGCCTTAAATATATTTATGTATTTTTCACATTCTCACTGCCTCTGCATTAGAGGTATTTTTATAATTTTAGAGGATTGTGGATGCCTTGTACTCATGTCAGATTTAGGCAGTTTAGTGTCTGCATACTCCTGTTTGTGTCTAGGGTTGGAGTGGCTCCAGGAATCCAGACCAACGTTGCAAGACATTTTGCTTTGTTCTTCCAGAAAAGCCTGGCTATAATTTCATGTGTGTAGTTATGGTTCTATAAGATTGATGCTTTTTTGTTCCTCCTCAACTCTTGAAATTATTTTACAGGGGTAATTGCTGTCTTGTGCTGTTTGTGTTTTGGGACATTTTTTAAAGGTGATCTTAATCTTTACTCGCTGTTTCTATGTTGCTGTGTTGTCATTATATATTTGAATTTTGACTGGATTTGTTTTAAATTATTGTTGTTGCTTTGTTGGTAATAAACTAAAGGCCCAGAAATAGACCAAGTCATATTTGGGTGTATATATGTGTGCATTAATTTTCATGCATCCTGTAAGTTATGGTTTGTTGAGGGGAAAAGGGGCTCCAGCCAGGGTAGAGTAGCCACATTCTCTTTGTTTGACATGCCTTCTTTTTTTGCTGGCTATGTGGGTGACCATCATTTTGCAGAGCCAGTGTGTGTGTGTGTGTTTATAGCATGTGCATGTTTGTTTATGTGTTTTTGTTGGTCGATTTGTCTTTGATATCCATGCCTCTTTCTTTGCTCGTCATGTGGTGAGTGACTACCATTTTGTGAAGTCAGTCTTTATTCCACTTTAAAAAGCCATTTTTTATGAGCATTTACAGAGGCCCAAGGCATTTTTATGTCAATTGTTTTTCTTTTCCTAGTATATTGAAATATTAATTTGTTCTTTGAGATGAGTGTAGCACCTGCCTCCCATAGTGGCCCCCCTAGTGGCTCATAGGATACACATGGGCCCTGGAGGGACAACATACTTTTTTATGAGTTTATTCTGTTTGTATTACTGTTATGAAGATGATGGTGATGTTGACTCATATTGCTTTGACAAGAAATGCCAATTATCACTTGTTGCCTTCCTTTTTTATGTTTTGTTTGCAGATGCACAAGAGGATACTGACTGAGAGAAAGAGAAGTCTGTGAGTTAGCTGACATTGGAGTTCAGAGACCTCATTGCTAAGCACTTCTGCTGCTGATCAACAAGTGAATGAGTAAAGAAGGTGGCCCCAAAGTAGCAAGGCTCTGCAAAGAAAGTAGCCAGTGAGAAGACGTCTGTGCCACCATGGACATCAAACCCTTATTCTTTTTCAGGCTATGCCATATACTTTCTGTCTACACAACATACCTGTGGCACCGTCTTGTGTGTGGAAAAGTGCTGGAAGAACCAAAACCAAAGCAGATGTTTTTCAGCTATACAGTGACTGTATTCATGGTTGTGGGCTCTGAATCCGAAATAAAATTGACAGCAAACTTAGGGGGTCATTCTGACCCTGGCGGTCATTGACCGCCAGGGTCAACGACCGCGGGAGCACCGCCAACAGGCTGGCGGTGCTCCCAAGGGCATTCTGACCACGGCGGTATGGCCGCGGTCAGAAACGGAAAACCGGCGGTCTCCTGCCGGTTTTCCGCTGCCCTGAGGAATCCTCCATGGCGGCGCAGCTTGCTGCGCCGCCATGGGGATTCCGACCCCCTCACCGCCATCCTGTTCCTGGCGGTTGTGACCGCCAGGAACAGGATGGCGGTGAGGGGTGTCGTGGGGCCCCTGGGGGCCCCTGCAGTGCCCATGCCAATGGCATGGGCACTGCAGGGGCCCCCGTAAGAGGGCCCCTAAAAGATTTTCAGTGTCTGAAAATCGCGACGGGTGCTACTGCACCAGTCGCACCCTTCCCACTCCGCCGGCTCCATTCGGAGCCGGCTTCCTCTTGGGAAGGGGTTTCCCGCTGGGCTGGCCTTTCTTTACTCCATATTTATAAGTCCATTCAAAGTAGCTTTGCATGGTATCACAGATATGAGTTGTGGAGCAAGGGTCTCAAAAATATATGCCGTAGGAGTCTTAATTGATTAGTATTGATTAGCATTTTGGTAATGTATTGCACTTCAGGATTTTGTAATTCTTGTGAGGCATCTCAGTTTGCCTGGACTAGACCAGGACTAAAATTCTTTTTATGTTTTTTGTTCAACAGGTCTGTCTCTTGTTGGAAGAAATTAAATCTGTAAGTGTTGACAAAAACATACATAATAAGTACAAATGTGTATCTGCTTCTATGGGCAATGAGAAAACTCAAGGATTCCTGCCCATGTGGACTGGGAAAGGGTGAGCTATTTATAATAATACAAACTAGTGGCTCAAGTGGCAAACCCTAAGTGGTTGTTGTGGACATGATGATGGACACAGCTAACCTTTTTTATTGTTTGAGTGATCAACCATTCATTGCACCTGCAGCTTGTTACCTAGGAAACGTGGCACTAGAATGGCCTTAAGTTAATTGTTCTCAAGCTAATCCTCTTCATTCTAACAGCTCATGTACCATGCTTACAGAGTTTCTCTAATACTGTAATTTTGTTTTTTCATTCTACAGATTTTCTCTTCTGCAAAGAAGTGGAACCTCCCTGGTGCTCCTGCTCTTTGTTTCCCCCCTGTTTCAGTGACAGACAATGTCAGACTAATGTATTTTCACTGTTTGTGCATAGTATATGTATTCTTAAATTTAATTATAAATATTTTTGAAGTCTGTGTGTATTGTTGCTATTTTTGACTCCAGCCTCAATAAAAAAGGTTAATTTCGGAGTCAGTTGTCTGCTAAAGACTTAGGCCCTGATTTAGATGTTGACAGACAGGTTCCTCCGTCACAATTCTGACAGATATCCTGTCTACCTTAAATCTAAATCCCACAAAATATAATAGGATTTAGATTTCGGTGTACTGGAAATCCATCACCGCTATGACGGAGTAACCAATCCTCCAATATCTAAATTTAACTTGCCTCTTATATTCCTTCCATGACAGATATGCCACAGTGATTGTCTCACTAAATGCTCTGTTTGTCTCAGTAACATTTTCTCAGATTCCATTACCCATCCAATCATCAATCCCCTATCCTCTTCCCCCAGATAGTTTGATCTATTGTACTATTATATATTTCTACTGTTAACAGATCTCAGACTTGGCAGAACAGATTTGGTATAAACAACATAGTGTGAGGTTACAAAAAGTGCCGAAACATTCACCCTTTTCTAGGCCAGAAAGGGATCATACTTTAGAAAATAAAGTATAATAATGTTAAGTAAAGGATATGTAGTGTACACTGTTTCCACTATCTAGGGAGGACTCTTCTGTTCTGAAATAACCGCCCCCAGAGACGTGTTTGTTCACTTACTTTAGTGCATGAAACTTAAGCTGTGCTAACTTTATTTATATTGGACTTTGTCTTGGAATTTTCTTTTACTTTGATATTTCAGAAGGAGAAACCCTTTTTGCTTGTCTATCTTTCTGAATAAAAAGAACCTTATTTTTTCGGTGACGTCTACCCTGTTTTGGCCCTTTAAGGTTGCCAGCAGTTTGACCCTTTTGAGAGAAAATACATCACGCACATCAAGTCTTTGGGAGGTAGCATGCAATACCTTTCTATTCATATAAGATTTAAAGGGAATGGCTGGGTTTGGACAGAACCCTGAAGTAAGCATATTATACACATCTTCTGCATTCCATGGGTTCTTGTACTTATAAATAGTATTCCTCCTTAGTGGTGTGTGATGATGACTAGTTTCAGAGTGTAGGGCAGTATACATATATTATTATTACTTCTGACTGTTGGGAGGATGAGTGCTCTCATGTGACATTAAGTAACATGGGGAAAAGGCAAAAGTAAAGTAATGGATTTTTAGTTTTCCACACTGCTGATTAAAGAAGGGTAGACTGGAGGCTTGCATTAGGGTTAGTTGTGTAAGGGAGCTCAGGTTAAGTAGAGAATAGGAAGAGGACAATGAAGGTGGACACCTGGCCAATTTATTTATGATGGGCTAGGATTAGAGCTCAGCATCTGCTCTGATAGTAGGTACCAGGAGCATCCTATTTTATGGATGTTACATTAGAAACTACTAACACCACTAATTACAACATTAATAATAATAATAAAAACATATGAATAGGTAAAATAAAATATTTATTTTTACAAAAAATTAACCCACTCACTCCATCAGCAAAAGACCCATCCTCCCTCCCCCTCAGAAGACTACTCTACATCTCAAACCCTTTCACAACTTTTTCCGCCAACACCACCCAGAACAGGCCCGCATCTAATCCTAAAACTTCAAAAACTATCCTTCTTCATAATGTACCCCTGATTCAATTGTTACCAACCACACTACCCTCAACAGGCACAACCCTTTCATATGTTCCTCTAAGACCCAAAGAACTAACCTATACTAACCAAATTCGCCCCTTTCCTAACTGTTCCCACCCACATCACCTGCAAAAGACATACCCCTCTACATACTCATGCCATTCTAAAACTTAAAATGCCCCTCTGGTCCTTTAATTCTTCAAAGTCTTTGAGGGCCTCATGGAATAGGACCTCTATGGCTCGGAGGGTAGTTGTAGTGACTGCTGCGTGCGGAAGTCTACTTTTCCACCAGTGGTAACTTGGCTGATGGAGCCTTGCCCTTGATTCCCCCAGTGGGACACGAGAAGAAGAAGAAATTGCTGCTGCTCCCACGTCTTCCTCCTACTCCTTCCCTTGTATCACCAATTGGTGATGGACTACATCCATTTTCTGGAGGTGTAGCCAAGTGGCTACCTCTCACTGACACCCAAGCTTCTTGGTGATACTGGAACCTGGAGCTGGTCATCCAATGGTAACATCAGGATGTTGTTGTGAGGAAGGAGAAAAGAACATAAACTGCAGCACCCATTACAAGCACATTTTATAGTATGCCAGGCACATAGAGTTGCTGGTTCTCTAGGGCCACTGGAATTATTTAAATGATTCTTTCTGTGTCCTTTCTAAGTGCACATTGATAATGTAATTACTATTTACAGTATTATGCATTAATCCTCTGCAATCACCTGTACAATAGAAAGGTACTGAGCTCAAGCGGAATAAAACAAAATAAAAGTTTAAATTAATGATTTAATGGGGTGACATTTTGTTTCACCAGACACCTAATGTGTGTTTAGAAGAAAATGGCTAGACAGAAAAAGTATGTGTATTACCATTGAACCATTGAAATCTTATGTGATTTAAAGTTCTGCTGTCCAGTTTATGTTACTATATTATGAAACTAATATTCCTGTGTTGGAGAGCAAGTGAATGTTAGTTTGGTTATAGACAGTTTTGGTGGTTAATGGAAGATAGATGATGGACCAGTGTAAGAGATGGCATATAAGGAAGAAAGTACAGAAGAAGTTGAGGAAGAATTTGTAGCATGTGCTGACAATGGGAAGGGACTTGGTGACAAGTGTGGCTATGGGTAGGGGTACATGACCATACCACTTCTTCTCTTAAATTAAATGAACGAGGAGCAGGAACTGCACAACAAGAAGGGTAGATAACTTAAAATAGATAGGGCCTGGGTTTAGCAAATATTAAGGAAGGAAAGGAATACCTTAACAAAACTCATCAAATGCAGAAGTTGCCTTTGCGAAAAGTCCTTCACTTACCTGTTTTTTCATACAGCTATTTGCTTCTCCTCTGCAATCCTAATTTGCAAGATTACACTGACTGTTCACCTTCTCTTCGAATGTGAATATAGGCCTTGTAGTTTATAATAGACCAGCGATGGCCTTACCTAGCTGGGCTTTCCATCTTAGCCGCACTTCGAAGCATATATCCAGATAATCATACCAGGAAACACAATCTAGGGCAACACCAGGGACAATGAGTTATCTCTTACAATATGATGTACAGTTACTAGGTATGAATGTTCTTATGGCATATACGGTTAGATCCTTCTTATTGCCTTAGCAAGTAAAGAGACTTGGTAGTAGTTTAAATTATTCTTTTCAGCTACCTTCCCTATGTGGAGGTACCAGAATCATGAAATCGGGATCCTATTATTTGTAACAGTATTAAACACCTTAGTGAGAACACAGGATCATAGTTTAGGCTACTCATAAAATAGGTCAGGAGCTATTTGATTTAGGCCTGGAGTTTTGTTCTATTTTCATACTAAAGATAGCTCTTACCATACCTTAAACTAGAATTTTTTACCCACATATATTTCATTGTTTACCACAATGTCGTGGTATTTGATTGCTAGGACTTTAGAGCCAATTGCCCAATCTTCAGAAAACTTACCAAAAAAAGGTCATTCACCTCCTCTCCTTCCTGGAAAATTTCAGGGTAATATGCCATGCAGAGATAAAGAAAAAGGGGTGTCCCAAAATGTTGATATCCAATGTTAATTCCTGTAAGAAACGTTTCTTGAAGCTTAAACAAAATAGCTGAATGGAATTACATCAAATTTGGTAAAAGGTAAGACCTTCACTTCAGGGATACAAAAAAAAAAAAAACTATTTTTAACCCCTTCATTACCATCCTACGCACCACTTAAAACACAAATTTCTCTACAATGACTGAACAGATCCATGTCAAATAAATAAAAAACACACTTTCAAAGTAAAGTTCTAACTGTTTGACTGATTTGGTGTAATTCAGTCCAGCTCTTTTTCCTTTACTGGATAGCAAATTTTCCTATGGGAATTAACATGAAAAATCAACTTTTTGGACCCTGCATCCCACTCTCTGCAAAAGCCCATCTCTGTCTGCAGAACAGAGAAAATATATATTTGTGTGTGGTTTTTTTTTGTGGGTTATCTTTTTATCATTGCTTGTTTTCCAATTATTTTTGTATGTTTTCAACTACTGCTTTTGTATATTATTTTAAAGTTTTTGTTTTTCATATCTTTTATATTTTTTAAATACTGTTTTGTATTTGTTTAGATTATTTTGAAAATGTTATTTTACTTTTTCATTACTTCTTTTGTTTTTTTACATGAGCCTTTGTACTCTGTTTACAGGTACATTCACAGTCTCTAGTATATTTTAACTACACCACAGACTACAACTTTGTAACGGTGTTGGCAGGATAGCCCAAAATACTGTATATTTCATAATTTTCTTTCTCTTCTCATCGCAGTACTTATGCCAGAGCATTGAGGGATATAGTGAAATTCCTGCGGTTTTAGGTCTTACTGTACAGCTGTGTCTAGAAATACTACTGCAGCACCTATAAGAGACAGAGAAACACCATATTATTCAGTAATGTCATTATTTTCATTTATAGACAGGAAGTTCTCATGCTTAATCTTTTATTAAAGAATGGAATTGGGGAGGATTTACTCTTTCTCAAATGCCTACTTATTTTTTTTTTGGTTTTGCCCCAAAATGTTTTTGCATCAAGCTACCATTGCATCCCAACAGAGGACAGTAAAGAACAGCTCCACAAAGAGAAGGAGCACAGGAACCACCAGTGACCACCAATTAGCCTCTTTTGTGGCAATCTTTTACCATTCGAGAGGAGCAGAAGAGAGTGTCTGCAGATTGTGATGAGTAAAATGTGCAGTCTTGATTTTTCAAAAGGTACTTCAAAAAATTACTCTTTTGGAATGCCTGGCATGTGGAAGTACATGCAGAGTTGCTACAACAGACAGTTAATCCCTGTAAAACGAAAGTGGGATAACCAAGAAGGTATTTCAACATCTACAGCTCTTCATCCTGCAGTCCAGGTTTGGGGCATAGCCGCTCCTAATGCTGCTGCTGACTTGACCCATGACCAGAACCCCTTCAGGAGATCAGAGTGCACAAGGCCGGGACAGGCTGTAAGCTAACCATAAAAAGTTAGCAAAAATTAGTTTATTTTTATTAAATGTATGGTATTTGTCATGCCTGTCCATTAATGTTGATATAGCCTTAAAGTGTGCCATAATAGGTTATAAATAACAATAAAAGGCTTGCCTAATGTTATAGTTTCAACTTAAAGATGAACATCTATTAAAACTGGTTCAGACTGTAAGGGCTAAAATAGTCTGCTACAGCAGCCTAAAGGTCCCAGAATTATAGAGAAATAAAGTCACGCACCAACACAGACACCTTTGTGTCATAGTGCAAAAGTGTCTGCTTTTCATAAAGCATAACTTTTGTATTTGAAGGGGTCACTTACAGTATACAAACTACCCTGTAAGGCATGTCCCCCTTTTGCTTGTGTGCTATACAATGCAACACACATGCACAATGGAAAATAAAGAGAAATTGAACTATTGTTAACATGGTTTGGTCATTTAAAGGGGCTTGTATGTCTAGGGGAGTAGAAGGTATGCAAAAGATAGTATACAGGGCAAAGACTGTGCACAGAGGAATCTCACCCACCTATGTTTAGATGATTGCCCATGGGAGATTGGCTGTCTGTGAAAGCTTTGGCACATGGCAAAGGATGTATGGATTGGGGATTTGACTACCTAGGAAAGGCTTGGTCATCTGGAGGGAGTGGGCTATATGTGATGGGTTGAACAAAGGGCAAAGAACATCTGCAACAGTGTCTTTCCGACCTATGTGTGGTTAGTTGCCCATGGGTTCAGCTGTCCATGAGGTGTTCAGCATAGTATGAAGGTCATGCTCACTGTGGTTTACCCACCTGAAAGGGACTTGTTTTTTTTAATATGTGTGGTGCCTGTGAGGAGTTATGCACAGTACAAACACTGCGCACAGGAGGGGCTTGTCCATCCATATGTGAGTGGTATCCCAATGGGGTTGGCTGTTCACAAAGGGTTTGGCACAGGGTAAATACTATAGACACTGAGGATTTGGCCACCTAACAGATGACAGAATGTCCTCAAACACACTTATAGCCCACTGCAGCAGGATATACCACCCATAAAAGTCCATGTGCCCAACCCTCTATGGACGCAACCCAAAGGTCATGCATGGCATGAGCATTGCATGTGTGTAGTCCGATGACCTGGCCTATGACCAGAATCCTGAGAGCTGCCAACCCTCACATACCCCAATACCCATATTTAATTATTTTAATATTTTTTGTTCTGTTCTACAGTACTCATGCATCATATTCCACCCCCCAGTCCAGCAAAACCATGCAAACTTCATTTTCTGAAGCTAGCTTTGGTCTCGGGGTAGCATGTGTACCACAGTACCACTAGAGGGAATGCGCTCGGTCATGTGAAAGCACCATGGTACCTGTAGCACAAGACACAAAAAAACATTTTCTTTTTGGCTTTAGGAAGGTCCCTCTAGATCCCTGCCAGAAGTGCCATGATTTTATGTGCCCCTGTACAGACCTCTTTATTTTGGGAAGGGTATTTTTAGGGTTTAGATGTGGGTAGGGTATACAGTGATGAGGGTAATTTCAGGGTTTAGTGGTGGGCAGGGCAATAGGGTGTTAAGGGTAATTTTAGGGTTTGGGTGCTTAGGGGTATAATGCAATAAGGGTATTTTAGGGTTTGGAGTGGGTAAAAGTATAGGGTGTTATGGGCATTTTTAATTTTTATGGGTGGATAAGGTATAGGATTGTGAGGGCATTTTTCAGGTTGAGGGGTGGATATAGGTGTAGGGTAGCAACTGTACTTTTATGGTTTAAGGTGTAGATGAGGGTATAGGATGGTAAGTGCATTTTTAGGGATTCTTGCTGAAAAGCTGTATAAAGAAACACCACATCCAGGGTGGCCATTAGATGGGCATTTTTCCAAAGAATCTCCTTCATTTTTTATACACATTCTGAAAAGTATCATACGTTCATAAATATGATGGTAATGATGGTAATGGTGTAAATAATTGACAGAAAGCTAGGCCTTTACTTGCAAAGCATGTTGTTTTGTGACTTGGTGCAAATCCATTTAGCAGTTTTTTGAGAAATTAAGATTAAAAATAGATATACTTGGGTGGTTGGCATTCATCAGTACAGCAAATCTAAAAATAAAGCAGTATGATTGGCCAAGAGAGATTTTATTCCTGTTGGTTGGTCCCTTCAGTCCTGTGGATTGGTACCAGATCAAGTAATCTGATTGACTGGCTGCAATATGAAAAGAACTGTTATGATTGCCATAAGAAGACATGGGGACTAAGGCCCGTATTTATACTTTTTTTAGCGCCGCATTTGCGCCACTTTTTGACGCAAAACGGCGCAAACCTACAAAATACAATGGCATTTTGCAAGTTTGCGCCATTTTTGCGTCAAAAAACGACGCAAATGAGGCGCAAAAAAAGTATAAATACGGGCCTAAGTCCCTTTGACATGAAATTAAAACATAAATCAAATAAAGAGGACTGTATAGGGGCACTTAAAATCATGGCAGTTCTGGCAGGGATCTAGAGGGACTGTCCTAAAGCCAAAAAGGCTCAAATAAATGTTTTTCCACATGACCCAGCGCGTCCCTGTTAGTGGTACCATGGTACACATGCTGCCATGAGTCTCCAGCCCGGCAGCTGTCACATTCCCACCCTCTTGATTACAACCCGACCTCCCGCCATGGTTTCCGTGGTTTTTGTACCACCACGAAAACCATGGTGGTAAGCACTTTCAGTGCCAGGGAATTAATTCCCTGGCACTGATAGGGGTCTCCCCCGACCCCTCTCCAGAGTCCTCCTCCACCCTCCCCCACCAACTTCTGCCCACTGCACATATACACACATGCACATATGCATACTCACCTCCACCCAAGCATGTACACATACATACCCACACACCCCAACACACACCAACATTCCTTGTAACACACATGCATCCACAACACACAACACTCACAATCACTCATTCACACATGAATCAAACGTGACTCACACCCACATGCACGCAACCCAAAACCTACAGCTACCCTCCTACAGACACACAACACCCCCCCACCCCCCTCTCCAGTCAGAGAACCTGATTTACCTGCTTGCAGGGGGTCCTCCGGCTGGAGACGGTCCTCTAGCAAAACACCACCAGCCCGTATCATTGCTCATGATACGGTCGGCTGTGTTTTGTTGGCGTGGCAGTGCTGCTGACAGCAGTGCCACCTTACTGCCGTCCGCCGCAATGACCGGCAGTGGTGTTCCACCAGATTTCTGGTGGAATACTGTCGGCAGTCATAATAAGCATTGCCAGCTGGTAGCCACGGCGCCGGTATGTTGGCGGCCGTCGCCGTGGCGGTTGGTGGTCAATACCGCCAATGTTGTAATGAGGGCCATTATCTTATGTGGGTGATTCATCACTTCACTTTGATGACTGAAGTGGACAAGAGTTTGTGGTCTGGGCAGTAGTGAGTGAATGTAATGCAGTATGAGGTGAATAGTATTCACACATCTCTAATGAATCGTGCTTATGAGTGGCTGAGTGTATCTATGAAAAGTCAGTTTGAGTGGATGGTGGTGGCTAACCAGAAAGTTGTGTTTTTTAACTGTATTTCAGGCTCTCACAATGTAGGAGATGCTTTGTTCCAGATTAATGTCCCAACAATTTTGATTTATCATGATATTATGCTATCTAGTTTCATTCCATGAGTGCTGCATGAATGACTATAGAGAAATAAAGGCAGTAGTGGGGGGTGGGTGATATACTGGTGTTGTAGTCAGTAAAGAAGGTAAACATGGTATCAGTTTTAATGTCAATAGCCATGGTGCATGCCACATGGTTTAAAACAACGTCATTAAATTATGGACGATGACTGAATTATGACATTCATCATCACCTTTATTTTGGCTGTAAGCCATAAAAGCAAGATACTATTTATGGCTAAAAAATACATAATCTATTACAAATAATTTAAAAATACATAAAATCATTAATAAATTGCAATTGTAAAATCACCAAAAAGTGAGGAAATACTCATTTGGAATGGACATTATCACAGCAATTCATAGTTTGGTTCTTAAAGACAATGGCCATTTGCCCACAGAGTCCTTATAAAACCCTCCTTTGTAATAATACTCATTCTATGGGTTAAGGGCTACCCCATTGAAAGATGGGTAAGTTTAAGCACTATTCCTACCGCATACTAACCAGTGGCCATAATATAAAGGTTGTGTTCTACAAACTAGAAGAGCAACTCTTAGATCTCTCAATCCAGGCACATCACAGAAAGCTGGCGACTGCAAACACTACCTTTCCACTAATGTCACTTGATAATACACATAGGCCCTCATTCTGACCCTGGCGGTTTGTAACCGCCAGGGCAGAGGGCAGAGGAAGCACCGCCAACAGGCTGGCGGTGCTTCCGGTGCAATTCTGACCGCGGCGGTAAAGCCGCAGTCAGAAAAGGGGAACCAGCGGTTTCCCGCCGGTTTTCCCGCCGGTTTTCCCCTGCCCCAGGGAATCCTCCATGGCGGTGCTGCATGCAGCGCCGCCATGGGGATTCCGACCCCCTTCCCGCCAACCTGTTCCTGGTGGTGTAAGGCTGGCGGGAACGGGTGTCGTGGGGCCCCTGGGGGCCCCTGCAGTGCCCATGCCACTGGCATGTGCACTGCAGGGGCCCCCTAACAGGGCCCCATTAAGATTTTCATCTAGAGGAGAAAGAGTTCAATGGCAAAATTCCTAATCTTAATTTGATGAACAGATTCTTTGCCTGTGTCGGGTATATATTATCTATGTAGTGTTCGAACTTAGGCAGGCACTTATGATGAAAAAATTATTCTGTTCTACTGCCCGTTAACTGTACTTGCCAAATCTGGGTTAATACAGCCTCCAAGTATAGCCTTTTTACACGCAGTGCTATACCTCTTGTTATATTCTACGGGCATCTCCATAGCTCCTCCATTTTGATCCAGTGGCACAGGTCCTTAATATAATCAAGCCATAGAATAGATGTCTCTTTATCAAAAGATAGTAACTCCAGCATGGCTATCCTATAGGACCCCAAGTGCTCAGAAGACCACAGATGCACTCAATATAAAAGGGGTTTCAAGGCAATTACACAATGTATTTGGTTTAAGGCCAAGTCAAATCTAAGTGGAATGAGTGGGGTGCTGACAGGTAAATGTAGCATGGAGCGCAGAAACTTGTTTTGAATTGGGTTTAATCTATATGAATTACAATGCACCCAAAGCTCTGCACCATAAATTGCATCTGTCACTGCTGCAGCCTTATATACCGTGAGTGCCAGAGAGAGTGACCCTCCCAAAGAGTTCTTTATCCTCCTACAAATAACCATTGCCAGCTACTGTAAGATAACAGAGCTTTTCTCCAGTTGTGAAGTCCAAGAAAGATTGTCTGACATTCTTATACCCAAATCATCAAATTTCTTAACCTGGATTGAGTTCTAACCCCTTCACTTCACAAAATGCTGCAAAAGAATCTAATTCATTTTGTTGTCCCATTGGGGTTCTTGATATAAGCAAGGTGTCATCAGTGAACATA
Organism: Pleurodeles waltl; assembly: GCF_031143425.1. Lineage (NCBI taxonomy): Eukaryota > Metazoa > Chordata > Amphibia > Caudata > Salamandridae > Pleurodeles > Pleurodeles waltl. The sequence continues at coordinate 1,477,694,629 of NC_090444.1, forward strand.
AGAAAAGGTGCTGGTATTCCCTTTAATTTGGGAGCATCTTGATTGCACCGAGCCAACTGGTCCACTGCCAGGTTAATATAAAGGCTAAACAAAGTAGGGGCCAAGACACACCCCTGTCTCACCCCACTTGCAGTCTGAATTGGGTCAATAAGATCACCTCCCACCGTCCACCTAACTCTAGCGTAGGTGCCCTAGTACAAATATCTTATTAGCCCCAAGGGGTCTCTATCCATACCATAGGCTTTTAAGACTCTCCAAAGAGACTCCTGTGGAACCAAGTCAAAAGCCGCCCTCAAGTCAATGAAGGCAACGTAGAGATAGTCATGTTTTAGGGTCAGGTACTTCCAACAAAGTGATTAAACTTAAAGACTTGATCCACTGTGCTAACCCTTTTTTGGAATCCACCCTGCCAATCAGCAAGGATGTGATGGTCAACAATCCATGAATGCAACCTTGCCAGAATCTGTTTACAAAAAATCTTATGGCTGATGTCAATTAAACGTATTGGTCTGTAATTTCCTGGAGAGCCTCTGTCCCCCTTTCTATAGATTGGCATGATTGTTACCTTCTCCCTTCAGAATGGCATTAATTAGGGTGTTTAAATATGGTATCCATACCTCAGGTATTGACAGATGCAAATCACCCCGGATGCCCATTGCTTTCCCCTTATTTAGGGACTGCAAGGCTGTGGAGGTTTCATCCAGAGTAAATCCTGCCAGGTCAGGACTAGAGGGGCCCTACTTACTGTGTAATGGATTGCCAGCAACATCCCTATGAGCTGTTACCAATATACTCTCACTATGTCTTTCTCTAGGGAGCCCTTTAAAATGGATCACCCATCCCTCAGGCTGGATTGATGGTTCACTCTCGCAAGCAGGGGGATCATTCCTATCTGTTATGAACTTCCAGAATAACTTGGAATCCCCATCACAGAGGGCAGCAGTTAGGCTATCCAATTGATACCTTTTCCACCTCGTTTTGGCATCGCTTAGAGTTATTTAATAAAGGCTCCTTGTCTCCTCTTTGTTCCCCTTGTCCAACACATTCAAGAGCTGCGAGTTCACCAATCTACAGGTCTTTGAGAACCACCTTAGTTTTCTAAAGGCAACCGCCCCTCTACGTCTCACCACTGACAAAAGAGGTTGCAGTTTATCCATCAAACCACAATGCAGTTGGACGAAGTTGATCACGGAAGGTGAGTAGACACCAAAGGGGACAGGCTCTCTATGACCCAGTGATAAATTGTGGACTGGACCTTCACATCATTTACCACCTCTGCCCACCTTAAATTCCTCCTATTATTCAATACCTTGATGTTACTACTCTCTACCCACGAAGACAGGCCGCAGTCTTAAAAAGGGATGCATTCACATTTTCAAACAAGATGATGTGCAACTTACAGTTCTGCTTATGATAACTTTAGTCTGATGAATCTTGCTTCTGTGATGCTTGCACATTAAATTAATGAGTGTCTTTGTAAACCAAAAAAAAGGACTAGAGAACTTTTGGCCACTGACACATGAACAAGCATGCAAACTTTCATTAAAAAGAAGAATGTACTTGAACAATTATGTGGCTAAATATGTAAACACACAATAATACTTCTCATTTGTTACATATATCTCAATGAAGTAGTATGTTATGTTTTCATTTAGCATTCATTCCCACAAAAACATTATTTTCTTGCAAAATATCTGACAAATTTTGTAGTGCATTTTCATACTTTTTGCCTAGTACTCAACATGTGTTACTTTTAATAAGGTATCATTCTTTTGGAGGTGGCCTCTGCATGGATAAAATAGTCCCAGCTAAATGGTGAGGCTCCTAAAAATAATGAGCCTCATTCATTGCAAAAAAGCAATTCCTTATGGCATAGTACACCTACTAGGTAAAAGCGAGAGAGAAATATTTTTTTGAGCTGATTCAAGATGTGAATGACACTGTTTTGAAACAATTGCTTCAGTTGGCTGTGAAGGGTACTAACTCAAAACAAATGGCCTTGGCAATGCAAGACCAACAATACAACATCTAGGGCCAGATGTACAAAGCTATTAATCAGTTGCAAATGGCAAAATAGGCTTGTACCTTGTACCAACCCTATTTTGGGAGTTGGTAACCTATTACTGACTCCCAAAATACGGTTTGTAACTCACTGTAAGGAAGGAGCATGCTAAGGGCATCCCTTCCTAATAGCAAGTTGCAGGGGGATGTATGATTATTTTTCAACCGGGAATGCAGCTGCAAAACAATCACAGTTACCACCAATTTAAAATTGGTGGTAACCCATTCACAAATGTCCCTTTGTGAATGGGGATGACAAAAAAAAAATCCACAGGCTACATTAAAAAAAACTGCTTTATTTAAATAGCAGTCACAGACACAGTGGTCTGCTGACCCCAGCAGGCCACCATCCTTTGAGTGCTGGCCATTCCCAAATGGTTTGCAAATTGCGACCTGTCTCTTCTAGCGGCAGGTCCTTTGCGACCCATTTGCAAATCGCAAACAGTGTCTAAGACACTGTTGTAGATCAGCTTATGTGACTTGCTAATTGGGAGGCACTAAAACTTAAATGACCTCCCCACTGTCATAAAAATCTGGCTTGATTTTTACATAATGCAAATAATCTTTTTTCTGAAATGTTTTGGAAGCATCTCTTTACAATAGCATACATCTGCAGAAACACTAAGTATGAACTAAGTGACTGAATTTAGATAGTGTGAACTGCTATTTGCTACTAAATGCCTGTTATGCCTTTTCGTTGATAACAGAAAACAAACATATTATGGACTAAATAGTAAAGAAAACACACTTTCAGGTGGAATTCACTTGAGACATTCTGCATTTCACTTATTGAAGGTAAGAATCTGACCTGGATTAGTCTGACTTCCCAGGATAAATATGTAAGACTGATGTTGTAACTAGAAAAGGCTAAGTTAAAGAAGTTCTTAGGCACGCTGAATGCATGTTCTTTTTCGGTAACTAGAATTATATTAAGTAAGTGACAATGTATTGCTGTTGTTTGTTTGAATGACTTGTCTCCCTCCCAGGCTGCCTTGCTCATGCCGTGCTCATGCCGGCTCATAGGCTAGCTGCGGTTGAAAACCAATATGCTGTCACATTAGCATGCTGTTCCTCCCCCATATTGGGCTTCTCAACTCTTGTCAGGATTGCTGATTTGTGAAGCTGTGAAGTTGTGAAGCAGTAAGAAATTTAAAGTCCTTTTGCTGCTGTGGGCTCTCACTGGGGAAGTGCAGGGGACTTCTCCCTTGGGGCTGCAGGATTGCTGAGCTGGAAGCAGAGTGAGTTGGAGCATGCACAGGACAGTGGTCAGCCACCAGTGGGTTGTGTATGCCGGGGGAATGCTGGGGTGACAGCCCAGGTAAGGATAAGTAAGAAAAAAGATAAGCTGTCTCTCCCATCTGCTCCTTTGAACTCTTTGAGCCCTGTTGAGTCCAGATCAGACTTAGCATTTGAGGACCTGTGACCTGCAACCTGTGGGTGGAGGCGGCGGTTACCTGCTTCAACCAGAGGGTAGAAGTAAGTTGTTTAAGTTGCTGCTACACAATTAGCATTTCTGAAATATAGCAATATAATGTTTTGGAACTTACCCAGTTTCTGCTTATCAGCAATAAGTGGACTGTAGGACAGATTAGAGTTGCTTGGAATCAGTGTTCTACTCAAACTTGCCATTTTTGATAAACACGCCTGAAGGAAAGGAGAGGCATTTGTTTTGTAAAGTTCTAACTTGCTCCACTTAATTTTGGGAAAAGCAAGAACACTATGGACACCCCAGGAGGCATAGGAACTACCATAGACGAGTTCTTGAAATGGGCCGTAGAGTTATTTCTACAGAAATCGAATTGGCAGAATGCTGCTTGTCACTTTCTTCTCCCCTAACACTCACCACAGCCTGCCATTGCCTCCATCAATGATGTCTACTCTTGATCCAACAGACAAAGGCACGTCAACATTGGTCCTTGTGGTCCCTGTGGCTTCATATTTGTCCAGTGCACCAAAAGGTGCAGCTCCTGTGGAGTTTTTATCTGTTATGGCACCAAGGGAATCGTCCACTATTATTGTAAGCAAGTCAGCAAAAAGAAAAGGCTCTGCAGTTAGCAAAAAGCCCAAAAGACTAGGTACCACTATCACTACCTCTAGATCAACACATGCCCCTGAACCTACTTGCCAGTATCTGACATTGACTCAAGGCACCAAAACAACCCATTGAGTGACCTAAAACTCTTTTTGAAATATGCAATAGTTAGTAAACTTGACCTTATTTACATTTGACTCAGACTAATTGAAGCAAAACTTTCCACCCTGGCCCATCCCCCTCCCCTGTTACAGCAGACTGGGGCTCTCTCGGCTTATGACCATCAGCCAATAGGGACAAGTGCCCCTTCCTCTGAACCCTCAGCACCCTCAGCTCCCCTGGCTTCTCATGCAAAGGTGACAAGTAAAGCGGCAGGATACGCACCAGAGAGTAGCCAGGGTAGCCAGGGGTTGACCCTAGCAGTACTCCAAAGCAGCCAGGCCTAAACCTTGAGAAACAACCCACTCTGATTGCTCCAACTTGCACCTCAAAGGCACATCATAGGAGATCAGAGCAGCAACCAAAGCCCAATTACTTGAGGCGTGACCCAAAGGCCCTGAACAGTGATCCTTTAAAGCTGGGTGATACCTTTTGTTTTTTTCTACAACTTCCCCCTTATTGCACCCCTTACACCCTGGTCCTGATAAACGTACCAACCACCTCTGGCTCAAGTTACAAGGATTTTCACACCCTTAAGAATAAAATTATTTTTTGAATCCAAAATAAGCCTGGCCAGTGCTAAAATTTACTTGCAGAAATACTGAGTTTTAGAAGAACGCCTTGGTTAGGTAATGGTTCTAAGAACATGAAAGGGGAATTGTGTTAGCTCTCCATGGGTGGTAAAGTCACATTTGCTTTTTTTCAAAAATCCATTTAATCCACCAGGCTGTATCCAGGTTGAAACCTTGGGTTATTTATATAGACCATCTATTCCCCCCTAGGTCAACAGGGGTGATCCAACTTCTTGCTCCACCACAATAAGTCCAAGGTTTAATATACCAGCTAGGAATGCCTTTGATCCTTTGGCATTCTTAGAAGATATTGACTGATGCCATCTTAAGATGCCTATAGCAGCCGAGGCAACAGAATCTATTGGTGGGTCTATGGAACAATCATCCATCATTTCCTCCAATAGGGAGCGTTGCGGGTTACAATGCCAGACACATGATTCCAATTGTAATTCTACCCCTGAGTCTTGTGTTCCCAGGTACCCTCAGCCCAAAGTAGGCTCCTAGGCTACTCACTCCCATTAGCCCCTGGAAAACTCTCTTAGGAATGTCTCTTGGAAAATTTTTGGGGCATGCACCAAATGTTCAAACCCTGATTGGATAAGATTCATCAGCCAGTGTGATATTTTATGTTGTCAAGATACTTGGTCCCTATTTTATTTTCACCTACATGGGTTCTATGCCTCCTTTGAACCTGCAATTCCATCTAAGTTAGGTAAGGCTCATGGTGGCCTCCCCTGTTTCTTCTCTGTGAAAGTGACTGATTTTAAGGCACCCAAATGTTGGTCTTCTCCCCATTTCTTGGTCTCCCTCTTATCACTCCCTGTTAAATATGGCATGTTAGTGATAAATGTTTACAATAATATATTTAATCAATCGTACAAGGATCCCATTGACCAAATTGATGATTTCCTTCTGAAAATCAAAATGTACCATACACTTTGCCTGCGTTGGGGACTTTAATATTAGTATTTGCAAATTGTGAGAGTCACAGGTGTGTTGCTTGTGCTGCAAGTGAAATGTAAAAGTAGCCTATTTTCCTATTCTGGGCACACATTCTGTGCACGGGAAAGCCCTCAATTAAGTTTTAATGAAGTATGACCTAGTTTTCTCAAGTGACGTCCAAAATCCTGGCATTGCTTTTGTGCCCACCTTTACAGGGAAACACACGGTTAGCACTGTAGACCATATTTTATTATCCTCTGAATTATAGTCTTATATGACTGACTTTAAGGTTCTAGAGTGCTGTATAAGTGGTCATAATCTACTATACATTACTCTGGATTCCCTGATCCAAAAACCATAACCTCAAAAAATGGATAGCTTGGAAATTACATAGAATAAGACCCTAAAAATAAAATGGAACAAAGTTGACCCTGTTCTATTTAATTATACAATAGTAAATGATTCTATAGGGCCTATTATGACTTGTTTCTCTGATGGCATGGGACCTGAGGTGATTCACATGCTTTTGAAAACATCTGTAGGTCTATCACAAATAACCCCACGCACAAAGTCACCCCTAGAGAACGTTTACTTTGCTGCTGATTTAATGCAACATGCTCTGCGGCTCATAAGCAGTTGTTGTCTGTTCTGAAGAATCACCCCTGTGTAGCCAGCGATGTTAAATGGGCTAGAGCGGCTTACAAAAACATTTTTGATGAGAGGAAAATGGAGATAAGGTCAAGGCTTGGGATTACCTCAAAAAAGCCGTGGAAATTATTGACAGTTCCAAATTTTGAGTGGTGATTACCAGGCTGCATTTTAAGGATACTGATGCCCCAAATATTTACAGTTTTCGAGGTAGATGCCTAGATGGCATATTTTACAAAAAGGTTCTCTTCGGGGGAGGAACGACTTACACTGGGCCTAACACCCCACTTTGTCTACCTTAACAATTGGTGATTGCAGAAATACTATTACTGTTTTGAAGTCAGTAGTGCTATTTCTAAATTTATTCCTGGTAAGGTCCAGATGGCATAAACACAGATATGTTTAAGTCTGATATCCCTCTATTGGCCCCTCTACTAACTCAGGTTTTCAGGTCAGTAACCCAGGTCACTGTTACTGAATTGTAGAAGACTGCTTTATTGGTCCCAATATTTAAACAAGCATTTACAATGCAACAGGTCTCGCGTTTGCTCATGTTAGAGCTGATCGCGTTGTAAACTCCTAACCCGACTTTTCACCTATCGGGCAAAAGTGCATTTATGTACATAACCCGAAAAGGTGAAATTAACCATGGAAAGCGCTTGACTTCTGCCAAGCGAGATCGCGCTCGTAAATTAGAGAAAAAGAAGTCCACAAGCCCGATGGAAAACAGCGAGCCTCGCATGTTTTCTGTACTTGGTCGCTGCGCTCGAGGAGGCCTAACCACCGGAAAAGGCATGACGTATGCGTGCCTTCGACTAATGAAAGCAAGCAGATTTTATTAGGCAAGCCCACAAACCAATAAAAAACACTGACGTGAAGTTGACAGGGCTCCGAGCCCTTTTCTAAATACAAAAGCGTCTCGCTGCGATACGCATGCGTGAGCGCATGCAACGCAGGCTCGACCCTAAAAAGGGGTCAGGCCCTCGCAGTCATGCTACCACCTGATCTCGCTCATCGATTCTAGTATAAAAACTGGGGGCCAAGTTCTATTGTCCTGTTTAGACTATTGGGCTTCTGCAAATTATAAATTAGCTGATGCCCAATTTGGTTTTAGGTCAGGTCTAGGGACAGTTGCCAGTGCCTAAACCTCTATTAATTTTGAGGAAATATATGAGGACAGAAAATGCATCAGTACATCTGGCCTTCATTGATTTATCAGATGCGTTTGACTCATATGTAGGTTCCACCAAGACATGGCACATGCTCACGATATTTGAAATCTTCCAAGGGCGATAGACAGAGTTGCATTCAGGCCCCGTTCCTCTTCTTCCTCTATATAAATGGGATTAACCATTTTTTTATGGAGAAAGGTAAGTATGTGCTGCAAAAGGGGAAGAAGCCTGTTTCTATTCTGTTGTATGTGGACAATGCAGTATTGAATCTCCCGTGCAGCAAATAGGCTGCATACTCTCCTGGACGTATTCTTGGCTTTTATGAAAGTTTTGTACCTTCAAGTCAATTTCTCCAAATAAATATTTTGTAATGACGTGTGGCTAACCTAGCACAATGTACAAGTCTTTTAGAAAGGGAGACCACTTTTTAGCAGAGGTAAAGAATTTTAATTATTTATTAATTCTTTTTAATCAGTTACTTAGTTGGGCACCCCTCTTAACAGTTAGACTTCAATTCTTCCGCAGGAACTCAAAAGCCATATTCAGATTCTCGCAAGAATTGCAATATTACCTTTACTTGAAATGTTGAGTCTTTATAAGGCTAAGTGCATCCCAGCAGGAACTTATGGTGCTGAGTTATAGGGGTACAACAAGCTGGTGCAGAAAAGTTTTCTTTGTGGATTATTGCTGTTCCCGGGTAAGACAGATACCTTAGTATGTCATGAAGAAGTGTGGCTTATATATCTGGAGGATCTGATTGGTGTGGCTCTATTACTGCTCTGAGTAAAAATTTGGGGCTCACCCAAAACTGCAGTCACTACAACATGCATAATCAACTGTCTATCACTAGATAAAGCAACTCAGATCCCATCGCTATCGTACGTAAAAAAAAACACACTTAACATATTGGGCCTCAGGGACCTGTACAATAAACCCTCCATAATTAAGCGAAGGTAATAGCAAAGCGTTTAACAGTATTACTTGGACCATTGTTGAAATACATGCTTAGAATCAACCCAGGTCAAAGTTTCAATTGTCTGGTATGCCTGAATTTCCACAACTCGTGGGATGAAGCCATGTCTCGGGTGACTTGAGAAACGCACTGGCAATGGTTCATAGCTTTTAGGCTTGAAACCCTGCATTTTAAATGTGCATTGCCCACAGCAGGTGTCTGGAGTAAGGGTCTCCTACCTTGAAGGTATGACAGCTTTTCAACACAGAGCACTAGTCATCTTATCTTATTTTGCATTCTGTAATCGAAGCCGAGATGCTCTTTTCTGGTCCCACTACTGCGTGCATCAAATCTAAAACTTCACAGAGAAAGGCTAATGTACCTGCTATTCCTAGGCTTATTGTGTTACTCCTTACTAAATTTTAGAACAACAGCCTTCCAGATTCGGAAGAGATATGAAACATAATGCATTATTTCATTTAAGGGTGACTTATGCACTTGAGGCACCACTGATTTGTGTTTGGTGCCTTTATGATATTCTATTTTAGTTGTTTTTAGTGGATTGTATATTTTGTCTTGTACTATGTTTTATTTTTGTGCTATGCGTTTATGGCCTTTGTCTGAATAAAGCTTATTTGACTTGACTTAACAATTGGTTGTATTCTTTGTGCCAGTAAACATTGACCACACATTGGATGACACTTGTATATCTTCTGATTCCGTGAGTCCTATTTATTAAATCTGTTTTCTCAAAAAAATATTGATACTGTTTTCATATCCACTACTTCCTACTTGGCCACAAAGTATTATCCTCTGAGCACTTTCAAGAACATTAATAAAAACCCAACAATGGTTTTAGTCATTTTTAACATCCCTATAGCGCCTAGAAACCCTCTTTGATGATTAGTGCTCTATACAAATCAAATCAACATAGCATAACATAATATACCATAACATAACATCCTACTGAACATAAGTCCAAGCTGTCTTACTTTAAAATGAAGGGAAATCAGTATCATATAACACAATTAATCTGCTCACCCACCATATGAAAGATAATGCCCTCTACCTAATAATATATTTTCAAAATACCATACTACCTTACAACATTCAGAAGACATTGGAGACATTTCC